>NW_024526933.1:3887846-3919867 GCF_017590135.1 Pyrgilauda ruficollis
TTTTTATTTTAATTTTTTTTTTTTTTTTTTTTTTTTTTTTTTAGCACATGCAAAAGGTTAAAGCTCCTCTAGCACTTTGAAAATTGTTACAAGACAACTTTAACTGGAATGCTGAAAGTCTAAACTTAATTTATAATTTGTTTTTATCTGATTTTTTTTCAGTGTGTGTCCCCCTTCCCCCCCTCCCCCCCTCTACCTCCCCCCAACTATGCACAATTTCAGTATGAAATTACACTGGTTAATAAAGTATAGAACAGGAACCACTGCCTGTATTGTACACCTCTCTTTATTTTGAGAAAGCTCTAGGCTGTGTGCCTCCATCCAAGTTATTTTTCCTGCTGTCTCAGTAAATCAGGTATTGGTGAGGCTGGGTCCACATCAGCTCACCAAACAGCTGCTTAATCTAAGGGTTTCTTAATAAAAACTTTATTTCCTTCAATGAAAGACAGCTGAATGCCCAGCAGTGAGAAGGCAGAAGCATGTGGGTTGTGGATCTGGCCTCTACTATATATTGAGAAACATGTAAAATGTATAATGGGGAAACATAAGATCTAAAATAAATTGCCTGAAATAAATTATTCTGAATAGTAAGCCCTCCTCAGTGGTGAGCACCATTTGTCTAAAAGGAAACATGTTTTTTAAACCTCGCTTGAAGTACAAGTATATATTGTGAGCCACTTCAACTGCTGGAGGAGTGGTCTGGGTGTTGTAGTTTGATTTGGTTAATCTTTCTTCTTCTATTGTTTCAGATGATCAAGGGAATCCGGCAGGGCCAACGAGCCTGTAATACTCATTGTTCACTTGTCAGCCTTAGATTCATCTTGCACAAGAAGAAATTCTTACATTTTATTGCTTATGTTGTTGACATAAGTAGCTAGAGATATGGTGTTACTTGAATCACTAGAGTGTTACCTAGAAACCATGGGCATGTTGACACCTGAAATTCTTGTAGCTGACCCGTGACTCTGGGGTAAGAGTAAAACATTTTTCGAAAAACTGTTGCAGAAGATAGAACAACCAAGTGCAGGCTTAATCTTTCATCCTAGATATAGCTCTGTGTGGCAGAAGACTTAGTTCTCTTTTGGTTTTACAGGAAGTTATTTCAAGATGCATAGTATTATCTCTGATAAATAAGTGTATTTTTTCATAATAATCCCACATCAATAAGTACCGAATGCTATCTGAAGGGATCTGGGAATGTCAAGGAAAGCTAGAACTTTCAAAGAATTAAAATACAAATCTTAGTGTGAGCTTGGACAATAGAAGCTTTCTCTGGATTCCAACTCTTTTTTCTTCAAATCTCTATACTTGTAGCAAAAAAGAAAATGTAACTTTATGATTGTTTTCTTATATTCTGCAGAATGTATTTTGTGAAGTGGCTAGTACTGTTAAACAAACCACCTGATACAAATGGATGATTGCACTGTTTTTTTTAAGATGGCTTTTTCACAGAAATGGTTGAATAATTTCTGATAATACATTTAAATAAATTTAATGTAGCCTTAAGCAAAGAGAAGCATGACAAAAAAAATTCTTAACTAGTAAAATTTGCTGTAATTGTAAACAAGGGATAGAATTATAAAAAGCATAAGGCAGTCTTCCTTTTTCTTGCAACACAGGAAAAGTAGAACTGAAGTGAAAGTTGTAGAGGGAGGGGAGTATGCATCAGAGTCATTACTTGTATACATGGTGAAAAATATGGAAAATCATACTTGTGTGTGATCTGTTACTGCATCAATATCCAACATGGAAAATTCAAAATTAATTTTACAAAATTATTTCATAGTTTTTTGTGATTCTTTTTTTGATTCAATTTGTTGTGGATGCAGATCTTATTATGTGGTAAGAAGGACTGATCTGTGTACTGGTTTTTGAAAGGTACCTAAGGTCATGTAGTCCTTTTTTCCTTCATCTTCACTTTTCTCTTATTCTTCCCTGTGTAATTTCCCAGACAGAACCTTTCAAATAGAGATGAAGCATGTTTTTTCACTTGTAGAACAGCAACACCCTAACTCTCTGAGACAGAACCAGCCACCAGGAAACAAAACAAAATCAACTGGATTATCTGTCGTCCCCACAACAGAGAGAAGACAGTAGGGCAGAAGGTCAAAAAAAGAATGAACGGAGGCAATAGATAAGAGGGTCTGTATGTGGAAGGACAGTCAATGGATGATGAGAACGGATGAAGACCCAACTCCATTGGAGGTGTTACCAGTGTCTGAAAGACCTACACCTTCTATCACAACCACTTTCACAACAACAACAAAAAGACAGGATATAGTTGTAGGTGATTACCTTAAAATTGGAATGGAGTCCAATGTATGAACCTGGGGCCAGGGTTTAGGACATCACGAGGAAGCTTCCTGGTAAGGCCCTTGGACTACTGACCATTTCTAGTCTGCCACAGGGGTAGGGATGAATTTGCAGTGCATAGGTTTTGGGTGATCAAAACAGCCTTCAGGGCATTCAGATTACTGGTATGGAATGATTACATTCATGGACAAAGGAAGGCCTGTGGATGTCACCTACCTGGATTTATGTAAGGCCTTTGTCATGGTTCCCCACAACATCCCTCTCTCTAGACTGGAGAGATGATTTGATGCATGGAGTTTTTGGTGGATGAGGAGTTGGTTGAATTGAGTTTGCTCCCCAGAGGGTAGTGGTCAATGGCTCTGTGTCCTTATTAACATTAGTGACAAGTGGTGTCCCTCAATCGTACATATTGGAAACACATACCGTTTGATGACTTAAACAATGACATAAGGAAAGGAAGCAAGTGTACCTCTAGCAAGTTTGCAAATGACATGAAGCTGAGTGATGCCACTGACAGTCCTGAAAGATGGGAAACCATCCAGAAGGGCATGGTCAAGTTGAAGGAGTGGGACCATGGGAATCACATGAGGTTCAACAAAAGCAAGGTGCTACACCTGGGCTGGGGCAACCCCCAGTTCCATCACCGGCTGTGGAATGAACAGATTCTTCTGAGAAGGATTTGGAGGTGCAGGTGGATGAGAGGCTGGACACATGACCCAGCAATGAGCACTTGCAACCTGGAAAGCCAAATGTGTCCTGGGCTGCATCCACAGCAGTGTGGCCAGCACGGAGAGGGAGGGGATTCTGACCCTCTGCTCTGCTCTGGTGAGGCCACACCTGGAACACAGGGACCAGCTCTGAGGTCTACAACACAGGAAGGACATGGACCTGTTGGAGCAAGTACGGAGGAGGGCCGTGAATTCTAGTAATAGCACAACATGTCCAATCAAATGCCTAATGGCATAATCTCAGGAAGCCCTTAAGATAAAGGCAATTGGAACTAAGGAAATTCACCAGATAGATGTAATGTTTCATGCCTACTGCACTGTGTCTATTTGAGATAGAGGGTTTCTTTTTGTTTGTTTTTGGGTGTGGGTTGGTGTTTTATACATATATATATGTATGTGTGTGTGTATACAAATATATATATATATATATAAAATAACAGGCTGTATGATGCTGTTTTGAATTTGTTACAAAACACTATTGCCAACACACAGTAATCCTTGCCCAGCATCACAGTTTTCCTTTTTTCTCACTTTCTTCCCTCAGCTTCCCCTCTCAGAGCTGGACCTGGGCAGGAAGCTGGCAGGAGAGCTGACCCCAAAAGACAAAAGGGATGGTTTAGGCCATATAACATCACAGTCAGCAATGAAAGCAATAAAAGCAATAAAAGGGTAGAAGGAGGGATTAGAAACATTTGTTGTTTTAGCTTGTGTTTCCCCAGTTAATCATGGTATGTTATGATTTGCTAAGGCTCTGCTTTGCAGGAGGTGGCTAAACATCTTCTAGCCCATGGGAAACAGTGAAGCTGTTCTGCTTCCACTCGTAACTTTTCCTCCCCTATTAAGTTAGTTGGTTTAATCCATGAATATTCTTTTCGCTGTTCTGTTTTCTCCTCTTTCCAAGGGATAAGGGAGTGACTGGCTGGATGTGTAGGTATTTGCCCTACCCATCACAGGATTTTTTGTTGCACAACGGGGCTTAAGAGGTGCAAGATAACATCAGACTGATTGTGGTTTGAATTTATAGCTGTTATAACTGCTTAGCTGTTTATTGGCAGGCTCTAATGCTTGCCAGGAGGCTCATTTACTTTACTGTGTATTGGAGTCTGTGGCTTGCTGATGAGTGTTTTTAGTTTTTGCTGTTTGATGTTCTGCTTATCATCTTACTTTGACAAGCGATTTTGATAGCAATATATTCCCATGTGCCTGGGCTGGTCTATGACCCTGGCAGTGCTTCCATTCATGTACTGCTATACCATACATGAAGGGAGTCAACTATGAACTAGATCAAAAACCCCTGAAGGGACCATGGCTCATGAATAAACCCATGCTGGAGCAGGCACACCCTCAGAGGAACTGCAACCCATGGAGGATTCATGCTGGCACAAGTGCAATGTGTGGATGTTGTTGCAAAGGTAACTATCACCTGGTCTAAAGGGAAAAGGGGTGCAGACTGTAATGGATATACAACTAACCTTAGCATTTATACAAATTGTAACTGATGGTTTGAGCTGTATGTTGTAGGAAGTGATATAGCAGGATCCACCCAAGAGAATGGAGGAACAACCTCAGAAGGAGCTGGGCAAATGAGCTGGTGACAACCTGAGCTGTCACTGCTTCTTAACAACACAGCAAGCCTTGTAATCTATTCTGTACTCTATAGAAGGCACCCAGTCTATGGTTGAACAAACTCAATGGACTTTTATCATCTTTCCTATTTTCTCTTCATCCTAATAGAGAGGCGAGTGGGCAAGCAGCTGTCTGCCTATTTGTGTATTGGCTGGGATTAACCACCACACTTGTCTGTTACAAGATACATTTAAGAAAAGTTTTCTCCAGATGTGTTTGTCACTTCTCCCTTGCAGAAGCCTAGAGTTCTCCCTTTTAGAAAGAAATTAACAATGGGATGCTATTGGAAACAGAAATTTAGCCAAAAAAGGACCTTTCAAGTGATCCAGTATTTTTTGTTATTGATAGAGAAATGATCATTCTTGATTTCCTTTATGTTTTAATTGAGTTATGTTACTTGGTTTTGGTATCTTTTCAGCAGAAAGACATGTTGAGTCAAACTAGTACTTAAAATTAAAAGTACGTGAGTAATCACTCAAATTCCTCATAGTTTATAAATGGACAGTGAATGGGTTATTTATGCAGAGCCTTCAGTTTTGGCTTGAGATGCTTTAATTTGCAATTAATAAGTGGTAAATACACCAACAAAGAGAAATTGCTTATGATTGCAAATGAGCTTTATGATGATTATGGAATAGGAATTTGAAAAGAATTGTTGAGAACTCTCCACTAAGAGTTTCACAATTTTATAGATATGATTAAAACTAGACCTCCTTTCTATCCTGTAGATTAAAAATGACCAACACTGAACAACATGACTAACACCAGTAAAATCAAACTACCTATAGTAGTAAGGACCATACATAAATAGATGGGGAGTCAATGAAACTTAAGTCAGCTTATCTTTCTTTTCCACTTGTTTTGGTTCTGAATAAATAATCCTTCAATTTAGAGTATTTATGGTAAGGACCTTAGCCACTCCTGAAGTATGCTCATAACTGACAGGACACACAGAATATCTTCCACACCAGAGAAGGATAGCAAATTTTAGACACCAAATGATAGAATATGATAGCAAATCTTTTTCCTTGTAAGAATATGGCAATGTCATTTAATCCCAGTGACTGATTCTACTGACTATTCTTCTTTTTGTCATGAAAAAGAAATATACCAGGTCTAGCCAAACAATTTTATAACTATCGATTTGACATCAAATTTTCTAATATTTTTATGGCCTTTTTGTCCCTGTTCACAAGACAGAAAGTCTATTTTGTGGCAATAAGCATCTGAAATCCAAGCTTTTTGACAGACAAAGCTCAGGCTGATGTGGGCAATTCTTTTCTGCTTAAATATGAGTGTTGTGAAGCTGAGTTGTTGGGTTTTTTTTTTGGGTGGTCTTTTTTTTTTTGGTGCTTCTTTATTTATATATATTATTGTTTTTAAAAAGACATTGCTAAGTGACAGAGATTTTAGGTATATCAGGTAAAAGAATAAGCTTTATGTGCCCTTGCCAACATAATCCTTTGTGGCTTTCTTGCTCAAATCTCTTGGTTGAAGAGAGAGGGATTTCGCCTTTTGGATCAAATGTAAACATGTCTCTTGATCTGGATTTAGAAATATCTGATAACTAAGGCATAGAGTATCACACCTTAAGCTCACTCAAACAGTGATGCCAGTATTCAGTGGTTCAGAATTGTGTTAAAAGGCAAGACCCAATAAATAAATAAATAAAAGAACAAAAAAGGAAAAGACCTGCTGGGCATGAGGTAAATTTTCTGATTATCTTTTAGCAAATAGGGCAGTGTTGCAATCAGTGACAGCAGAACACATGCTTAGGCAGTCATTGGAGCAGAAATTCCATGTTGGTGGATAATCTCTTTCAAATATAAAAAAAAAAAAATTAAGTAATGTTTGAAAATAGTAATTCTTTCTAGCTGAGAAACTGATTGCATTTGAAAACATTGATTTACTTTTACCTGTGAATCATATCTTTGGTATGGTAAATAATCCTAGACTCCTTTACATAGATACACATTTAATTGAGATCAGCTTGTGGCTTCTTCTCTCATTACTCTAATTTCTCCATGTACAGAGAAGAGTAACTTTTCAGAAAATGTGTAATATTATGATATCTGATGACTACTACTGGAATATAACAGAATGAGTAACAAATCAGGCCTTAACAGAGCAATGGATGACCTGTGATAATAACTTTGAAACATGAATTGCTTGCAATTCATGTTTCCCTTGAAAGATTCGATATTGTAGGTGGAGACACTTGGTCAAAATCTTCACGGCTCTCCTTCTGTAGTGTCTATGTCTTTTCACATTTAACATGACAATATTCAACTGCTTTATTCTTATACAATCCATTAATATATTTGACTTGTACTGACATATTTGAAGGCTCTTTTAGTATGAGGCTGACATATTTGAAAGCTCTTTTCATGTGCACAAAATCCATGGATGTCTCACTAGACTGTCTTGTTTTTCATAATGGCTTTGTTGTGGCTTTTTTATGTTTGAATGTAAAAGCTATTACAGAGCTTCTGCATTTGAAATTCATGTCCCTAATAGTCAGTAAGCTGACAAGCCCTTCAGCTCAAAGAAATGCTGAAGGTAATGTATCCTTCCACAACATGTAGGGAAATCTTTCAGTATAACAGACTAATTGAAAAAAAAGAAACTTACATTGATTAATGATGGTACTTACTAATTATACAGTAGTTTTCCTCTTCAAGATACTTCAATCATTAATTAATTTTCAACACCTTGCTACCCTCATTTGTTCCACCGTTTGCTACTTCACACTTTACTCCTGTTTTCTACCATCCCCTAATTTTCCATTGCAGGTAATGCAATCTCACTGTGTTTTTCTTATATCCATTTGGTGGTAATCTATAAGCCACCATCTGATTCTTCAGTATGTGTTTCAATGCACACTCATCATTGAGCATAAACCTACAGAACACTTAATGTGCTGTATTTGAATGTGCATCAGATTCTGGCAAACTTACCATAAATTGGTTTGAAATATTTTCAGTGGGTTCTAGATTTAGCACTGCTGATTCATTGGGAGGTTGTCATATATAAAAATTTCTACTATATAAGCAAGTAGATGATAATAGCTTCAGCAGTGTAAATAAATACTTACAATTAATTCCCCTTTCAACTTGAGAACTTAAGAGTGTGAAAATATTAATAAAAGTATTATGAAATTATCAGTTTGCATCATAAATATGAATTTTAATTCCCTAGAATATTAGAGAGAAACAGGCAAAATTCGTATTAAAATTCAGTAAGCCAAGCATCATAAATCTGTTGTAGAGCCAAAATATGGGACACGGAAAGATAATGCTTTCTTTTGGGATTTTGTGACTGGCTCCAGAGAAAAGCATTGCTTGCATCATCTCTCCTGCAAAAAGGATGGAACTGAAATCAGATACATGTAACCTCTCTCTGGATTTACAATAATGGAGTGCTTTGGGCTGGAAAGGACCTTAAATATCATCTAAATACAATCCCATTGCTGTGGTCAGGGGCACATACCAATACACCAGGCTGCCCAAATCCCCATCCAACCCGGCCTGAACACTTCCAGGGATGGAGTATCCACAGCTTCTCTGGGCGACATACTGCAGCACCTCACCAGCCTCACAATAAAGACTTTCTTCAGTATAACAAATCTAAATTTCTCCTCTCTCAGCTTGAAGCCTTTCCCCCTTGTCCCATCTCTACAGTTCTTGATGAAGAGTCCTTCTCTCTGGCTTCCCTGTACGCCCCCTTCAGACACTGGAAGCTTACTATGATCTCCATGTAATCTTCTCTTCTCCAAGTTGAGACTCCCCAGCTTCTTCACATTGTCTTCAGCCTAGAGCTGGGAATCCACTAAGTACAGCAATGGGTTTTCTTCCCTTGTTTGTAGGGAAATTTAGATGTCCTTTAGGATAAGGTTCCATTTCATATAATTGACATCTGTGACAACTTATAAGTTCTTGTTAGTGTTTCATATCTGCTTGAGAATCACTATCTCTGCTCTTTATAATGTTTTGAATATTGTCAAAAGTAGACAGGTTTTTTTTTTCCATTCTCCATTGACTTCACTTAAAGAAGCTGTTATTTCCAACATTTTATGTAGTCTGATTGATGTTTGTCTTCATTTTGTTTATTACAGATATACAGAATTGTGCATGGTATTCTGTGTACCTGGTATTCTCCCCACTGCCAAAATGTGAATAGTTGCAGAAGTGTTATCAAAATCAAATGTTCCTACTTAAGGTAACAAAGTACGAGGTTGAGACATTTATTAACTTGTGGCTTCAAAATGGCGAAAACTGATGTTTGTACTGGATGTTTGCATAAACATTTCTGACTTTGTCTTGGAGGCATGTTGCTTACACACTGCATATAGACAAATTGTGTTGCTTTAAGTTTTCTGAGGCTGTTCCACATGGGTTTATTGGCACTAAATTCTTAAAAACTGCTTAATTTTGATCTTGATTTCAGAGTTTTGCAGTCCCTATCTAACTGCATTTTCCTAATCTAGATTACATTAGATCCATTATCTTTCATCTGCTTTGCAATGTGTTGGTCTATAAAGCATTATTTACATTTATGATGAGAAAGACTACCTGATTAGTTTTTTTGTGTTTGAATTTTTCCTTCCTACCCAGCAAAGTGGAAAGGGTTTTGTGGTTTTGGTTTGGTTTTGTTGTTTTTTTTTTTTTTTTTTTTTTTTTTTTTTTTTTTTCCTGATTATTTTTAATCACATGTAATTTATTTTTGGCAGCTGGTTTTCTTTAATCAACCTGTTGACTTGAATTCTATAAAGACAGAAGCCCAGCCCTTTTCCATGTTTAAAAATATAGGAAGCTCTGTTTATTGGTTATTTGTAACTGAGATATTTTTAAACTCCAAACAAGTGCTTTACAGCCCTATCACATCATCAGAGGTGAAACAGATCTTATTTCTGTGAAGATTTCTGTAACAGAAGATTTTAATTATTCTATCAAACAACAAAACACACATGAGATCTTTCTTTATATTACAATGGGAAGCGAGATGAAATCTTAGGAAGTAAAAGGTTGTGAGTCTTTCATTTCAGCTAGAAAACTGTCCATTCTTTAAGTTCTTTTTCCAGTACTGATGATGACAATTCCTCTGAATGAGCCCACTGAGCTAAACAAGAATCTTTCTTTTACCTAAGGTTTCTGTACTAAGGACAAATAGTTCTGGGTCACCAAGTAGATGTTATCTTCACTGCTTGCTACTACTTCATTTTGTGCTTCACATTGCCTTTTCTGTAAAAATAAGTATTTATCTTCCAAAATAAATTACTTCTTATCAACATGTCCAACTTCATTTTTAGATTAAAAACTCGTTCTGAATTTATGTACTCAAGAAATTCTTGACCTACCAGAAAATCTTACTACACAGGTGTATTGGTTTGGCATGGCCTGGTTTTTGGCAGCAGGGCAGCCACAAAGGTGGCTCCTGTGAAAAGCTCCTGGAAGCTTCCACCATGTCCAGCAGAGCCAAAGGCTGATGGCTCTGAAGATGGACCTGCTCCGGGCCAAAACTGGGCCAATGAGAGAGGCCGGTAGCGTCTTTGTGATGACACATTTAAGAAAAAAATCAAAACAAAGTCACAGGGTTTTTGCTCCTAGTCAGAGAAGAGAACATGTGAAGGAAACAACATGGGGACATCAACCAGTGGAGAAGGAGGGGCAGGAGGTGCTCCAGGCACTGGAGCTGAGATTCCTCTGCAGGCCATGGTTAGACCATGGAGAAGCAGCTGTGCCCCTGCAGCCCTTGGGGATCCATGGGGTTGCAGAGATCCACCCACAGCCCCTGGGGATCCATGGGGATGCAGAGATCCACCCACAGCCCATGGGGATCCAGGGGGATGCAGAGATCCACCCACAGCCCATGGGGATCCATGGGGATGCAGAGATCTACCCACAGCCCATGGGGATCCATGGGGATGCAGAGATCCACCCACAGCCCATGGGGGAGGTGCCCAGGCCAGAGTGGGTGGATGCCTGGAGGAGGCTATGATCCAGTGGGACACCCGGTGGAGAGAGGGCCCTGCTTCCAGGCTGGAGCAGCCTGTCCTTGGAGGGCTGCACCCCCTGGAAAGAGAGACCCATGTCACGGCAGTTTTGGGAGGACTGTGCGCCCATGGGAGGGACTCACATTGCAGCAGGTGCGGTGTGGCTGCTGCTCCTGAGAGTGGACCCACACCTGGGAAGCTCACTGAGAACTGTCTCCTGTGGGAGGGAGCCCACGGACTCACAGGGGAAGGACTCCTCTCCCAGAGCAGCAGAAGAAAATCTCGGTGATGAATTGACCAAAACCCCCAGGAAAAGGAAGAGGAAGGGGCTGGAAGGAGCAGGTATTTCAAGGTATTTTGTTTCTTGTTGCCGTGTCCTCCTTGGGTCCACTTGGGCACTCCCGGCCAGCTTGGACACGGTGGATGGTGGGGGACACGCTCCCGTGCCCTGGGGTACAGGAAGGCAGCTAGGGTTGTTAGCCCTATGGCAGAGGAGACGCTGCAGACAACAGCGAAGAAGGAGCCGACTCTTAGCAGGGCTGTAATCCAAGGTTTATTTCAGAACTCTGAGGAATGCTGCACCTCAGTGTAACCAGCTGCAAAGAGCACAGACGAGCCCTTGCAACAACCTTTAAAGGGGGGTGGAAACAAGGGAGGGATTCACACAACAAGCAGTGGGGAAACTTGGGGGTGTGGAACCTGGGGGGATAGGCATGAGGAACCACACACTGGGAAGTACTTGAAGGGAGGGCCCTGGCCTTTGGCCAATCATTCGATGCCCCGGATGGAAGGTTCTAGGCAGAGGGGACAGGAGGCCGAGTGACTGACAGAGGTCCAGGGAGGATATTGGGGAATGATTCAGCAAAAACTCAGGGTGTTAGGTGGGCAGTAGGGAGGACTGACATGTGGGAGCAGGGAAACAACTTGGGGCAAACCAGTTTTGAAAGACCAGGGGTACCAAGACAAAGCCCTAACAAACAGAAAACAGAGGTAATAAAAACAATACAACAATTTCTCATTTTCTTCCTCTGACTCTGTTAGTAATAAATTCACTTTGCAATTTAGTGTTGAGCCTGTTTAGCCCTTGAAATATTTCTCCTGGTCCTTATCTCACTCATGAAATCTTCATTAATTTTTTCCCCCTCCTTTACCCAGCTGGTGAGCCAGTGACTCTCATGGGTGCCTGGCACTGGGCCAGTGTCAAACCACAACAGGTGATAGGCATGCAGCTGGAGAATGCTTGGCATGGTCTAAATAGGTCCATTTTTTAGCAAGAAATGTGATGAATAGAAATATTCCTCATATGCTCCTAGCATAAATGATCAAGGCCATTCAACTTTTCAGCAAAAACCCCCAAGAAATGTAGTGTTCTACCATTTTATTTCCTGGGTCTGAAATGCTGTCCAATGGTAATAACAATTGTTCCACCTAAAAAATGAAATAATGATTAAGCTATCAGTAAGAATCTCTTAATTATAAAACTTTCTGGAAAGATTATACAAGACTGAATAATGCTGATCTAAAGTGATGAATGGCATGTGATGGCATGTGATAGACATGGAAAATAGTAAAGATGATTATAGCAGAATCATTGTCCTAGAATTGATGGGGTAAAATACAGTTTAGATTAGATTTCTGTCTTAACCCTTTTTAACTGGGAAAAACAAACTGAGAGGAACTGATGGATGCTATTTTAGTAAACCGATAAGGTAATTACCCACAGGGCCGTGCTGTTCTGATAGACTTGCTGACGAGCAATATTCTTATTAAATTAAGTGAAAGAAAAGACTGGTTTAGTCTTTATAAAGAAACTTCTCATTAACATAAAACATTTTGCTTTCACTGCACAAGTTTTGAATTGAATAACTTGGGGGCTAATTAGCCTATCTATATTCTGTGGTGATTTTAAGAAAGATATGCCATGCCTATATTCTGGCCTATGCTGTGTAATTCAGTGTAGTTGTTGTTTGGAAGAGTAACTGTAGACCCCTCAGTGTCATAATTGCACCTGTTTGTAGCTCTGTCAAGCCCACGGGTAGTGTTTAAATGGGCAGGTTTCACTGAGGTTC
The DNA here is from genome assembly GCF_017590135.1 of Pyrgilauda ruficollis. Lineage (NCBI taxonomy): Eukaryota > Metazoa > Chordata > Aves > Passeriformes > Passeridae > Pyrgilauda > Pyrgilauda ruficollis. The sequence goes on from NW_024526933.1 coordinate 3,900,575, forward strand.
TTTCTAGGAAATTGACTTAAATGAAAGGAAGAAATTGGTCCAGCAAAATGGTTATGTATTGGGATAGACCTCCTGAAAATCTCCAATTTTAGAACAGTCTTTTAGACTTTAGACTAAGTCTTTTTAGAACAGAAGGACAGGGGTATGAAGTAAGCTCTTTGTCACGGGAGAAGCATTTGTTTAGTTGTGGGACCACTTCCATTTCAGACTTAACTGGCCTATAGTAAAAGAGTAGGGGAGAAGGAAAGATTCCTAGTTTCAAAAGGAATCCAAGAAGCTCTCTATTGTCTTTAAGCTTTTTTGACTTTCCAGAAGGGAGGGCTTACAGGTATATCGGAAGGCAATAAATATTGTCGTGTGTATTGTCACTGCTCAATTCTTCTTTAAATCAGATAATAGTTGTTGATTTAGCATCAACATGTAATTATCAAGTAATCTGACAAATTCAAGGTCAATATTAGCACTACAACAGAACACTATCTCTAGAATCTTATACAATTTTTACAACTTTCTCAACATGTTTCTTTAATCCTCAGAAATAGTAATTTTCCAAAGTCCTAACACCATTGTCAGCGAATCTGTGGATCACTAGGTTCACCCACATTCATGAACAGGTACTTTTATTTCACCATCCCTTTTGGGAGAGGTGCAGGTGCTGCAGCTCAGTCTGTATCCACATAACCTTCCACAGCCTGCTGACCACACAGTGGTGAGATACCTCTCTACAAGGTCACACAGGTCTTCTTGAGGTGGGAGGCCCTATCAACCCTCTAAGTAGCGCAGGCTACACTTCTGGAGTGAAGCTGCTTCATTGGGTCCAGGCAAAGGTCACAACAGTGGTGAGATGGCATCTGGCTGTGTCAAACTCACTCTGAATGACTGCTCTGTTACCAAGGTCTTTCCCTTAGTTGTTGTTAAAATCTCGCCCTTCCCATCACGCTCATTCTTCTTTCTCAAAAGTCTTCTGATATTCTCCTGGTTATAGTGTTTAATTTTGCAGACAGTAGTCTCATGCAAACCTTGTTAAATGCCCTACAGTGTTACCAGGCTTTTGGCAAACACTTTGTGAAAATTTTGCATGGGCCATTCATATATGCTCTCCATGCTCTCATGTCATGTCAGCTATTGCTATCCAGGTGACATCACCAAGAGGGACCTTGTGAATTCCCCATACTTAGATTCCAAAGTCTTGCATGAAATTAGATGATGACCTAATTTATGCAAGTTGTCCTATTTATTGGCAGGAGACTGTAGTTAGAAGTAATGTGTCAGACCAAACAATGCATCTGAGAAAATCAGATGTTTTGGAAACATTATTCTTCTTGGGGTTTTCCTCATCTTTTTGTGTAACACAGTTCTGCTTCCTATAAATAATCTTCCTCTATGAGTTTTAGGCAAGGCCCACAGAGTCCACCAAACTGCTTTGTTTAAATCCAAGACAGAAATAAAAGGGATATTTTGGAAAGGGATTTTTTCCACGTTCAGAGTAGGTGTGGGGTTCATCAGAATTTGTGCCTATTGTGCATGGCTGAAAGGTTTAATCTTCACAAAGGTGTAATGATCAGTCTGCTTGGCCCCAAAGGCCAAAGAAAAAGCAATGCTGCAATACACTTAAACTGAAGTAGGTTTAGAAGTAGAAGAAAATTATAGAAAAAAGAAAGAAATAGTAGAAGTAGAGAAAATTGAGATTTTTTTTTCCTGAAGCCTAGATAGCTTCATTGAGAGTTCAATTTTATACATGTAACGTCAATGGATATAAAGAAGTCTAATTTAAGTCTTCCCATGTGCTACCAGCTTCTTGCAATGTAATCTTCCCTTAAGTAATGCATACTTATTCTATAAGAAATTACCTCTAACAACTTAAGTATACATGAGGAACCAAGGAACATAAATATTTCTCTTGTGCTGTTGTACATTTTTTTTAAGTCTAGTAATACAAATTCATTTTCAGATAAGGATAGATGTGTGAATGTCACAGATTTTTCAGTTTCCACTGTTCTTGAAAATGTTGATTCTGATTTCTTAGGTGATAAACATTTAATGTTACAGTACTTCTAAACGAATTTTGCGTTTGGTGATATGATTACATATGACTATGATGATGACAATAATAACAAGGTCAGTTGGTCTCTGATTACACATCTGTGATGCACAGTCTGTTGAAGGGGCAAATATAGGATGAATTTTGTTAAGGCTCAGGTGATGTTATTTGTTCATTATTTTCCACTATCATGAGCAAAGATAGTGATTTATAGTGACTCAGCTTGGACTTACCTGAAGAATGTCTGTGTACCCAGATGCCTATGCACCAGCAAATTGTTATAGCCCAAAAAAATGTGAATGGCAGCTACTCCAGAATCTATCCAAAATCTAAATGCAAGAATTTCTCCATTCAAAAAAACCACTGAACTAGGAATGTCTTATTCATTCATGATGAATGATGACTGATGTTCAGTTGTAATTTTTTACAGTGTTTTTCAAAATCTGTAGTATGCAGTATGCTATTTAGAAACACAGGGTATTTCTTGGTTATGGTTCACTGCATACATGTGCTGTTTGCTTTTCCATGTGGTGTAGTATAACTCCTGATCCTGACTCCATGACTTTGGGGCTTCTGTGGCAGATGATTCTTGTGCATTTATTAGCACAAGAAAGAAAGTTGCTTTGTTTTTATCAGCACCTTAGGATCAGAATCTAGTTCACTACAAACAATTGCAGAAAGTGAAAGGCAAGTACAACTGAATCAAATTAATCACTTTTATTCACAAAGAGACCTCATTGATATATTACCACTCTTGAAAGTTGTTTTCAGAAATCAGTTTCATTACTGCAAAGTACTTAAATTTTCTGATTATATTAGAGAACCAGGGTAGAATTGTCTTGGTTTGAAAGACAGGTGTCTACCAAAGAAGGCAGGAACCTCCCTTGGAATGGAGAGTGTTAGAAATACGGGTAGCAATTCATGGGAATATACGGTGTATTAAATAGATATGAACAAAATAAACCGGGGAGGAAAAGAGGGGAGGGGGGGAATTCCTCTCATTCCCTTCAGGTTAGAAAAACCAGCCTGGTGACGAAACTACGAAACCGTGGCAGATGGACATTTGCATCAGAAGAGGATTGCAACTGCACCAGGGGCAGGTGGCCGACAACACCTACGCCCAAAATTGCCAAGTGATGGCACCAGATAAGATGCCTATCTTAGGACCATTGGCACCTTGAATCTGAATGCCCGAATCCAGGAAACCAGGATGATGCCTATCTCAGGACCACTGGCACCTCGGACCTGAATGCCAGGATATGGGAACCCAGGAAAAAGATCATTCTAGTCCCAGACGGAGGTTTTTGTGCAGCCCGAGACAGAGAAAGAAACCAGCTTGAATATGGAGAACTCTGAAAGAAACAAAGGACTACTAGCCATGGGCAAAATAAACTGTATAAGAACTGCGTCTTCGAAGCAGTTGGTGTGGACAGGGAGGTCAAAGTACCAGCGGGTCTTTCCTCTCGTTCATCCGCATCACTTCCCGGGAGTGATACACTGTACGTTTTTGGTGGTGGCTGTCGGACTGTTCTTACGGTTGCAAAATAAATTTTATTTTTCATATTTTTATTAAAATTGTCTGACTCTCAATTTTCATTTATAACAGAGAGTATGTGTCCCTTCCTCCCAGATTATTATAGCTTCAAAAATGAGAGGCTTTCAGGCAAAGATCCGGGGAAAGGAATACCAGTTCTTTGGTAGTGTGTGTGTACCAGTGTGTGTGAGTGTGTGTCTGTGCCCAGGCAGGCAGTCAGCGGCACTGCTGGCGCAGTGAGCGGGAGCAGCGATCCCAGGGAAGTCTCTCCTGCCCTTTCAGCGCTTCCGGCGCGGTTCCGGTCGCAGCCGGCAGGGGGCGCTGCTGGCTCCCGGGGGGCCGCGCGGGTGCGGTGATTGCCCCGCGCCTGCAGGGGGCGCTGTGCGCGGCTCGGCCGGGGCTCCTCACGCGGCAATGGCGGACGGGCTGCAGAAACGGGCCCCAGGAGGAACTGCGGAGCAGCGGCTGGAACGCCAGGGTGGGCTCACCTGGGGCAGCAAGCAAGAGGCAGCAGAAACTCTGCAGCTGTAGCTGGAACCGCGGGGTGTCCCGGCAGGCGGGGGATGCGGAGCTGCGGTGTGGTAAAAAGCCGGAGCTGTGGCAGAGGAACAGCGTGGTTGGGCAGTGGCAGCCTGGCTCCCAAACACAGCCAGGAGAGGCTGCCTTGGAGGGAAAAGGGGCTCAAGGTCCTGGGGCTTTCCCTGAGGCACCTGAGCAGATGATGAAAGTTCTTTTTTTAGTGAGGTAGTGTATTAATGAGGTCCCAGTGCAATGGCAGCTCTTATGAGAAGAGCTCCACTCACGGCAGAAGAAAACAGGAGGTGGAACCCCGCAGTAGTGCTGAGTTCTCCCCACAGCAAATGCAGCCTGTCTTCCCTTCTGAAGCCGACAGAGAAGAGAGCCAGGACCTGCACCCAACCGCTTCCTCCAGCCCAAACCTTCAGGTATCTCTGCTGCTCCAAGAGAAATCCCTCAGATGAGAGAAGAGCAGGCAGGTGCCCTCCTCCCCTGTGCTTGGCAGCCTTTTTTGTCTCTCCTGACTACCAGTCGTTATGGTTTCTTAGTGACAGATGGGGCAAAATTCCATGACAGAAAGAAACAAAAGGAAAAATCCTAAACCCCTAAACAAGAATTTATGTCCACTATCTCAGTGTGATAACATCTGTGAAAGCTTTTAATGCATTTTGGCAAAGAAGTCATTAACACTTATATTTTAAAAATAATATTGAATTCAGTAGGAAGCTTATTGTTAAATGTCTGTCAGTCTTCAGAAAACATGAAGCTTTTTAGATGTTATCTACCTGTTGATAGTTATTCCTGAAAATACTCAACTAACTTCCTTAGTTAGAAGTATTGTGTAAATCTCATTCTTGAAAACAGTTAGGCTGTGCTTTCATGTGCATCGACTGTGTTATCCTTGCATATACAGTATTTGATGTCATCCACAAATGCTGCTTGTAGACATACTAGAGATTTAAATCATAGTGGACCAATGCTATAAAGGATGGACTTAGTCCATGTCCTCAGCAGTAAATTTCTTTAATATCCCTTTGTGTTTTGAGATTAAAATTTGAGGGATAATGAAAATATATTAAAAACTGTGAAATTACATGGATAGTCCAGTGAAAAAAAAAAACAAAAACAAAAAAAAAAAACCCAAAACAAAACAAAACAAAAAAAAAACAACAAACAAACAAAAACAAACAAAAAAAACCCCACAAGCGCATCTCTCCAATGGCCTTACTCATTGAGCTGAAACCATAAGCTAGATCATATCATCTGTGACTTGCTTCCTGTTGGGCTTCTGAGCTATATCCTAGAACAAGAATATGGGATACTATAACAGCATGGGTTTGCTTAGAGGTTCATAGCGAAAGTAACCCTATTTACATGATTGCCCTGAGGTCCACATCTGCTCTCTTCCCTTCTGTCACTAACAGTTAGTACTTCCTATTTCTATGCCTATGCTTCTTCACCAAATTATTCAGCGGAAATGAAGTCTTACAACTCATTGGATCTTAATATATCAGCCATACACACCAAACTCTGAGGTATCTAGTCACACATATATTGGCTGTCTCTCTCTTGCTGGCAACCCACAGATATTTTAGTTGCTCTTGAATACCACTTACCCTAAGTCAAGGACTTTCCAGTTTCCCATGCTCTGCCAGCCAGCAGATGCACAAAAAGCCAGGAGGGAGCACTGCCAGGGCAGCTGACCCAAAATGGCCAACGGGATATTCCATACCATGTGCATGAACTCAGGGGAAGTGGCCAGGAGGTACTTACCGCTGCTGAGGGATGGGCATCAGTCAGCAGCTGCTGAGCAGTTGTATTGGGCATCTCTCGTTTCTCTTATGTTTTAGTCCTCTCTCTCTTATACATTTAATTATTATTGTTTTGCTTTCTTTCAGTTATTAAACTGTTCTTATCACAGGCTATGGGTTTTACCTTTTCATGATTCTCCTCCCTATCCCCTTGGAGAGTGTGCTTGAGTAAGAAGCTAAAGGGTATTTAATTGCAAGCAGGGGTTAAACCAGGACATGCCCATACAGAAAATAAGCCTGAAAGCATGGCTTGAAGTATAGCCAGAAGGAATTCTATAAAGTTCATGAAGCTGTGTGTGTCTGTTTGATGATGTAGTGTACAGGGAGACTCTTCAGAGCAGGCTGCCACATAGACAGGACGCATGCTGTGATCCCAGCTGCTACGAGGGCTGCTCACTAGAGGCGATCCAGGCATGACCAGTAGGAATTGGCACTGCTCTTCTCTGTAGCAGGAGTCTTTTTTCTCCCTATGGGCAGAGTTTCCCTCCACCTCTGTATTTTCACATTACCTATAGCATTGAAGAACTAGGCATCTGCAAGCATTTCAAAACTTTATCTAAGTATATAATGGGAAGTGTTTTAATACAACCTACAGGCCCAGCTGGCACTGATTCTTTAGACACATGAACACCTCTAGAAATGTGTCCCTTGGGAACTTTTTGCTACTTTTCTGCATGCAAACGAACACACACATACATATATGTATGTGTGTGTGTGTGTGTGTGTGTGTGCATGCATATATTTATTGGGTAATAATCTCTAATGCTAACTGATAAAAGATAGTTTCCTGAATTAACATGGTGTATCTGAGCATTGCTCTAATGAAAATGTTCATTAGGTGCTTCTAAATGTTCACTAGATGCTTTAGCCACCACTAGGTGGCTAAAGATAGGGAGATAGTTTCAAGCAGGCAGTACCAAATGGGCAGACCTTCTTCTCAACCTGGGGAGGTGCTTTTTCCATGCTTTGATGGGGAAGGAAGAAAAAAGCAGCATCTGCTCGCAGACTGTGGAAAGAAAATACTAAGCAAAGAGAAAAGATAAGTCTTACCTAAACAAATTATAGGTTAGTTTCTCATATGGATAATAGCACATTTTATACCTTGCACTAGATTTTGTTTCAAAGTGAAAAGGTAAATTAATTAATACCTCAGCAGCTATGACACTTTTAACCAAAGCTGAAGTTAATTTGGAAATTCTTAGGGCACTTGAAAATAAACGGACAAATAAATAAATAAATAATTGCTTTTGAGATGCATCTTCATAAGCTGAGGGGTCTGCATCTGCAAGACCTTTCTCGTTATTATGTATGCACTCATTTTTGCTGCCCTTGGAAATCTTTCCTTGGACAAGACAAGCTAGGAAGACATTGTGGTAGTAAAACAGATAATAAAAAATATTTTGTTAGTGCTCAGTATTTCAAGAAATGAAATTCCTTATACATTAGAGAACTGGACAACTTTAGACTACAGAAGTGTTTGGAATGCTCAGCCCTGGGTTGCACTAAACTATCATCTCCCTTTATTGCGTGCTGTCTAGGTGTATACATAAAGACACCTCGCTACCTGTTCTTTAAATGTACAGATCCAATATAAATGGAATTACAGAATCATAGAATATTTTGGGTTGAAAGTCGCCTTTAAAGGTCATCTACTCCAACCTCCCTGCCATGGGAGGGTACACTTACCACTAGAGCAGGTTCCTCAGACCTCATCCAACCTGATTCTGAATATTCTCAGGATTGAGGTATCCATCACCTACTACTTGCATCAGTGTTTTAACACTGTGATTGTAAATGCATTAGTTACCTTTTAATGTAGACATAGGTAGATAAACTTTCCCCTCCGTTTGATATGGCAAGTGGCAAACCTTATCTTAACACACAGTATCTGAACACACCTTAATATTCCATGTATTTATTCTCCTTTACAAAAATGTGTAGCGAGTAAGTAGGAATTGAGTAACAAGCTAATACGGAAATGTGTATGTGTGTGTTGTGTCTTCATTACATATGTATAAACTATACATTTGGAGTGACATTGAAGGCTGTAATCTACTCAAGTTGGCTAAATGAGGTTAGAGCTTTCTTAACACTGACACAAAGCAGCCTCTGTCCAAATTATTTTAAACTGACTGAAACACGAAGTTTGCTCTTAAACCATCAATTGGCATAGGCATGAGTCCTTCTCAACTCTTGAGCTGCACCTGGAAATTTTTTAGGAAAGCAATAGGGGTCATTTAAAAACCTTGCATTAGAAATAACTGGATTTCTGTGTATAGAAATATTCCCTGGTGCTTTAATTTACTACTGTGCATGTTATCAAAGAAATGGTTGATTTGCTGAACTTGAGTGTACCGATAACTACGTAAGAAGCACGTGACCATGTACTTTATGCTGTACAACATTTCTAAATGGCAAGTAGTTCATCCTTTCCATTAGTTAGCAATCAGAATTTCTGGTGCTAGAACACTTCCCTTTGGCGCATATGAGTATACATTAAAAAAAAAAAAAAAAGAGGAAAGCCATTAGGAAATCCTTGCTGGCTGTTGTCCATACCTTATTTTAGCTTGTTCAGCAGCACATGGAATAAAATTTCTTCACTCCAGCATAAGTTTTCCCATTAGCAAATTAAGAGGAAGAAATGGGTAGGTAATGAAAAACGCTTGGTTTGAAATGTTCAGAAATGAAGTCCAGCATGACATGTAATAGCATTAGCTTGTCACAGATTTATGCAACATATTGATTACCTAATGGCAATAAAAAAGAAAAAAATAGGATGCTGCAGACAGTCTGTGATGTCTGCGCCAGAGACACTGTGATCCATTTCTGATTTGTGAGATCCTAAGAAGGAGGACATGATAACACTAATAAATCCACAGTGAAGAAAAACTCTCATATCCTGACACTAATTTTACCATGCTCTTTATGGAAATATGTGCTGGAGAAAAGAAAATGTTTTATGGAAGAATACTTGTATGAACAAGGAGATGAGTTTCAGAACTGATTCTGGATTATAAGTGTATTAAATTCTGTAATATTTCCATTTTTCTGAATTTTAGAAACAAGAAAAAGCAACTATTTGTTGGTACCCTGAGAAGAATGAAACATTTCTTGGTAATCCACTAAATTACCAAGAGTCTAGAGAAGACAGCTGTATATTTGTGGCAGTAAAAGTTTCTGATTTCCTGGAGTACTTGTTAATTTGGATTACAGGATTCATTCTCCCAGTTTATGTTTTAGTTCTGTGGCACTTATCTGGTGCAATATACAGGATGTACATAGGATTTATGCTATAGCTATATGAAGGCGTTCAGGGATTGCCTTAAGAGGTTAATAGGCAATAAACTTATATAGGGGTGGCTGACATTCCTGACCTTGCAGACTACTCATCAGAAACTTCCTATGCTGAAGAGCTGTGAGATTCATGTCATGTCTTGGACTAATGAGGAAAAATGGAGCTTTCAGGGGAGTTCACAGGAAGAAGGTGCTAGAGTAGAACAAGCCAGGAATGGCTTTTCCAGCATTTACTTATTTGTTTCCTCTACACCTGTGGATCTCTACTGCCCGTTTCCAGCATGGCCTCACTCCTAGCTGTGCTCATAGCCTCTGTGTAGGAGCATCACTACTTGAGAATAAAGTGAGCGCCAAAGGTTGACTATAGTGTAAGAGAACTTCCTGATTTCATACCTGAAACACCAGATAAAATTCCAGACTTTTCTGTATTTAGTCCTGTTCAGAACTTTACATAACAATGTTTATTATATAGGGGAAAGTTTAAAGTTACCAGCTACTCTGATTTCTGATTTTTAAGTCTAACCATACTTCCTCCAGTGGCTTTGCAGAAAAACCCAAAACCTTCTAATGCAGGATCAGAAACTGATCCTTATAATGGATATGAATGCAGGGCAAACCTTGATTTTTATTCTCCTTTGACCTGCAGAAAAGGCAGTGAATTATTCCTGGTGTGAAAACACCACCACTATATTTCTGCTGCCAAGTGCTCTAGCAACCACAGACTAACAGAAGACTAGCAGTCTTCTTTAGCTAACCTGTATGTGAAAGCTCATAACCTGCTGTGGCCATTTCACAGCTCCTCTGGAAGTAATTCTTAAAGACACTCAAAAGCAATTTTAAATATGGTTTGCATAAGAAATTTTTATTTCCTCTTATATTTAAAATCTCTATCAGGAAATGAGACTATTTCTGTTTAAATCCCCTAGAAAAGCAATTCTGTCCTCATTATCCAAGCCACCAGTCCATAGACAAAGGGTAGAAACAAGAAACAAATTACCACATTGACACCCAGATCTTTCCTATTTTGTCTTGACAGCATTTCATTTATATGATGGTGTATTTTTCCCTTGCAGCTATTGCCTCCTGTTACTCTTTAAGGTAATTGAAGCTGGGCCCAAAAGACCTTAGAGGCTTGTATCTTCTCCTCACATTAGTGACACTTCAGTGATAAACTTGAACTTAAAGTTACTGAGGCGTAACTGAGGGTTCATTTGATAGCTAGTGGTTTTCAGCAGCACTGCAGGGCTTCAGAGGCTCAGCGTGAGTGAGATTGTTAATGTCCTGTGAGGGAAAACAATAACACATTTCATTAATGCGTTCATGTGTGAAGCATCCATTAGTGCACTGGAGGTATTAATGACGTTATGCTTTAAACTGACATGTGGGGCATGACAGGAATTGCAAGGTCTGATGAGAACAGATGACAAGATAAGCAAATATTTGAATGGCTTCATTTGCCTGCAGGTCAAACCATGGTGCAGGGGAACTGAGAAAGCTAAAACCTGGGAGAGATTAGTGTTTTCCTAGCACGGACTGAACCACAGGAAAACTTAAGAAAGATTGTTTACTAAATAAATAGAGAGGTCAGTAAGGACAATAAATATGTAATGGGTACAAGCTTAATTATTGCTGAGTCTCAGTTTGTAATTTGAGTTAAATTGCTAAAGCCATGGCCACAATTCAAGGTATAGATATACAGAAAAATATTTTGATTTTTTGGATATTATTTTAATATTCAGTAATTCCCCTCTTTCTGCCTGATGTGAAGGTTTAAAATTTATAGCCAAAAAAGCTGCTGACCATTGCAACAGAACCATTGCACTTTGTGCCAGAAATGAGTTTGGTAATGAGATTTTAATAAACTAGTTTTTCTTCAGGCAAGCCAAAATTGTTAGAGTTGATAAGATTATTATTCTTCTCTCATTATTATGCACATTCTTTATTTGTCAGGATTGAACTAGTTGTGAATTAGCAGATAAAGGTCTGTTCCTGTTTTGGACCTGTGTTGCTGCAGGAGGCTCACAGTGCGATGGATTTGACAGCTGCAACTCAGCCGTTAGATGACAGCAGTGCACATCTCAGTGCCATCCAGCATAATTTAACATGAACAATCTGACATGCTTGGCAGATCCTTGAAGAAGGGGGAGGAAAAGGCCACTCCATTGCTACCTCTGATTCAGAATGATTTCATACAGCCAGGCTTTTCAGAAGTAGTAACACTCACTAGCTGGCCAATGCAATGAGGCTGCTGCATCATGACTTTTGGTGTAAGTGCTGCTGTGCAAAACCAAAGCAAAAAACTTTTGTCTTGCCAGCTCTCTAGGATCTATAAATAAAAACATGCACTTTTTTTTTTTTAACATCTTCAACACACCTTCATCTAACTTATTAATGAACACTTCTCCATGCCTCGCTATCCTCTGATTTTCATCTTCTGGTGCAGTGTAGTGATTTCCTGTCCAGGCCTTTGTGCTTGTACATCAATCAGTTTTGTAATAGTTAAAAAAAATTAAGCAAATATATATGACAATTTTCACACTCAAATTCTGGGAAGTTTGCTCAGAAGTTTGCATTACAACTGTTGTCACAAATATTACTCTTATATATGTCACAAATATACTCTTATCTACTTATATTTGAACTAAAATTTTCCGTAAAGATACATATTTGTGAGAGAAGTTTGGAATCTTCAGCTGGAGTCTTCAGGAGGTGGGAAAACATACTTTTTTACCCTATAGTTGTCAACGTGGAAAGATACTGTCAAGGACAGTGTGTGTTTTTCTTTTTAATAAGCTGCAGATTTATGTGTACCGTTTTCTTGCTCTTATACTTGTCTTCAGTAACAAGCTGTCTGAGAGAGAGCATACTGATGGACTGCACATAAACTTTCTCCAGCTGGACAGCCAAATTTGAGCACTTCCTATTTCTTGAGCATCCACCCTTCAAATTAACTTATGCTATATCTTGTGCTCAAAATGCATACTCCAGATGGAATGGGAAATGGCTAACTGGTATAGTAGACTGGGGAAGGAGTCCCCAATCTACTATACCAGTAGCTGTCTACTATTCCCAAAGCTGAGCTGGTATTTGTCTATTCTTACTTAGGGACTCCCATAACAGGACAAATAAGTAGGAGCTGTGCAAGAATGACCCTACAAGCTGACCTTTGTGAACCTGGTTTTCAGTGTTGTAGCAACACATCGGTTTGGGTTTTGTGTTCTGTCTGTCCTTACTAGTTCTGTTCCAAATTTTGCCTCTAAACATCAATGATTTTCTATTTAAGACAGACACTACTGCTTAGAAATTATCAATTAAAGGAATGAAAAAAGTCTTAAAAAATGTTATAGTCTTAATGTATATATATTTATTATGTTAAGGGTCTTATTCTTAGGGTCCTCTTCATGTCATGGCCTAAACTTACCATGCAGTTTACTTTTAAAGGATTTCCAGTCTGCTCTAAAAATGGAAATTATTTTGATAAACAGTTGAGCTTTTGAATGCTTATTTGAACTGACCCTCCAAGCCTTTACCTGATTTCTGTTTCCAGTGCTGAACTAGTGTCTGTGATGGTGATGGTGATGATGAAGGGTGGTGTATGATGTTGATGCTGAACTTTAAAGGATGAGCAAGAGCTTAAAATAACAGGAGGCCTTTGAGCATAATTTATCCCATGGCAACAAAATGACACTACAGTATTTTCTGTAGAAAATTTGACCTTTTTGGTGAGGACATGTCTAGAGATGAATAACAAAATGCCAAGTGTGTCCTTTGCCTTTCCTGTTCAAAATGACTGACCAATATTTCTTCCCATAGCGTGCCTTATCTAATGGAAGATAAAGAAGTGGCAGTGGAAGAATCTGAGTACCCATAAACCTACATGGAAAGTAAATTAGGAGTTATTAGAGGCATGCAGACTATGCTGTACACTTTATGCACTGAGAGAACTGACTTACAGAACACAAATCTGAGATTTTTTTCTGCATGACTGCAGTAAGTCTGTTGCATGGATGCATGGTGTGTAATGTCAGATCAGTGAGTCCATGATCAGGGATATAAGTTTGTATTTCAAGACAATAATGGTGTAATAGTTATCCTTTTTATGGAGTGGTATCTGTGTTGCATTCTGGGATGTCTTACTATTCCTAGTGCTCCTCTGCTTAAAATACTCTTTTCAGCTGTGAAATCTGATTTAGGAAAAATCACTAGCTACACAATCAAAAGTGGTTATGGTAGAATGAGAAATTTGACTCTTGACATTCTGTTTGAGAGAAATCAGATAATAGTATGGCTTTCCTGCTTAATGATTTCAAAATCTTTTTCCTCGTTTTCTTCATGAACGTTCATCTAGTTATTAGGCAATAGGAACATGTGACATACACTTTCTATCCTTTACTTTTAGAATTTATCAAGTCAAACTTAAATCTTCCCAGAATAGCTCTCAATATTTTTCCTTTGTGAGAAAACGATGGTTTCTTGGAGTGAGAGATGTATGCCATACTGGTTACTTAGAACTGAATGTACTAAACTTGACCAACCATTAGGCTGGGTCCCCGAAGTCCCCATTTGCTCTTCGTGGTAGAGTCCTTAGGACAACTGCTAAGAAGGGCAAGGATATATTCTCACAAAAACTGTAAATTTGTTACAAACTGAGAACTTCCAGCTTACACCAAAGGCCTGGCAAACACTTTCTTTGTCTTTGCTGTTAGTTTTAAAATATAAGCTGTCCCCTAAAAAAAGAAAGCCAGATTGACAACTCAGTGTTTATCTTTGCAAAGACAAGAGAACACACATGTTCTCAAAACATGTGTGGATATTGAAATGCAAGGTTTGAAAAGTTTGAAGCCTTTTTAAAGACTTGTAGAATAATTCTGTTCCATTACTTAAATAAATCTTACCTGTTGCTTTGCTTCCAACACATTCTCACAGTCTTATTTAATATTTCTACTCCATAGCAGACAGCTCTGTGCCTCTCTAGTTCAAGGGATTAGGTCCATGGAGGAGGAATTCAGAAAAAATGAGACTTTTTCAGGGATCACATTGAGAAGAAGTGGGTATCAGGCAACTGTGAACTAGCTGAAAGTGATGGGAGAATATCCTTATTCTTCCTACGGTGATTTGACTATATGATAAGTCCATTCTCCCAAACATCTTGAGAAATTGTGACTCTGTAGTGTAAAAATTCATTTGGGACACTGCTCAGTGAGATTGCAAATAAACTGTAACACCAAACACGGGGCTCATCCACATAGAAGTTTTTATTGACTTTTTCTTCACTGTTCATATTTGAGTGTCACTTTCATTAGAATGGGCAAGCTTGTGTTTTCTTAGAGTGTTCGAGTTTGCAAGCTACTGCAGGCATCTTCCCAGGGAACTCTTGGAAAATGCTAAAGAAATACTCGAATGAATCTAACTTGAGTAGCAGGTGATCTGCAGCGTAAATTTGTTCCAAACAGCAGAGTGCTAGGAATCACTCTGTTTTAATATCTGGTGCAAACGTTTATGTAAACGTTTATATAAATATCTGGTGCAATAGAAATGTTTATATAAACGTTTATATAAACAAGTTACAATTAGTGACAAGACAGTTTGTCTTAATATGGATATTTTGTATTTTGCTTAGTATTATCCACAAATTCTAGTCTTTCTTTGCTGGCAAATGATTCAAGGTAAGTGATCTTTCCTGTTGCTGTAATGGCATATTCTGATCAATGGACATAATTTGAAACTCTTAGAATAAATGAAAACAGAATTAATACAAAATTTTGGGTTCTTTTAGTTTTTTCTCTTTTTTTTTTTTTTTTTTTTGTGTGTTTGTTTTAGGTTTTTTTTTTGTTTGCTATTGATAGTTCTTATGTAATATAAGGCATTTAGAATGCCTCATACTTTTATATATATGTAAGTATATAAAAAATAATAAAATGCCTCTAACTGTGTAAAACTGAGGTGAATTTTCTGTGTCCTAAAACAGGTCAAGAGAATAATTCAGAAACTCATGTTAAAACTCTGCTGAAATATCCAGTGACATGCTCTTAAAAAACCTTCAATTGAGCATGATTCTTCCTGCTGCAGTGAAACTGAAATGTTGGAGAAGATGGAGTGATAGAAATGGTATCTGTATAAGATTAGAAATACTTTTTATACACTACAGCACATCTCTGAGATTCATATTTTGATGATTTCATTAGAAAATGCATAAGTATATATAAGATATATGAGGATCAAACCTAGTTTTACCACCTTTCTCTGTCGCAGATTTTGGAAAATAGGCACAAAAGAAAGGAGAAGAATGGGGTGGCTAACCTGCCTGGCAGTTTTTGTCTGAGCCAGTTTAATGAGAGAAAGTGTCTGAAATGTAGTCCAAGAAGAGAATGAAGATACAGAGTTTAAAGCTGGTGAAAGGAGAAACATCTGAAGAAGAAGGCAATGGGTCAGACAAGCTAACAAACAAATAACTGTTTAACAGACAGCACTTAAGAGTTTGCAGTTTTAAAAAAATTGCTGGATTTTCTTGTTGTACTACATGCTGTGACTTTCTCACAAATTGTTTGGCAATAAAATGACAGTGTTTGTGATTATTTTTCTTAGATATCTTCTAGGAAAAACTTGTATTTTTACAGTCTGTGGGATGATATAATTGCTTACCCTGCTAAAAATATAGTATATTTTCACTGACAAACATAATGATAAATCAGTAATTTCTGGCATATTTCATTTAGACACTAATTGCCATTCTAGCTCATTATTGATATTAATGATCCAGCAACTCTAACTGTTAAGGGATGAACAAGGCTGTAATCATGGTCCGTAAGCTTGCTACACTTTCAATAGATTTGAATGAGAATTAGAATACGTATGCAAATTGGTGGGTAAAAGGGATGGGAGTCTTTCAGCCTTGTTAAATCAATACATTTTATTGGAAATCAGTGTTAATTTGGATGGGTGTTTTCATTAGGAGCTGAGCAGTATCCTTGGCTTGGGCACCAGGCGTCAGTCTTGGTGCTGGTAGAGAGGAGAGAGCCTTAAAAAGATCCTGTGTGGCTGGATTAGTGGCTGTTTTGCAAAGACTTCCTATGATGCCTAGCAATGCATGGGAGGGAGAAAAAAAAAAAAAAAAAAAAAAAAAAAAAAAAAAAACCCAAAAAAAACAACTCCTTACATATTGTTACCAATACCATGAATGAATCATGGTACTCATTCGGATATGTTACAAAATTACTGTAGTGTCCTTCTGCTTTTTTGGTCCCCTGCATCCAGCAGAAGAGGAGGAACATGAATTTCTGGTCATGTGATATCTCCATACAAGTAGTGTTGATATGTTTGATTGAACATCTTTTTTGAATCAGTATTACTTTATGTACCTACATCTGTCAAAAGCTAAAGAAAATATAATTTCTTTCAATACAGAAAGAAACCTGAAGGATTTCATCAAAAAGACAGCATCCAGCACAACTCTTTGGAAAGAAAGTGACTTTATACACCCTGACATCTTTGGTCAAATGCAAATATATTGACCAGAAGCTAGGAAATATAATATTTTAGGAGACTACTGAATAGTAATTTTATTATTCTTACACATTGTTTTCTCATTCATGTTTCATTGCACATTGTTTTCTCTGTCATTGATTGGAGGGAAACAAAATGCAGAATATGAGTATTTAAAAAAGTAAATATAAATTTATTAAAATTTTTATATTTATATGAATATTAAAATTTTTCATGGGAACTTCAATGGTTTAAATCAACTTGAACTGTAAACAGTATGAAATTTTCTTGCATGAGACTTTTTTTAAATAACCAATATTGTAGCCTAGTAAGCATGCTATGAAATTTAATAAGCATCTTGATTATTTCATTTGGCCATGTCCTATGGAGAAGCAGAATATGTGATTTCATTCAGATATTGACAGTAGACCTTCCTGAAAATAGCTGATCTCAAAAACCCTTCAGAAGTCTTGGAAGAACGGAGACCCTAGATTTGTGGAGGTCTTTTTATGTCATCATCTTCATTCTGACCAGTGTTTATGCTGAAATGCATGCAACACTAAAGTTTAAATCTGAAAACCTGGTGATATTTGCAATGTAGAGAAACACAACTCCCTTGCCATGTCTGATATTAAAGTTTGACTCATCTCTTTCCTGATGATTGTGTACAGTGTTCCAGTAAAGTCAAGGATAAAAAACAACTTTCCATTGAAAAGGGGATTTGAAAGTAAGGATATTTATCTAATGATATTAGTTGGCCTTGGATTCTGTTTTGTACCCTACCACTGACTTTCTGTCTATTTTATGTAAACCCATTTAACCAGTTTCTCAGTAATATTTGTGTAATTCCTATGAAAACACAGGCCTTCTGCCTTTTTCCCCTTCACTAGTCTATCTAAGAAGTATGTCTAAAGTGTCAATATACATGAAAACGTAGACTTGAGGATGGGGATATAGAAGTCTTGAAGATCATTGGCCATTTCATTAATAATTGTCACATTTTTATTCCTCAGATGGGGAACAGGATGAACGGCAGCTGATGTGCTGATACTTGAAGATGCATCAAAATGTGTTATTTCTAGTACTGTTGGAACGTAAAATTTATGAAACATCTTTTTGCCTACCTCTAAAAAAGTGCTCTGAAACCTTTGTAGAGAGAACTAGTGATCCATCCTTGCATGTATCTAGTAAGTGAGATTTATTGTTTGAATGCATTGCGCTTTCCATATAACACCACTAAGGTCTGCTGCTCCAGCAGTTGCTTAGACCAGTTTCCTTCCATCATTGTCATCCTCATTCCAAACCAAAAGCCATGAAAAATGGAATGTGGTAAGTTTTGAAATGTTCTGGCAATATCTGGGAAAAATCCCTGTTTTGTGAAGCACTTCACAAAAATACACAAAAAATTATTGCCCTTTAGAGATCCCAAAGAACATTAAGAAGAATATTAAGGTGTTCATATGAATATGGAAAGATTTATGCTGATTTTATGAGAAGAGTTCTGTCATAAAAAGCAAAAATAATCCATTCGGAAGAAAAGCTGATGGTGACAGTAAAAATCATATTGTTCTTGGTAGGGGGGTCAGGCCTCAAAATTCTTGTCCAGAAGCTAGAAAAAACTACAGTAATCGTTATTCTCCAGAGTAGTAAGAAAAATGTGTGAAATGAAAAAATACAGGTCTTTAAATAGTAGAGGAGATTTCTGAACCAGTCAAAGAGGGAAGAAAGAAATGGCTTTCTCTGATATGCAAGGCAAGCAAACTGACTATGCATGGACACCAGGAGGAAAAAACAATATTTCCCTAGGTGTAGATTTCTGTCTGTCTGAATCTGTTCTGGTTACTTTGCCACAAATTTAACTGTGCTAATCATATATTGGGATTAATGGCTGAGGACACAATTTTTTAAATGTGCCTGAGTTCAAGGCTTAACTTCAGCATGTATAAAAGACAACAATTCTATTTTATGTAGCCAATGAACCATTTATTTTCATCAGCCAAGTAGAAGTGTAAAGGTATGCCTTACAGTGACTAAGCAGCTTTTAATTTTTTTTGTCTATTTGTTATTTTACTCCCATTACATAAGCATAAGATGTAGATTTTTTGTGGTTTCTTGGGTGTTTTTTTTTTGTTTGTTTTGTTTTGTTTTTTGTTTTGTTTTGTTTTTGGGTTTTTTTTTTTTTTTTTTTTTTTTTTTTTTTTTTTTTTTTTTTTTTTTTTTTTTTTTTTTTTTTAATAGGAAATTTAATGCAGAAGATTACCTGAATAGATAGTTTAGGGACCGAGCATTTTTCTAAGAGGAGTCATCTGAGAGATGAAATTACTTAACTGGCACCAAGGGATGAATAACTGTAGGAAAACAGGAGGTAAATATGAGAAAGATGAAACTGTATATGAGCAGATGAGGATATATTAAGAATGAAGGGGAGTAAAGGCAGTATAGAAGGATGTAAATAACATAAGGTAAGGCATGGACATAATTGCACAAAATATAATCTTATTCAGAAAAACTGAAGTAAGTATTTTTTTTATTATTTTTTTTCCTTTGTTGTGTTTTTTTTGTTTTTTTTTTTTTTTTTTTTTTTTTTTTTTTTCCATTCCCCCCACATAGTATTA
>NW_024526933.1:3919872-4031631 GCF_017590135.1 Pyrgilauda ruficollis
TTTTTTTTTTTTTTTTTTTTTTTTTTTTTTTTTTTTTTTTTTTTTCCAATTCCACCACAATGGAATAATGACTGGTGGAGAGGTTTTTAAAACATCATAGATGAGAGGTGGTATGATTTGCCATTGTTATGGATGTACAGGACAAAGGAGTGAAGGAATCTGAGATGATCACCAGGTTTTGACCCATGTATCTTTAATGTGGATGAAAATGTTGCCATCTCTTTTCATGTGTTTAAAAATGCTTTACAGCCTGTGGGGATTCTTGACCTAGTCATTGTGACTTACTTTCTCATTTTTGTGTTCTAACAAAATTGGTGTTACTATGCAGTTCCTATCCAGTTCCAGTTGCTTATCATGCTTAAGTACTCATATAGCTAGGCAGATCTATATCAACTGACATCTAAAAGAAATTAATCGAGCTGACTAAAAGTGGAATTGATACTGATTTTAAAATAAGATATTATTTGAACTGAATTTAACTTATTCCCCCATATCTTCTTTTGAGGCCTCTTGTTAGAACACCTGATAGGCTTGTACCAAGTTAATGACTGGGTGCTATCCTAATTCTTAAATGAGCAGTCAGTACGCATAAATTCTTTTTATTTGTTATTCATAAGAAGGGATGCACCATCCAGACACTTGAGTTAGTAGGAAATGTTGCAATGAACGCAAGGGCCTGAGAACGTTCTTCTCCCTTGGGCTGTGCTGGTGGGGAGAGAGTGCACCTACAGAGAGGAGTGTGGGGGAACACAGATGCAGAGGCAAGTAGAAAGGCACACTGGAAACAGGACAGCCGGGACAGGTCTGGTTAGAGCTTGGTAAAAGTGTGAAACCCTGCAGTAATACAATTAGTTGGCTGCTGTCACATTCCTCTGTATGTTACAATGTATAGCTGCATCCTGAGAATTCAAGGGAAGGCAAGAAGAGAGGTTTTTTTACTGACAATCACCTGATAAGGTAAGGGGTTTTTTTTCCTATTTAAAGAAATTTGTCATTACCTGATGCTGTTCAGATCTCCCAGAACTTCTTGGGGAAAACACACCCATAAAAAAGATGGTTAAGAAATTGTTAATTGTTGAAATCTGTAAGATTCTGAGGGGATTTTTTTTTAACTAGTAACTTTTATAAATGATTTTGCACAGTGAGACTTTTGAAATTTCACAGAAAACACCAAAGACTTAATTCTGCTAAGGTTTACAGTTGAACTGATGAATCGTCTATATAAGAAGTGAGAGATTCATAAAAATTGAAAAACCCAGATAAAAATTTAATTTTCTGTCTAGTTCAGTCTGGAAGTGGGGAGAAGGAGCAGGTCATCTGTGATGGAGATCCATTTATGCTGAAAGTATTTCTATTTGGCTACAAAAACACAGATGAATGCAGCCTTTCCAGCTTCAGTGAATAGACACTAAGATGTGGGCAGATCCATGTACGCCTTTAAGAAAAGGACTTGGACCTATTCTCATCTGTTTCTGTTTTACAAGGTCCCAAGAGGTCCCTGGCCACCTGGAGCTCTACAAACAAATTAAAAATTGGTTTTGATTTGAATCTACTTGAGTGCTGAAAGCTTGAAGATAATGAAAGCTCAAAATGACCATGGTAGAGGTAGGCAGAGCCCAGTGCAGTCACACAACAGACAAGGACATATCACTGCCAGATTAAAGAGTATTTTGGATGACTAATGCATGCAAAGAGTAGTATTGACCCTTTTCTGTCCTGTGTTGTCCATATGAGCTGTGCAGGCTGTCTATAGAAACCATGCAGAACAGTATTGGGGATATAGAGGCAGTGGAAAGTAACTTACAGAAAATCTTTATTTCAGATGGCTGCCTTTCAATAGTAATTATTTATCTGCTAATTATTAAGAGAATATATACATATTTACCTTCCTATTATGCTGCCATGGTTCTTGGTTTTAAGCTATATGGTCCCAAAATTAGCTTTACATTTTACAGAAATTAATAGACCAGGGGAATAGATGGGATTAATCTTTTCCTGCAGAGAATTCATAGATCATCTGTAAAATGGTCCATTTCTCATTCAGTGGCAAACTGCTATAGAACATTGAACTTTTGAATCCAGTGGTGTTCATGATGCTTCATTTTGTGTTTATGGACTCTTCCTGGTGGAGGTTTCTTCTATTTTATAACTGTAATAAGTAGTGCTCTAGCAAGAAACGGAGTGATCAAATGGAGGTTGAAATGGAGGTTGGGCCAAACTATTGTGGTAAAATATTAGCAGTTTCCAAATCTAGATTTTTTTTTTTTTGTGTGTGTGGTTTTTTTTTTTTTTTTGTGTGTTGTTTTTTTTTTTTTTTTTTTTTTTTTGGTTTTTTTTTTTTTTTTCTGAAGGTGAGAGAAAAGGGGAGGAAAAGGATAGAGCTGTAAGACTTCTATTTATCTTGTTTTTCTGTGTAAGTTAGAGTTCTTGAAGAGTTCAGGTGTAATCACAGCCTTCTGTTGCAACAGGAAGCACCATCTGCTGAGGCATTCTGTAAGCAATATAACGTCTCTCCAGAGACAGTTTAGCATTCAATTCACAGAGAAGGATGGCAGGGACTTGTAAACAAAAGAAGACAACTGAAGCAGTGAAGAATGGGCTGTGTTCTGAAGATTCAATATGTTTCTTTATAGCCAAAAAATCCTGTATTGCTATAAAAGCCTGGCAGAGCTCTCTGATGTATTAATTGTGGTGGGGTTTTTTTTTCATGCTACCTTGTTATCTGAAAGCCAAAAAGTAATGTCAAAATACTGTTTGTTGTTTTTGTCATTTTTTTTTTTCCGCTGAAACCCCCAAGTCTGTATGAGTCTAGCACAAATTATATTGCAAGTAAGTATTGTTTAAGGAAAGGGAGTGAGAGCTTTTAATTGCAGCTCAATAGTAATTAAATAGGTAGAGTATACTTATGAGAGTATTGGCATTGACTGTGAATGAATGTACAGTTATGAAGTCACTTGGCATTCCAAGTGAACAATAGCCTTACTGGTTGACAAATGCCTAGTATACAGACTTTTTACATCCTATAAAATATTTTAAAGCAGACCAGGAATGTAGTTGTGGTTTTGGGGAGATGGATTGAATGGAAACTATTTCCTGTTTTGAATTAAATTGAAGTATCAGAATTAGATAGAGAACATATCCACAGGAATGTCATGAAGTGTAGTTCTTATGGGTCTTATGTTTAAATGTAATAAATGAGAAATATAAGGTACTGCAACTTTAGAACATGACATTAGATTTTATAGCTTCTCCAGAATGCCTAAGTCTCCACCTGGCCTATTATCTATCCTATCAAACATTTTAAAATAACAAAATCCTTCTTAGTCACTGTTTTGTGTAAAGCAGATATTCAGCTTTCAGGAAATGTGAACAGCTTCCTTTACATGGAAGCTTCCCTAAATCTTATCCATAAGGAAAACAGAGTTGACACTATTGTCTGTCTGTGATGAAAGAGACACATGTGAACTGAATGGCTTTCATCTGTTTTTCTACCTTACACATCCAGAATACATTAGATTTGAATGATGAGAGCTGGAGAGAAGACAAAGAAAAATAAAAGGAAAATATTTTTTAATTAATTTCCACTTCATGACAGTTATGCTGTATTAGGTAAGGCAACATCTTCATAGTTCTGGTACAAAGTGTTGGACATTAAGGAGTCCAATATATACTTGTCTATGGAGATAGTGTTGAGGCTGTTTTGTCACTAAAATAAGTGTGTACTGTAATCAGGAGAATGAATATTTTAATTGTGACATAAAACACATGGTTGCTGGAATGAGCTTTTAAAAATTGCACCCTTATTTTCAAATGGTGCAATTTACCACAAGTGTCTGAAAGTCCAAGAGGGTTATATGTTGGTGATCTATTCATGGATGAAATTCGTTTATAAAGTATTTATATTTTGTTAAACCTAAAATATAAGAGGTACCTTGATTTTGGCCACTAAGTTTTGTGCTCTAACTAAGATGCAGAACATTTAATCATTTTTATTTTATGATCTGTTGAGCCCTCAGGGCTGCAAAAAGTCTCACTGATGCAAAGGGGACTATGTGTCCTCACTTATAAAATGACAACAAGTAGTGACTTTTACTAAAAGATGTTTGAGATGGAAACAAGGAGGGAAAACATTAAGTTCTAACTATTGGCAGAAATCAGCACTCTGTGTTGGGGGCACAGAGGAAGTACAGATTAAAAAGCATGGTATGATGGATACAATCATCTGATCTGTAAATCTTATGAGAAATGAGAAGGAAGAAAAGCATTCAAATCTATCTCCCCTTCCCTCAGATCTGCTGTGTTAATTCGGTCATAAGTGGGTATCCATTCAAGACTGAAGCCAGTATTGATAGATCACCTTTTAAGAAAAACTTGCTTTTCTGTGTAAATAGTAATAAACAATCTTGTGGAAATTGGAGAATCATATTTGGAGAACAAAGCTTTTTGTGCCCAAATCGTAGAAGTATTAGAGTTTTAAGACAAAGTATTAGAGAATTAAGATATGGTGGCCCTCTGATTTAGTAATCCTTTCCAGAAGAGCTTCATTTTTTTTTTGGTCTTGGTACATGGAAACGATATTTGTTTAAATCCATGGGGGTCTTGCCGCTGTATTTCAAGGGCATTTTGCCCCCTTGTGTATCAAGGCTTTCTGTAAGCCCTGGGAGATATAACTGGAAAAACTCTGAAACAATTTAATGGTTTAATATTTAGAAATAAAAACTACTGGCAGGACTTACCCCTAGAAATTTCTGCACAGTTTCTGGGCAGCTGCTTAGCACTACCTGTAATGCCTACTGTAAGGGTGATTTCCCCCTTCTTAGAATGGGTGACTAAATGATGAAAAACACAGTAATCTCTTATGTAGATTTATCATGAAGTGTATTTTTTCCCTCTAAAGAGGACTTCCTGATGGATAATAGCAAATAAAGATAATGTGTTCTTTGCCTAGCTTTCTTAGACTAGCTGTAGCCTGACATGCAAAAAAAAGGAAGAACCAAAACCTTTTAAAATATTTTTAAAAGGGCTTATTTTGTAAGTCTGAGTCTCAGACTTACAAAACCCTGCAGGCATTGTTTAGCATTGTTTGGTACTAGTTGTCCTGTCATAAGTTAACACTGTGAACTGCAGTATCCTGGAGTCCTGCTGTGTATAGCAGTAAAGCAGTAAACTGTTTAAGAACAAATGCCTTTAGGGACTTGTATATAGCATTCTCTTAATCCTCTTCTTACTTGGTTTAGAGATATCCATACAGAGACCTGCTTGTTCTGTATCTAAAAATTGTCCTGTTGATGGGTTTAGGAATTATGCAGATTTAGGTTTTTAGGATTCAGATTTATATTGTTCATTCTATTCTGCTCTCAGTAATCCAGCAGTGTGTCTGGTCTGCCATCTGGAATGATATACTGGTGTATCTTAAATAAGAGGAATTTAGTCTTTGTTGGATTTTCCACTGTAAGCCTATATAGTCAAGGACCTGACTGATTGCTAGTAAAACATATTTTCCCTCGAGTTGCATAACTCTTGTTTCATAACTTTGAATCTTTTTCCTGCTGAAGAATGACTTCTATATGGAAAGGACACTTTGAACAAAGAGTCTAGCTCAACATTATATGAAAGTGTCACTTACCCTAGTTTCAAATAACACCTTACACTGTTATCGCTTAAGGAGACTTGAGACTATGATGGTGTTGTAAGCTTGTCTACTATGTGCATGTTGCTTGAGCAGGAATATCTGCAGCATTTTTTCAGTCATGAAGTTAATTAAGTGAAGAGGATTTACAGATAATACTTCCGTTTATGTCTTGCATCTGGAAGAGAGAGACAGAGTCAGCTTTTGTCTTTTAAATTAAGAACTCTAAAATAAGCAATAAGCCGTGAACCAAACCAAAACAAAAACCCCAGAAGTAGCACTCCTTGTTGGATATGTCTTGCCAATCTCTGCTAAAGCATTCCCCATTTCCGTCATCTCTGTGATGGGTTTCATGCTGATACACTGCCCTAGTTTTTTCACTGAGAGGGCGTGGGTCCCAGAGCTGTGTGGGCATGGCCAGCTCTCTATTCAATACCACACCTGTCATTGCTGGGAACATGGCTTCAGGGGAATGAACAGCCGCCACACAGTGGAAACCGCGCCATTTTGATCCTCTTTCCCATGGGACATGGCCAAATGAAATAATCAAGATGCTTATTAAATTTCATAGCATGCTTACTAGGCTACAATATTGGTTATTTAAAAAAAGTCTCATGCAAGAAAATTTCATACTGTTTACAGTTCAAGTTGATTTACAAGTTGATTACAAGTTGATTGACAGCAGAACAGAGCCAAGCTGAGCCCAGCCTAGTCCAGCCAAATAATACCAAACCTGGTAGTGTGCATGCACCATAGGTGCCACAAGGAGCTGTGATGGAGCAATGTGGAAAATCTGGCTTGGGGAGGTTTGTCCATAATTTTTCCCACTGGCTCAGGGAAGGGGAGTTTGTCACTGCAGGGCTGTGGTAATGTCTAGTGTTTTCTCCTTTGTCACAGGAGGCCACATGTTGCCAGCAGTGGTAATGTCCAACAAGCCTTTGTCTCAGCAGCCATTCTGGGTCAGGATGATGAGCATATTTTTGTGTAAATACCTCTTCCTTTTGTATACTTTTATTATTAATGTGTTGTTGCCATTCCTTTTTAGTTTCTTGTTGTTTGTTTTCAGTAAATTGTTATCTCAGCCCATAGTCTCTGCCTATGTTCCTCTCTCACCAGAGGGAGACTAATTTGGAATTTAATTCCCAGCTGGTTTTAAACCACAACATTT
Source organism: Pyrgilauda ruficollis (assembly GCF_017590135.1). NCBI lineage: Eukaryota > Metazoa > Chordata > Aves > Passeriformes > Passeridae > Pyrgilauda > Pyrgilauda ruficollis. The sequence goes on from NW_024526933.1 coordinate 3,926,670, forward strand.
AATTGGACTGTGAGAAAACAAGGGCATACACTAATAAAATGAGAGCATTTAAGACAAGTTTTATTAAGTTGTTCCTCTGAAACACAGAAAAACTTAAAGCTGATCTTCAGTGCAGTATATAAATACTAACAATCAAGATTTAGCTGTTTTAACAGCGGTTACTCCTATAGATTGACATGTTTGTGCTGGCCTAAGGGAGATTTTTCAGGAACTAACAAAGCTTCTCTGAGCAGTCAGACGTTTCCTAATCTTTTGCATCAATAGGGGCCTAAGAAAAACATCTCTGATAAGAAAGGGGTCACCCAAAACAAGCTCTGCTGATATTGTGTTGTATGTATCTGTAAAATCTCATCTCTGGAAGAAAGGAAGTACAAGAGACTGAAGATCCTCCTATGAGCAGATGTGGCTTTAGATGTCCTCGGTGTTTTTTCTTGACTTTGGCATGTGAAAAACTGTACATATTAGAGAATTGTCCAGCCCATAATACTGTGCAAAACCACACAGGCATACCGTTAATGGTGGAAGCAGATATAATAATGCATATAAGCATAATAAACATTCCTGTAGATGGATTCATAAAAATATCAAAACATTTTGGTGTCTGCAGCACTTAAATATTTTCTTATCTGAAGGAATGGAAGAAAAAAACCTCTTGAATCATGGGATTGTTGCACATATAAAGACAAGCATCACTTTTAGAAGACCGTTGCACATCTCTGCTGTTCCATTTATATTTTTAAACTTCCTGTGACGATGGATCCCCTCAGACTCAAGCCTTTTTTATCATGCTTATTTCATTAGTGTTAGTACTAAAAAAATGCAAAGCTTACTGCAAATTTTATCTTTTCTAACATTTTTGCAACCAGAAGACCAGAAATATGACTTTGCAGATAGTGAACAGGAATCCCTAGAGTACTAACAATTTGAAGTGCATGTTAGTTTCTCTATTACTTGATCAATGCTGTCACTAATGCAAATCTATTCCCACAATGCATGGAGTGTCATTAATTTTATGTTGTTTACGTACTCTTGCCATAAGGTTAAGCAATTCCTACTATTAAGCTAGATGAAATTGCATTACCTTAATGAAATGCACTTTACTGATAAAGAAGAATGTCACTTTCACAAGTGGAAGTGCTGTTAGCAAATTTTTACGAGAGAATTCCCAAAATCATATCTTAATTGCTTGGACAGCTGTGTAGTTTACATAACGAGCAAACAATGCCAAGGTTTTTTATTTTCTTTGTCAGCTGTATTGGATGTTAGTATGCGTGGTGGACCTTTTTTAGGCCTTTTATTACTTGATTGCAAATCATTCTTCATTGCTGCCCAAATTTATGGAAGGACATTGCTCCCTGAGGTGCCATATCCTTTCAGGTCTGTAACTGAACATGACTGATGGCTCCAGTGTAACAGTTGCTTATTACGGCGCTCACTGAGCTATGATTGCTCCAATACTTTATGTTGGCAGATGTGTTTCCCTTGGAACAGCATCTCCGAGACAGAGGTCATTGATCAAACCCCCCTCTGGCTGTTCCATTATGTGCAAATTATTGCTAAAAGCAGAGAGACTGAGAAAGAGCGGGGGTGGAGGGTGGATGTGCATGTGTGTGTGCATACAGTCTGTTCACTGCAGAACTGAGGGAAAGGAAAAAGCTAACAAAATGAAGAAGAAAAAAAGCTGTATAACTGAAAGAAAAAATGCTTTTATAATCTGATCAGATGGAAGAGAAAGAAGGAAAACTTTTATTTTGGAGGAGGAACAATTGCATAAAATGGTAGACTTTTCTTTTTTAACTGACAGTATTTTTGCCAGTGCTGTATTGAGTGTGTGTATTTTTAGTGGAGGGATGAGTTAATGGATAAAGGCTTATTCAATGTCTCAGACACTTCTATTGACACTTGTTAAATAAGGAGGAGAACATTTATTTATTTGTTGGAGAAGCTCTTGCTATATAGTAGTGGACAGAGGCTGAACTGTGCATCAGTTCCAAAAAATCAGAACGGAGACAAGATTGTTGAGTTAGGTAAAAGACTGTCTGAATGACACTATGGACAGTCACTATCACAATCACTCTTTAACAAAATAAAGGGTGCCTTGGTATGACATGGCTGGTGTTGCACAGGAAAGAATAATATGAGGATTCTGTGAATAACTTATACTGCAGGGATGGGCTAGCAAAGCTTTATGAAATTTTACTGTAAACTTTGACCAGGAAGTCTGTCTCTCCTCTCCCTGCCTTCCTCACCTTGCCACGCCTTGCCTCACCTGAAATAATGGAGGAGTGTTTTTGCTAGTATCCACTTTCCCAGGCTTTGTTTTAGAAGTTACTCTTCAGAAGGTAGATTAGTAGTTTAGCAGGTAGATTCCAACATATATATAAATAAAAATGCAAGTGAGTGCACAGTACAATCCCATACAAAAACAGATTATGGCAGAAATGAGTTGCTGAGTTATTTTGTATCATTTTCTAGCTGTACATCTATTACCACTGAGGTTAACAAGAAGCAAAAAATGCCAATTAAAAGAAAATCAGTTTGCAACCTTTCAGTCATCAGGATCTGTTCCATGAACCTTCATTCATGGAGACAGCCAAAATTTAATTGAACACAGTTCCAAGAATATTGGCTTAAATTGTTCCTACTTTGAATGAGGGTATAAATCAAGTTGGACTAAATAACATCCAGAAGTCTCTTCACCTTTAAGTAATGCCATAGCTGGATGAGGAATTCGTTGGGCAGAATCACAGAGCACATAATGGGGTGAGGTTGTAAGGGACTGCAGGGGAACATCTGGACCAGCCTGCCTGCTCAAGCAGGGTCCTCCCATAGCTCATGGCACAGGATTGTGTACAGACAGTTCTTGAATATCCCTGGTGAGGGAGACTCCAAAACCTTGCCAGGCAATCCGTTCCAGTGCTTGGTCACCTACAGAGTAAAGAAGTTCTTCCTCGTATTCAGGTGGAACTTCCTGCGCATCAGTTTGTGACAGGGCCTTTTGTCCTATTGCTCAGCACCACCACGCAGAGCCAGGATTTGTCCTCTTGCCACCCTCCCTTCAGATATTCACAGACACTGATGAGGACCACTCTCAGTCATCTCTTCCTGAGGCTGAACAGGCCCAGCTCTCTGAGCCTTTTCTTGTAAGAGAGATGCTCCAGTCCCCTAAATGGGCGGTTGCTCCCAGAGGGTACAGCCCAGTGACTTGGTGTCCTGGTAGGCACTGGTGTAAAGTGGTGTCCCTAAGGAGTCTGCATTGTGGCCACTGCTAATTAATATTTTCATTAATGACAGAAAATGAGATCTAGTGCACCCTCAGCAAGTTTGCTGACAACATCATGCAGAGTGGTGCAGTTAACATGCCAGAAGGACAAGATCTAGAAGGACTTGGACAAACTTGAAAAATGGGCTCTTGTGGGAACCTAGTGAAGTTTAACAAGGCCAAATATCCCTTACCATCTCAGGGGAGTTGAACTAGATGATCTATAAAACTTCTCTTCCAACTCAATCTAATCTCTAGTTCTCAGGTTTCTGGATCATCTTCTTCAGTAATTATTAATTTTAATTAACTTTATACCTTGTCAAATCATAGTGTGATTTTTCAGCCTTTGCCAGTTTAAGGAGGATTACTATTACTTTATCTATCATGCAGTAACAACCATTCTGACTGGCTTTCTGGTCTGTACACCTCATGACAAGCATAATGAACCTATTGCCTCGCAGCTGTTTCTATGTACCTTTCTCAAGTACGCTGCTTATCCTTTTAGCAACAATAAAATCAGACACTGGAAAAAGTTTTCTATAAATTTCTGCTGAAGTTAAAAGCAAGATTTGCTCTTTCTTCAACTTTTAACCCACTATCTTACCTATTCTCGTGCCAGATGTTTCCTCTCTAATTGCATTAAAACTTACTATAGTTTCATTAAAAACTTGTTATAGCTAGTCTGGTTTAGTTTCCAACTTCCCCATTTAAGAAGAAAATATTTGGGTGAAAACCAAAGCTCTTGTAAATGGAGGTAACCATACTTAAGAAATTCAAGGACTTGGACCAGCACAACTAGATAATTGGAATGACTTTATACTGTATAAATCTGAGTTCCCATATAAATGTATAGGAACAGCATTTTCTCTAAGGAGTTCTACTTTTCTTGACAAATAATTTTACAGTGATTATGCTGGTTACCAAGCAATTACCATGTAAAGATTGTCAATTGTTTTTCTGCATACTTTTAATTATATCTACTTTAGCTTTCTTTTCTACTATTATAGTAACTTCTCTTTTTTGCCTAAAGAACACAGTCAAAACCAGGTCTTTTGAAAAAAATAAAGGCCATGTGATTACTAGTTAATTTCTGCTCTCTACTCTTCCTTGTCCTTATATCTGATAAGGTATTCAATTTTTATTTTAACTGAAAATTGTAATGATCTTTGCAGTCATTCACATTTTTAAAGTTACAAACTGAAAGAAAATATTTCTTTATGATAGCTTTGTCTATTGATTTTTCACATTGTCATTTTTGTGTTGTACTGGAATTCAGAAACCTTCAAAAATCACTGACAATCTTAAAGGAAAAAATGGAATTGTGATTTTTTGGTGTTCTTGTTTTTATATTTTGACCTATGCAGAGAGAAAAAATTCTTTGCTCTTGTTTTGTTCCTGATGAAATACTAAGATTATTCTCTGGATAGGATGACATATTTGAAAGATGTGGCTTATAATAAAGTTTCATTTCCACATGAGCCCTTTCAATAGAAGAAAATATGAATAAGATATTATTTGGGAAAAAAAGCAAGAGGAGATAGAGAATTGCAAACACACTTCTCTCACATTGTGCTTGCTTTGGTTATGGGTCTTGCTCAGAATATGGAGACCAGGCTTGTATTCCACTGTGCAGAAAAAATTTCTGAACCATCACACTGGGCCAGGTTGTTTTACTCTGGAAGGCATGGTCATATGATTATTCAGGAATCTTTGCCTTTTTTCCTTTGAAGTTATCCTGCTGAAATGTACCTTAACCTTATCATTAAATGTGATACAAAAGATGTTTAATCCCTGTAATATCTGCTTGCTGGGGGGAGTAATGAAACTGATGTGTCATTTCTCTGAGTAAAAATGACTGAAAATCTGTCAGTTCTGAGACAAATGTATGGAGAGGAACTGTTATAATGTAAAACTAAGTTGTTTATTTAGAGACTGAATTGTGTTTCTTCTCTTTCCTTTCACCTCAAACAAGACAAAATTGCTGTCTCAGAAAATATGGTCTTTATGGTCCAGTTACATGATGTACCAGCACTGTTCTTATCAGTAGCTCATGCATTTCCTTGTGCTGGTTGCACTGTTTGCTACCTATCAAAACAAACACATAGGCCATGACCCTGAAGTTATACCATGAAGAAACCTTCCCGACCTGAATGCAATTCCTCTTATATTACTTTAAGTAGTAAAGAAACTGATAGAAAATAATTTTCAGTCCTTTTTGATGTGATAATGGCACTCACAACTGAAAACTGGAACTACAGAGTGCCTGTAGGACTTGCATAATAAAACATTACTATTTTCATAATTAGATATTTTTGACATAGTTTACGTTGTTCTGAACAAGTTCTTTTAGAAGTAATATTGCTCTTGTAATGGTAGGTTAGCATCTTTTGTAGTTTTGGGGAAGAAAGTATCTAGAAAAACTGATAGACTTCAGGTCAAGGATGACCAGCATTTTTTTTTTCCCTAGACCATGGTCTTGACAATTTGTTTTGAAATCCTCAAAGCCCCTTGCATTTACTCTCATGACATTATGAAAATCATGATGCCATTATTTAAATGTCTTTCCCCATAGGAATGTATTACATTTGTTCTTATGTTCATTTTGAACAGGGAGGACCTTAAATAGCAAGGCATATGTAGCTTACAAAGACAGCTTTTCCAAATTTAAAGACAAATACTGGACATTTGCTATAAATGCAAAACATATAGGGCACAAGCCCAGGTTTTTTAACAGCAGTAAAAACATTGTCCTTTGATCCTTTTCTGACAAGGTGTTGTCAGCTCTCTAGTGAATTGAAATTCACACCTACTTAAAACAACTCTAGCAACAGGAGTTTAAGAAGGGCCAAGGAAGTTAACTGCTTAAAACCTGATTAGTGACTCATGCTCAGTCAAGGGCTTTGATATTTCCTCCTAGAAAATGATGTGCCGGGCAGCAACCTATGAACTCAAGTCTCTTTTAATTCAGGAAAATGAGTTTAAGTAGCTCTTGCTCAGTGTGATGAAATATGGGAAACAAAAGTATGCACAATCAATGTAAAATATTATGAAATTTTTTTGGGTTCTTCACATCAAATCATTCACCTGTGGCATTAAAAACAGAGCCCAAAAACCCAACCTCTTGCTACAGCTGCTAGTTTTCAAAAATACCATTTTAAATCAAGAAATCTTTCTGGGTAATTGTGTCTTTATCATATATTCTGAATAATATATTTTACTGTTTTTTTCTGGCTAAGAAAAAGTCCTAGCACTAGTGAAGCAGTCTCAGATGGTATTTTAGGAACAGAGACTAAACAAACCCATGTTAAAGCACTGTAAAATTCTGTGCCAAAGAATTCACCTAACAGACCCTGTACATGCCATATAGTATTTATTCTTGTAATTAATACATGGACTTTTGGAGTACTTTTAAAAATAAAGGCAATATGTGTAGCAGCACATTATTCAGCAAATTAGATTACCTGTTACTAAAAGCATAGTTGCTAAAAGTCTTTCACAATCACTCTGGAGCAAGAAAGGCTGAAAAAGCAGTCATTCCAGGTCAGTGAATATCTTGTCTAAGCCCTGCTGACTCTTTCTAGATTAGGAAAAAAACCTCTCAGCCTTCCAGGTCAATAAAAATATTTCAAGTCTGTGAATTTCCTTGAGATGTTGACAAGTCAGTTAGAACAATTAAACCAATACAGTCATGATCTAGTCATCATAGTTGAACTATGCTGTGTAATATCTTTTACCAAGCTGTGTAATATCTTTCAAGTTTATGAAGGCACAAATTGGGACTGGTAATATAACAGCTCTCCTGACATGGGAAAATAAAAAAAAAAACAAAAAACCAAAACCTTCAAATGAAAACTTCCTTTAATAATTAAAAAGTTACAGACTTGGAATAAATTTGTTGTCTATTTTTTTTTTATCATTTATAATCAGATTGATGTATTTCTTATATGGTCTCTACAAACAATTGCATTGCTGATGTATTCCACAGTGTTCAAAGGTGGTGTTACTTTAAAGAAGTTTTTAAACTGTTGAAATCAGAAGGAACAGTTTTAAGGAGCTGTCATTACTTTAGCAATCAAAGACGGGACTGTTGTGTGTGCTCATTTCAAAAGTTCTTCTCCCACAGTGTAACATCACTATTGAAGGTTCATAATTATTAACATTTCAAGTGGCACAGCCTCATTTATCTAAGTTACTGGCCTTAAACTCAAATGTATGAAGTGACATTTCACTTCATAAGAGTTCACTCAAACATGATTTTTTCATTTCAGTGCAATGTGGATTTTATCTGTCCAGTAATGTATGCCTGTCTAGTTGAGATTTTATTTCTTTTGATTTGTGTATATTTTCTTGGTTGTTCCTGAATCCACCTTTAAAATTTTGATGGTCTACATTCTCTACAGCTTACTTAAAAAAAATTCTAAAAATATCTTAATTGTTTTTGGGTTTGTGTCTCCTGCTCTTTCTGTGTAAGGAGCAGCAAAGTAAAAAACAAACCGACAAACCTTTTGATTATTTCAGGTGTAAGTGCAAATGCTTGTTTTTATTGCTCTGAAATCCTTGATGGCAAGTAAGGAAAAATAAGCTGGAAGCATTAGAGACTAGAAATTAAGTTAATTCTGTGGAACATTGATTACATCTTAAAAGCTAAGGAAAGCAAAACTATATGCAAAAAACCATGAGATCATACCAGTGACCAAAAATAATGTATTGAAGTATGTTAATATTTCTGATATGATAAAGAAAAAATTAAGAAGGTGCATAGTCAAATAATACTATACATGCTTAGTGATTGTGGGCTGCTTTGGGGAAAGATGCAGGTGTTCTTCTCTGTTGAAAATAAGGCCATTAAATGATAAAATATCTCCTAGATGGAAGCAGCAATATTAGAGAATATATCTATATGAGAAATTAAATTATCTGTGCATACACTCTGAGCCAGTGGCAACAATATTAGGAGTAGAAATTAGTTAATGCTTCTGATCTTAGCATCAGCTGGTTTGGTATATAAGAGAGATAAAGGATCCTAATAAATACTATTGATAGGAATAGCTCACAAAATGAGGTTAAAACTAAAGTTTTAAAAAGTCTTAAATGTAGGTAAAATCATTATGCTTAGCTTCTGCATGGTAGGAATTTAAAAGTTAGAGAAGAAAAATCATCTTGGTCCAAGAAGATGCTTGTTTTTTATTTGGGGAATGAGAACAACTTGATGAAGTCATATAAGAGCAGAATTAATGGTGCAAAGACTCAAAGGCCATTTTGTAAGGAACCAAAGCTGGATCTCAGGAAAGAAATTAAAGTGATTGCTTATCACAAGTGATTGCAAAATCATGATGTTCATTGAAGTACAGATTGTGTGAATGTAATGTAAGTTATGTGTCATGTCTGCCGATCACTAAAACTGCATTTGACCAAAAGCAGTGTGGTTAAGAGTTAGAACTTGTACAGATCAAGGACTTTTGGAGCTAGATGATGGTCCATAGCCTGTTGGTGTTATTCAAAGAAATCAGTGAGCATAATAGTAAGAGCAATATGGGGTTTCATGTGGTGACCGGCAGAAAATGCCTATCATTGTCTTAGTAAGGATCAGTGTTCTGATTTGGTATTTCAAGAACAGATGAACAATCATTTCTTAAGTAATCTGTATTTCTGAGCTGTTGTGGTTGATAACTGCCGTAATATAAATGTGCAAAGGCAATAGAATTGCCAATCTGTGTAGAGCTTCAGCTGAAGTCTAATGAGATTCTCTAGATAGACAAACTTCAAAGTAACATTTAATAGCCAATTTTACCACTGATTCAGTAACAGGTGATCTGGAACAAGGGCAGTTTCTTGAATTACCTTGGGTAAAAGCAGTGGAGAGTAAGTAAAATGAACTCCAAATATCATTTGATGAAGTACAATAAAAAAAGAAGAAATCAGGATGGTTGGGTAATCAAAAAAAACATTAATGTGTTCCTCTGCACAATGCTCATCTACTCCAGAAAAGAAATCTTCTTTTACTTCCAAACATCACATGTTGCAAACTGATACAACAACAACAACAACAACAACAATAAAAAGTTGTCTTCTGGCAGTTATTTAAAAACAAATCTTGATTTCTATAGAAAAATTGGGCTCTGATGGAAGAACTTTCAGTAAAACTTTAGATGGTGATGATTTCAGTGTTAAGTGGTAATTCCAGACAAGTAAGAAAGGAAAGAAGTAAAGACAACAAGACAGAAAATCTGAAAGATTTAACGGGATGTATCACTATGACACTACTATTTGGTGTTTACCTTTCTTTTGAAGTCTGTCTTAAGATATTTTCTAAAATAACTAATATTGGTCAATTTTGAAAAAGCCTAATAATTTAAAAAATGTGATAGTAGTGTTCATAATGTCACTCTAGCAAAGAAACTTTTGAAATTATTTTGCATCCTAATACAATGGAAGGAAGGATGGCAAGGACTGAGAGGAGGGCAGAAATCTCTCTACCTGCTTAACTCTTTGCTGTCTACCTTTTCCATTTTTTGCTTATAGTTCTCCACACATTGCAGCACTCAATTAGAAAGTGTTGTGCATATTTAGGAAAAAGGATTTTGACAGTGTTAAATAGTGAGTGCATGTAAACTTAGTCACATCATAGGTAGTATAGTCTAAATGCTTGCTTAGCAAAGTCTTTTAAATGTGCATGGGACATCCTTTTAAGTTACAACAGTTAAAATTTTATTGGTACTTGTGCATTACTGGCTGTATGTCTTGCGATTTCAAGACAAGGAGCACACTCTTTCTAAGTACCTGCTGAACATATTTACTTTTCCTGGTACTGAGATATCACTGAACATGAATAAATAAGTCAATTTTCTTGGAAAAACCCAACAGAACAACAAATCTCCAGACTTCCCATATCTTTTCCAGAAGAACCAGTAAAATATTACTATCACATCTGTCAGTATTGAAGAGGAACAAAGGCTCAGTTGTTTTTGACTTTTCATGATACACAAAACCAGGTCAAGTATTTCTAAGATGGAAAGTTATTAATGATAGTGTAGTGTTCAACACTGTTTCTGTTTTTGGTGTATGTGGAGAATGTGTTGAGTATTGGAGGTTTCCTGAAATTATGTTAACTGGCAAGCAAAACCTTCAGGACTTCCCGGTAGTGGAATCACTGACTTCTAGAGTGAGAAGTTTGTTTCCTGCAAAAGTAATGTCTCTTTGAAAATTGATTTCTGATTGTAATGTAATTGTTTTCAAATTAATTGTAAAGACCTAAGTAGCTGCAGAATGAAACACAAGATTTGACTGCTTTGACATTGGCTATAAAGCAAGCACTGAGTAACACTTCAATCAACTCTGTATACAGAACTGTATGGATACTAGTTTGTAGGTCTGAAATAGAAGAGTGTTTTGATAAAAATCTTCACACTGGAGACAGTAAGAGTATTTAACCTTTAATCTATCCAATCATCTTATTCTTAAAATTGTGGAAGGAAGAGTTGGTGAACAGCCTACCAGTGTCACCTGAGTGCGTGGGAAGATCATGTCACACATCCTCATGGAAACAATGTTAAGGCATGTGCCAGACAAGGAGACTAACTGAGACAGCCAGCACAGCATCATTAAAGGCAAGTCCTGCCTCATCAGTCCTGTGGCCTTCTGTGATGGTGTGGTGGCAACGCCCAACAAGGACTGATTGACTGATGTCATCTACCTAGAAGTCTGCATGCTTATCCCAAATCTGAAGGATTTGGACTATTTGTGGGTAAGGAATTACCTGGATGAATGCAGCCAGAGAGTTTTAGTCAAGGGGTCTCTGTTCACATGGAGGCTGGTGACAATCAGGGTCCCTCATGGCTCTGTCTTGGACCTGGTGCTCTTTAATATCTCTTTAATATCTTTATCAATGAGACAGACAGTGGGATTGTGTTCAGCCACAGTAGGTTTGTAGATGACACAAAGTTGAGTGATGCAGTGGGTTCTCATGGGCCCAGCTTCTCAGTTTGAAATCCTGTCCTTCATGCTGCATTTCTTGGTGGTTCCTTTTCTATGTGGCATGTAAATAATGCACTGTTTAGGAGAAAAATTATTAGGAATATTTTTTTAGTTCGTCAGAAGTTTATCATATGACTTTAGAGATCACAGAATCACAGAATATTGGCAAAATTGGATGCCTGTGTTCTGCCCATTGCTGATATTTTGCATGAAAATGAAGACTGATAATGCATGCATTCTAGATGATGAATCTTTTGGATATCTGACAGTATATATGTTATTTCTTCATGTGTTTTTTAAAACATCTTAATTTTGAGGAGTATATTCACAGGTCACAAAGACAGATACTTTTTTAAGTTTTGAATATCTAAATGGAAATTAATTATGCTGAGTTTAAACTATCTGAACTAGAAGTTAAAAACTTTTATGATTTTCCTTAAACTTATTGGTTATTGGAGAGAATATGAGAATTTCAGATTTCTTTACTGGGAGTATGAAGAAGATCTTTTAATATTTCAAGTAGCAGCAGAGTTAGTTGGGGAATGTGATTAATTTAGACAAAATTAATATGAGACTTCAGTAAAAGATTACATGCAAAGAATTGACAGACTTTACTGAGAATTAGTTGTTGCCGAAACTGGGATCCAAAGTGAAGAGACTGAAAGACTACCATGAGAATCTTCTACTGCTTCTGAAACAAAGCCTGATTTTCTTTTGTTATTAAATATTTTATTGCTTTTATGGTAAAGGAGATAATGTGAACATTATGCCTTGCTGTGTGATTATGGTCATTTCTTTGCAGTGCTTGATCAGAAGCTCTTATTCAACTTGGGTAATCACTGTTTTTTGCCTGATACAGAGGTATAAAAAGACACAGATGCTGCATATATCCAGCTGGTTGATTTCTTTGGCATCTGGCAGTGTTTCTTAACTGATATTGTGTATAATATTGAAGAAAGCAAACATTTTTTGCTGTGTCTGTGTTGATAAAGTATTTGCTGCAAGCATGTCTTCTGTAGAAAATTCATAAGTAAAAGCCATTCTAGATGATTATTTAATCACCATTTCATTCCATATGTACCTGGTAGGGAGTACAATGCTTTAAATAACAGTAGAGGAAGGCTTGTATTTTTTTAAGGGAAGACTAGACATATTATAGGGGGATTCTTAAAAGGCTGTGAGGGGATTAAAAGGCAAAAACCTGCCAAGTCAAAGCTTAAGAAAAGAAATAAAAATACCCTTGGTCTTATTTATTCAATACGGCAAAATAGCATTGGAGACTATGTGGAGTTTTCTGAATACTGGTATTGCTCTGGTAGTCTATCTACCCTGTATGTAAGCACATATAAATATTGCTAAATCACTGCAGCTGTTCTTGCATTAAAATACACTACAGAAGTCCATGCTGTATTTCACCTTAAATAAATACCATGCCAGCAGCAACGTCGCTTTGTGTTTAAGGACTGTTATTGGCTCTGGACACAGGATATTTTCTTATAGTGAGGAGGAATGAGAAAGGCTGGTAGTGTTTGTTTGTGGTGCAAAACCCAAAAAGTTCAGAGGTAGCCTTTTGTTTTCTCCAGGACATGTGATGCAGGGCTTTATCAGTACCTGTAAAGAGCTTTAGTATGCATTGTGTATTCTGTGATGGCACCAGGATACTTTCTCCCCCTTTCCTCTTATTTGGTTACCTTGTATGAGGCTTTTTCAGTTTTTAAAGACTATGGTTCAGTTATGGCCAAAATTTACTGGCATAAAATAGCATACATTAGTATTATTTTTTTTAATATAAATTTAAATATTTTTTTACAGAAAAAATTCTATCATATGTATTGCAATAGCACAGCAGGGCACCAGCAATCCAGGAGATCCTTCAAGTGTGCTAGTGACAACTTTTCCATACAAGTGATAAAGGAGTCAATGAGAAGAGGTGCAATGTTGGAACTTGTGCTCACCAACTGGAAGAAGCTGGTGGAGAATGTGATGATCCAAAACATCTGTGGTTGTAGTGACCATGAGATGCTGGAATTTGAGATTCTTATTGCAGTGAAAAAGGCATTCAGCCAGCTTGCTGCTCTGGCCTTCAGGAGAGCATACTTTGGCCTCTTGAGAAGTCTACAAGGTGGAGTCCTGTGGGATACAGCCCTGGAGGGTAGAGGGGCCCAAGAATGCTTGCTAATGTTCAAGAATCACCTCTTCCAAATTCAGGAAAGAAATCAGGAAAAATTTCTTTTTTCCTGATTTCTTTATAACAAGAAAGAAATCAGGAAAAAATTACAGGAGACATGCCTAGTTAAATAACGAAGTGCTGTGAAAACTCAGAGGAAAAAAAGAAGATTATGAAGGTGACAGAGGACAGATGGCCTGGAAGGAATACAGGGAAATTGTATGGGAAACTAGGGATGATGTTAGCATAGACAAGGCCCACTTAGAATAGAGTCTGGCCAGAGGTGTCAGACAAAAGGAATGGCTTCTATAGGTATGTTGTTAACAAAAGAAAGGTAAGGAAGGTGGACCTTCTCTGGAATGAAATGGGAGACTGTGATTATGTAAGAGGCTGAGTCTGTCAATAAATTCTGTGTTTTAAGTCTTCAAGAGCAGGTGTTCTAGGCACACAGCCCAAGTAGTGAAAAGAAAATGCAGGCACTGGGACAATCTCAGAATGTTAAGCGATTGGAAGGCGTCATAGAGATCAACTAGCTCCAAACCCTCTGGCCGTGGGCAGGGATAACTCCCACTAAACCAGGTAGCAAAAGGACTTACTCAACCTGGTCTTGAGCACAGCCAGGGTTGAGGCATCTAAAACCTCCCGGGGCAACCTGTTCCAGTGTCTCACCACACTCACAGTAAAGAGCTTCATTTTACATCCAACATAAATTTGTTCTTTTTCAATTTGTACCCATTACTAGTTGTCCCACCACTGCCAAAGACACAGCCTAAGAAGGTCATGGAATTGTTGGAGAAAGTCCTGAGTTGGAGAAAGTTCTGAGGAGAGACTGGTAGGGGCCCTTGTCAGAGAAGACAGGCTGAGAAAGTTGGGGCTGTTAAGCTTGAAGAGAAGGCTGAGTGGAGATCTCATAGCAGCCTTCCAGTACCTGAGGAGGGCTTACCAGGAAGATGGAGAGGGACTCTTCATAACCAGCTGTAATGATGGGACAAGGGGGAATGTCTTCAAATTGAAAGAGGGGAAATTTTGGTTAGATGTATGGAAGAAATTCTTTGCAGTGGGGATGAGGGTGGGGCACTGGAACAGGTTGCCCTGTGGATGCCCCAACCTTGACAGTGCTCAGTGCCACTTTGAACAGGGCTTTGAGCAACCTGGTCTAGTAGGAGATGTCCCTGCACATGACATGGAAGTTGGAACTTTAAGCTCCCTTCCAATCCTTTCTTTTTCATTGGATTTACTTTTGTGGGATATTTAAAGTTAAAATTTGCAACTTTTCTTTGGGTAATAATGGAAGTGTAAAAGCCCACGTTTAACACAAGTGTAAATATCACAAGAACCAAAAAAAAGCTTATATAATGTGATATTATGAACTACAATAATTATAATTAAAAAGAATTATGTAAAAGGAAAAAATGTACAATCATCCTATCAGCATTACTTGAAGATGTTTGCTCTTATTAGGGGAAAAAAAAAATCACTATTTGATTTTCAGGTTTGACCTTGCTTATTCTGGGAACATGAGGCTAGAATAGAATTGCAATAAAATTATGAAAAGAAATAAAATTGAAATAAAACTAATTGAAAAATCATTAATTTTATTTAAAACTTTACATAGACTTTTTTTTTTCTGAGGAGTTTTATTTAAACTGGGACATGGAAATGCTCTATCATTGGTACCATCAAATCAAGCTGTAGATCTTTTAAAAAGAAGTGTGACATTTGCAATCAGCAGCCTAACTAAATGTGGAAATATCTAATACCCATTCAGCACCAACTGTTCAGTAACATTTTGGTACCATTATAGCATGTCTCTTGGAAAGATTTCTGAAGCATAAGCTGTCTGTCAGGTGTGATCTACTCAAGAAAAACTCAGAGTGCTGAGTTGAACTATAACTGGGTTTTAGTTAAGCATTTCAAAGGAATAACTGCATTTAACGAGACTGGATAACTCTAAAGAATAAATAATTTATAAACCATCTGATAAAATTGACTTTGCCTAAAATAAGCCTTCTATATCTTTATATTTCACTTCAAACTACTGCTCGAAGCCTTCAAAATATTCAAGTAGTCTCTCTGGACAATGTGAATTGGGAAATATTAGCACACAGGAACTATTTTGTTGCTGGTACTAATATAAAATGTTGTGCTATGGTACATGATTGAATCAAGCTTTGTTAGGTTATGTGATAAAACTTCCTCTGCATGCCTACAAAGGAGCAGAGAGAGACACCACCAATATTATTTGAGAGCCAAATAATATCCAGCTCCAGCTACTCCTAGGCCCATTCCATGGGTCATCACTGAATCAGGCCCATCTCTACAAGCTCAGAAAACCACAGGGACATATAATTGCAGATGGGGACACAAACTGTGGATTCCAGGGATACACCTACCTTGTCTGGGTCCTTCCAGAGCTGACCCAAGAGACCTTCAGCTTCCATGTCCAGGTGTGAAACCCACCAAGATGGGCCATCAGGAGCAAATCACCTTTTGAACTAGGGCTGGTTCAGGGTGTGAGACACATTATGACATGAGGAACAAAAGTTTTCAGGATTGCACCAGACTTGTTATGATAGATTTAGGGGAGAAAGGTGAAAAAAGAGAGGGACTGGGGGAGGAAGAAATTTAAGAAAACACATGTGAAAGGGGATAAAAAGAACTGATCATATGTGATTGATTGGCTTGTCTGGCCTTCCCTGTGCCTGATCAGCACAGTCCGTCCTATTTTATTAAAAAATTCTGTGTTACTAAAAGCTTGGACTGGGAGTAGGAAGGTCATGTGTACATGATCCCAGTGTCTGGAATGTGGGTGTGTGAATGAGTGTGTGATCACCAAGCTGCACCAGTTGGTGAGTAGGTGAAGGGACTTGGGAGGAAGTGGTGGGTGGAACTAATAGCAGCCAGCTCTGGATGTGAAAGTGCTGATGTGTCTCTAAGGGTGAGAGCACATGAGGTCTGCTACAGACCTTATATCCAGGTGCTGGCAACTAGTAAGAGTCTGATCTACATTGTAAATTAGACTGCTTAGCACAAGTCACTTGTACACAGCATAAAAATGAATAACACTAAATAGGCACTCTTCTCAATTTTAAATTTTTAAATCAAGTAAAAAATTGGCTGCTTTTTCTTTTTTTTTTTTTCTTTTTTTTTTTTTTTTTTAACCAAACTGTTTTATTTCCTTGATTCAGTCTTTGGGAGTACTTGGTTTGGAATTTGTAAATACAAGAAAATTGATTAAAATTAAAATTATGTTTAGTTCTATAGACTTCAGAAAGATTGCTGATCTGGAATAATCTTTCCAAATAAGCAGTTTTAGACCCAGTTCTTGTTTGGAAGCAAGGTGTTTAGTGTCTAATTTTACTGAAGATCCTTGAGGGAGTTAGTCCAAAACTGATAGTGTTTGTGAGAATTGTTGACTTGGGTTTTTACGTCTAGTTCTACAGATGCAGCACTATAGGAAGGAATGAATAAGTTTTTGGGGTTTTTTCTCACCTATCAGGTTGATTTCATGCCTGGTGTTTCTGAAAACCCTATTTATACTTACCTTTTCCTCTCAGCTCATAATAATTCCCAAACTGTTTCTTTTATAGTGGTGTCTTCTGGCTGGAGCATTTCTTGGTTTTTCCTCACCATTTTGAGGCTTCTCTATTCCTCTCACTGCCAACCATAATTTCTGTCACCTCCTTAATTTTCATTTTTGGCATAATGTTCATTCTTGTCTACTTAAGACAGTCTGGTCTCCTGTTCAAATCAGGAAATTTTTGGTCTCCTGTTCAAATCAGGAAATTTCCATTTCAGGCATGATGGGGTAACAGAAGACAGCATGTTGCAAGTTTGGAAGGGACTGGGTTCAGAAGAGATTTCTTGGTCTCCGTTCTAGTGTTCAGCTCGAACTTTGCTTGGAGTGGAAGGAAAAACCCTATTTTCTTGCTGGTCTAAAAGGCATGAAATGTTATGTGGAGACATCACCTATAGAAGAGTAGAATCTGAAAAGTAGAATATGCTTAGTCATACTAAACTCCAGTTTTAAATAAATGTGAGCTAAATTACTCCAAGTCTTTACTGAAATTTTTCCATAATTGCATCAGAGTTAAAGAGATTCTTAGTGGCAAGAAACAAAACTTTTAAAAAACAACTTCTAAGAAACTTCAAGATCCTTTCCCAAAGTTGATTCACTATCAAAGGAAAACATCAGCTGTTTGACTCTCACAGGATAACTTCTGCATTATTTTGTAGAGTTAGGCTTTTTACTTATTTCTGGTTTTTGTTTTCATAGTGATTTCAAACAAGCTTCTAAGGAAGACTCAATGAGTAGTGAGACTTAGTGAAACACTTAGAAAATGCACATGAACAAGCAGTTGACGTTGACCCTAAAAAACAAGTAATATTTGGTTTCCCTTTTTTTTTTTTTTTTTTTTTTAGGTAAACCATGTCTATAAGTCCCCTTAGATGCAGAAATTCAGAACAATGATTTAGAGAGTTCAGGACGATTAGTTATGTTTTGAAAGTAATTTACTTGCTTATTATGCAGAAGCACTACACACTTCTACTACATACTTCAAAAGCTGGTATTTCAAAGCAGAATCATAGGATCATAGACTCATAGAAACATTTAGGTAGGAAGAGATCTAAAGACCATCTGTTTCCAAACCTTCTGCCGTGGACAGGAACACCTCTCACGAGACCCAGTTGCTCAGAGCTCTACCGACTTGCCTTGACCACTTTCAGGAATGGGGCATCTGCAACTTCTCTGGGCAAGCTGTTCCAGTGCCTCACTGCCATCACAGTAAGATTTTTTTTCCTAATATCTAACCTAAACCTACCCTCAGTTTGAAACCATTCCCCTAACTTTGCAACAAAAAGTGCAAATGTAAAAAACTTCAGGGATGTAATAAAAATATATTGGTCACTAGGAAAAGCACTGGTTTTAGGGGAGCCTAAAGGTTGCTTGTCAGCAAGAAGGTGTAAGTTCCAGTTTGACAGAAAGTAATGTGGAAAAATTATCATTTGGAACTGCTGTGATCTTAGGGTTTATCCTAAATGGGTAAGGATCTCCCCATGACACGGGAAAAAGGAAGAGTCTTTTTCCTAGGTTTTTTTGAGTGCTGGAGTCAAGGCCAGGTAGTTATTCTGGAAAAATAAATATGCTAAAGAAAAATTACCTTGAGTATTTGAAACATCTGTGTTTCAGTATTTGAAAACTTGAAAAGTTTTGAAATTAATTTGAGAACTTGGAAACTTGAAAAGTTCATTAATTTTATTCCAAGGCTGTTTATGTGTCCTCCTTAGCCTTACAAGGAAACCCACCTGATCCAGGGAGAATTCTGTAAAGGAATTTAAACTATGTCAGTACCAATATTTAGTGCTAAAGGGATAATCTTAAGGTATTGCTCCAGGATGGTTGTTGCTTTGCAGTTTTTGTTTTGTTGGTTGGGTTTTTTATTTTTTTTACTATCCCTCCTACTTTGCCTCACCATCTGACAAAGATTCCCCAAAGAAATACAGCCCTGCTGTACAATGCTCACAGAGAAGCTTCTCTGTATGTGGAGGCAAAAGATGTGATATTTTAAAGGCAGCCTTTCAGGCCAAATCTGAGTTTTCTGGTTATTGGAGCAGAATTTCATTTCTTTGTATCTGTTTCTTGAGTTGCACTAGGAGATTGTGTCTACCATAATGCTTTGGAGTGATGTATCTTCCAATGGTGCTATCCTCATCCAAAAGGGAAAGTTTTATGATTGGTCAAAAATATTATGTAAATTTGAACATCTTGTTCATGTTGGTTGCAGCATCCCTATGACTTTTTTCCCTTGTGTCCCCTGTTTTCTGATGTAGAAGCTGTAGTGTTTATTAATTTCTTAGCATTTTTGTTTAAGTGAAGAGACCAAGGCTGAGTAAGCAAGGGGAAGAAAAAGTATATTCATGGCCTAAAATTCCAATTGATTTTGATCTGACCAGAATGTATGCTTCTGTTTACCCTTTTTGTTGCAAACACTTGCTCAGAAGAGACATCTGTTTATATTAATAATGAGGAATTACTGTTCTTCAGAAGAATATTCATATATATTAAATTATATTTGTGTAGTGATATGATACTCCTGATTAAGTAATTTTCCTACTGCTTTACAAAGGTTTTCATCAGTCAAATAACTGAGAAGCAGAAACAATGCCATGTAACTCATGAGATTTAGACATACAGCACAAACGATGAATTAAAAATAGTCAAAGAAATACAGTAACCAAAGTGAATAGTTTACCGCAGACCCTTGGGCAGACACGTTCACATAAAGTATTGATGGTAAAGTAATGAATATGCTCAGAAAATGGACTGTTCACAGATCATCTAACTGTATAAAAAACTCTGGAGTTCTTTGAGTAATTTTTTTATCATACATATTTTATCATGGAAAAAGAAATAAAGGGGTACCAAAGGGAATATAATCACATTCATCTAGACAGTTTGGGGGGAGAAAATCCATGAAATGGCCATTGGTTTAAATGATGTAACCCCTATATCTTACTTTACCCGGACATTCTGCTGTAGTCAGGTCATAAAAATACACAAATTCTGATCTCTTTGGCATTCTCATGAGGAATTCTTTCTGCTGGTTGTTTATAGTTGTCTGTAAGTTTAGATTATTCCTGAAATAACTTGGTACAACTACACTGCAAATATATAGTAATGATACATTTCTAAATCCTGAAATCAATTTTGGCAGATCTTTTTATTCATGTTCAGTGTGATATGAAGATTAAGCAACAATCAATCAGTAAAATAGCAAGTCTTTAAAAAATTTATACTGCCCCAGGGTATAGATGGGAATGAATTTAAACAAAAGACAACCAATATTATTTTTTACTCTTCAATTAATCACCTACCCCCTAAACACAGTAATTAGCCTTCCTACTAGGAAAGACCATACTTGTAAGAGCTGATGGTTGAAATACGAAGCAAGAAATTAATGACTGTTTTTCTGTTTAAGTCAGTTTTTAGACAAATAGATAAACAAAATGCAATTCTGAACACTTAGATAATTATAGGAAGTAAAGCCTTTCTTTGGAATGATGCACATTTTGTGTTTGTTACCTGACTTTTTTCCTCAAATAATTCTTATATCTTGTCTGTTTTATGTTTGTGTTTGTTTGTTTGTTTGTTTGTGGGGGTTTTTTTTGCTTTGTTTGTTGGCTTTTATGCATTTGGGGCATCTTCCTGCTCAAACTGAAATGAAAATAAAATTTATTCCATTCTTAATTTCAACAATTTTGTCCCTAAATATTTTGACAAGGTTACATTTGTTTTCTAACATGAATTTTCAGCCAACTTGGCATGTGTTGAAATATCTTTTTCCCACATGAGGGCATCAGAGTTGTTCTAACACAATATGTGGGAGACACATTGTTATGCTATTTAGATTCCTATTTCAGAACATTGTATACACAGCAATCCTTCACAATTATCTTATGTTTTACCCCTAAAGAAGTATTTATGTATTTCTAAATTACTTCTGTTTTATTGCAAAATGGTGTAAACTAAAGGATCTCCTTGGGTCAAATTCTGTTGACAGAACTCATGAGTTTCTAATAATTACATTGTAGGCTACTGCTTGATTTACATGATATCCAGGCTTTAACCAGAATATGGGTCTCATAAAATAAAATAATTACATAGCTAAGTGTTTGAAACTTACTGTTTAAGTCTCATAACCAGTGGAATTGATTGACAGAGAAAGGATCCTAACCCATAAAATGTGCTTTTCACTCTGTTCCTGTCAGCTGTCTCACTATGTGAGAAGTTATTTATAGGTTGGGAAGAAAATAGAAGAGAGGGAAATTGTTCAGTTTCAAAGTTTTTTTTGTTAAAGATACAGCTACTAATAGCAATGACACAAATACTAACAGCATTGTCCACTTTTTAAATGCTAGAATGTAATTGCAAAGGGTCAGACATGGTGAACCATTGTAAGAGTGTGATTATCTCATATTTATCTAAACTCTGGTTCATAATCTTACTTTTTCATGGTTCTTTTAATTTCTAAAGTTTTCATATCATTGTTCTACCTAATCTTGCTGACTTCCTATTCAGTTCATCAAGTCTTTTAATTGATCAAGTTTAGTGTTGTTATCACTGTAGTTATACATGAACTCCAGACAAAATTAATTATTTTCCAGACACATACCCCAGTCAATGTTCATAATCAGGACCATGTTTTAGTTCTATTATTATTTTGTAGAAAATTTTAAAAGTGTCTTATATTACTTTTAAAGTAATATAGTTATATTATACTGTCAATTTATAATATATAATATGGTTATATAATATACTGTCCATTTCCAAACAGGTAAAGATCCCTTCCCTTCAAGGAATTTTGATGTCTTTCTGGAGCAACTTAGTGCATTATTTAATCTTTTAATTTTAGTTATTCTTTTTCTTCTTAAAATTACTTAATGAAACTGTGAATAAACAATAATGCAGATTACTACCTTGCCAGCACTTTGCAACTCTAATGTAAAGAATCCATTTCATGATGGTCCTGCAAATAACTGGAACAGAAGGTTTGCCCAAATTAAGTTTGGCTCTGAATATGTTTAGATCTCAAAGCTGAGCTCCTATCTAACATAAGTTGACAGAAGATTTATAAAATTGTATTTGAAGTAAGGTTGTGCTATCATTAATTAATTGTATTTTCCTAAAGAAGCAAATAATTGAGCCTCTTAGAAGTGTTAGCTTTTAGGTTCTGTAAATTTAAAAAATAATAATAAAAAAAGAATTGTGTATATATATATATATATATATATATATATATGTATATATATATATAAAAATGTGTATATATATATATATATATATATATATATATATATATATATATATATATATATGCATGCGTGTGTGTGTGTGTGTGTTTTCATTTCCTCTACTGGTTTTAGGCTCTTAATTTCTAATTTATAGGAAAGCATGATTGTGCTAGAAAACTTACACTCACAGTAAGGTAATATTTTCATTCAGGTTCATATGCATAAAAAGTCTTTCTGTACTTAGACTCTACCCCAAAACAAACCCAAACAAAAAAAAAAAACAACCAACCAACCAAACAAACAAACTCAAAACCCAATCTCCACCTCCTCAAAATATTTTATTCGAAAGTGATGCATGCAGAGACTAAAAAAACTGAGAAGTAGTTTGACAGAACTTTTTATTACCAAAGATTTCCTTTGTTTTCTTCCACAAACCCTTAATAGCTTTAAGATTTCCAGCCTGTTGTATAGGTAAACTGTATTTGCAAGAGTCTTTGGGCCTCTGTGATGTATGGGGAGTATTTGTTAAGATAGAAAAATATGAATAAATATTCACCCACGAGAAATTGTTGAGTAGATTCCAAGTGTATTCTCTATGTCCTAAGCAAGTAGAGTTTGTTGTATTTTATTTCTTTACTGATTCTGCAATAAGAATCAAGATATCTTCTCTGACACAGTGTAAAATATCATCTTAGCAAGATTGGCAGCTCTTGCTGCCACACTTACAAATCCCCTCAGGTTCCCAATAAGGCAGACACCTATTGATTTCTTTGTTTTCCACCTTCACAAGTCATAGATTTTACTGTCTATCTCTAAGGAAAGAAGATAGTCAAACTAATTATGTACTTAATTTGAAACCAAAAGGGCAACAGGTAGTGAAAAACGTGTTAGATGAATAGAAACCTGTTTACATACTTTTAATTATTTTTTCTCTCATCAAAAATATCCTAACAAAGAGTTAATGAACCTTTTACTCAGCTTAATCAACTTTAAACTATATAACTAGGAGAGTGAATAAACAAACTTTTCACTTTAACTTGTTGAATACTAGAATGGGTTGTCCCTATTTCCAATTTCCTTCATTTAATTTTCAGAAAGAAGCCTGGGATTTGGACGTAATGAAAAGCTTAAAACACAGACTGAGCAGAGTCTTAATTTTAGATGGCTAAAACTCACAGACCTGGTGAAATTGTCTCCTCTCAGAGTTTTCAAGCATTGGAAAAAATAATCAATCTGCTAATGACATTTACTGTAGTAGTGATGTACTGTTCACCTAATGTTGAAAAAATTCATCGTAGGAAAATAGGATGAGGATGGAGAGCTATATCTGTAATGTGCATTGTTTTACTCTGTGCATAAACCAGTAATAAAAAAAGGATATAATGAAGGCAAATTGAAGAAAGGAAAAGTATTAGAGGTACAAAAATGTCAAGTGAAAGACAAGTGTTAAATTGAGGTGGCCTCCATATTGAAGATCATAACCTATACCATGAGAATTGGCAAACGAAAAAAACTTTAGAATATCCTGAAAAGGATATTTAGGATATTCTAAATATCAAGTGAAACTTACTACAGTGCAAATTCACAACTGGATTTTAGTTTTAGTTTTTCATTTTACTATCTACAGCTTGTTTGAAAACTGGGAAAATGCAGGAAATTTGCAGTGCAACTTCTAGAGAGAAGACAAGGTGGGCTATAGAAAAATTCCTCACAAGTAATTCCAAAAGTGATTCACATGTTTCTATTTTAGTAATTAAGATAAAGAAAGAATTTGTCTATTCTTACTTTTGAAAGATTTCTGATTTTGCCATTTTCTTGAACTTGTCTGTATTCCAGTGTAGCTCTCCTGGTGAGACTTTGAGAGTGAAATAAGGACAGAAAAATATTTTAGTATATGCTAGCACAGGAACAGACAGATAAAACACTTCCTCTGTTTCTGAATTATGTTTGCAGTCTTTACTTCAACACCTCTAAAATATTTGAGACTTCAGAAGTGGTGTGTGGGATGTAAAAGGGATAAACTAAAATACCATGAATTCTGTCACTCACAAAATCTGGTTATGATTAGACTGAGATGTGGGACTCTGAAAATAGTGATTGTGTGCAGGGGGTTCTTGTTCACAGTGTACCATTTAAAAAATGAGTTTACTGGGTAGGTAGGGTTACACTAGCTGAATGAACTTGCATTCTAGCCACATATATTAGTTTTGTAATTTTTAAAAATACAAGAAGGCATGTTCCAGAAACCTTTTTTTTTTTTTTTTTGTTTGTTTGGTTTTTTTTGTGTTTTTTTTTTTTCTGTAATTATCTGTAGAGCTAGTCACAATGGCAAATTAAAATTATATAAAGGGTTTGTACATTTTATTTTGCTTTCCAGACTTCAATGTTTAGAGAATTAATATCTATTTAAGACTGCTTTTCCTTAAACTCCTAACCCTCAAATAAGTTGTACAATGTATTTTTACCATACCTGTAAAAATATCTTAAATTCTCAGGTGCAGAATGCCGAGGCCAAATGTATTGCTACAAATATTTTATACTCCCATCCTGCTCCTTGGATAATTTACTTTGATTGCTTACCAGTTAAAGAAGACTAAATTTTGCTACAGCCTGGTTCTCTACAGAGTGGTCAAGTTTCATTGACTTCACTACTGCAGTTACCCTCCATTTTCTGTCTGATCATCCTGTGTGGATAAAAAACCTCAGGGGGTAAAAAAGAAGACAGCTGGTCTATGCAAATCTAAATATGCTTTTCTTTTTTTCAAAAGCTCAAAGTCCAACACTTTGCTCATGCCAAGTCTGGCAAGGTACAATTTTTCTATCGTCTTGCTTCCATACATATAACTTTACAAAGAAGTGATTCTTTCCTGTGAGACTCAAAATTGTATGTTCAGCAGGACCTTTTTCAGGAGGCCAGAAAGCAGAGATACATGTAAGAAACAGGGAAGTTTTTCTCTTGTGGTTGTACTCAGCTGGCCCAAGAAACCTCAGCAAATTCTTGAATATGGAGTAACCACATACCAAACAGTTCCCCGATGGTCCTTGCACAAGATGTGTTGCACCAGTCTATGATACTTTGATAGGTGCCTTTGTCTTTCCTTCCAAGTCAAGACAAGATTCCTATCAGAATGCCTCAGAGAGGCTTTTTTAGTTTAGGCTCTTCCTCCTTGTGCCTGAATTTCTTCTCTGGAAATCAGCATTTTATAGCCCAGATATGTTCAGTTAAATCTATTAATTCACATCTGGATTGTTTTCCTCATAAATTTAGGTATCTTTTTCCTATCTAAAGCTCAGCATGAAGGAAGATTGATTCTTTGGGACTTAATTGTTTTGAAGTGATGTGCCACACCTTTGCATCTGCTCACGATGTGCCCAAATTACAGTTGCTTTCAATAATCTTCCTTCTACTATTGTGTGATTAAGGACTGATGTATCATTTTTTTTTTTAATTTGTGTAAATAATTACCTAAAATTACTCCCTCGATTTTTTTTTAATTAGTTGCACAAGAGTTCTTGTATTGCTCCTCCTTTCTTGCTGTTTTTCTCTTCATCTCCTTCTTTGCCTTTCTCTCTCTGATTGAATAAATGAACCCATGAAGGTGAAGTGTAAATTGCAAGAAATTCAGTGATATAAACACACAATGAAGTCACTTGTACAATTTTTTTCTGACATTTTGTGAAGGAGTTAATGTGTGTGATATATTCACTCTCATGTGAGGTAGCTATCAAATACACAGCATTTATAAGAAATCCTTAATTGGGATCCTATACTGTGACTGCATTCTTAGCTGTCTCTGAGCTGCAGAATGTTAGAAGGGCAGTTTATGCTGAAATTTACCCACCTGCTCATTTTATTTGGAGCTTGCACCCTATTGCCACTGCCTTTCTTAGGAAGTAACTAAACCTAACACTGGCTGGGAAACTCTGCCTTCCTTTTCCTCAAATGATAATAATGTTTTCTCTATTTTATTACAGTCTCTTGAGATTGTGACTGATTTGCATATTCTCTAACACTTAATTAACGATGTCACTTTCCCAGTGCCTTGAAAACAGTTTTCATTTTTTTCCTCGGCAGGCCTCCAACAATTACCTCCCACATTTTCTGCTGCAGTCCTTTTTATTACTTTAATGACAAATAATTGGACAGATTCTGAGTAATGAGGGTGAGAGCCAAAGGACTATTGCATAGGAGACGGCTGCTTGTTACAAGACACTTTTAGTGGTCTCTAAATCAGATAGACAAGTAGAGTAATGATCATCTTGCAGTAATGAGACACAATTAAGAATCACTGCAGCAAATGACAGAGCAGTCCATTGAACAATAACCTCCCTCTTCCTTTTTTCCAAAGAAGATCGAAGCTTAATTATAGCATTGCCATTTGCAATGCTATAGTTAAAGTCGTGTCAGCATTTCCATTATAAACCTGCTACTTTCAAGGGTTTATACTCCCATGAAAAAAAAAAAAAATCTGCTTTGAGCTGGGAATTTCCTTGCAAAGACTTTCAGTTTGCTATTTAAAAACATTATTTATTTATTTATTTATTTATTTTTTAAAGTGGACCAGCTCCATGCCTTTTCTAAATAGACAGAGCTTCATTGGTGTGACTGAAGCTGCAATAACTTGCATTTGCTGAGGATTCTTTTCACATGCTGTATGACTCCACATGTACCAATGCACAGAAACCTGTTACTGAAGCTGAGGAGCAGCAAATGCTGCTTTTGAGAGCAGGATTTTTTGAGGTTTCTTCTTAGACATCAACAGAATAACATAGTGTTGTGACGAACAAGTCTGGGAAATTTCTGAGGTATATTGGAGGTAATTTCTTGTCACAACTATGGAATGAACAGGCAGAAAAAGTTCTCCTAGACTAGTTATTTGTGAATAGAAAAGCATTCTTGGCACATATAAGGTTAAGTGCTTCTCGGCCACAGTGATCACAAAAAACCTGAGTTTAGAGTTTTTGGTATAATGATAAAAAAGTTCAGTTCCTAGCCAGTATTTTAAGAAAGCAAATTTTGTGTTACTCAGGGATGTAGTTCACAATGTTCCCCAGGTATCTGCTTTTGAGCGTTCTGGGGTCCATGAGTACAGGTCAGGCTTTAAGAACCACTACTTAAAAGCATACTAGCAAGCAATCCCACTATGCAAATGGGGAAAAGATCTGCTTGGCTGAACAGGAAACTCCTCATGAAGAAAAAAAATATTGTATGATCTCTGGAAGTGAGGTCAGCTTTGCAGGACAAAGCATTAGTTCCTACATGCAGGGAAGCATCATGATAGAGCAAAGTTCAGCTAGAGTTGAAACTGGCCAATGCTGTTCCAGACAACAAGAAAGACTTCAAGTAGGTCAATAGCAACAGATGACTAAGGAAAATACTGGACCAATGCTTGTTAAAGCTGGTCATCTAGCAAGTGAGGATGAAGGAAAACTGAAGGTATTAAATGCTTTTTTTTTTCCAGTATTTAATATTAAAAGTAGTCCTTGGAATGTCACTGCTCACAAAGTTCTCTGACTCAGATGAATGAGCAGACCATCAGTGAACACTGAAAGTGTAAGGAATAAGTTAGACCAGTTGGAAGTTCATAAGTCTGTCAGGTCTGGAAGGATTAATCTGAGAGTAATGAAGGAGTCTGAAGATGTTAAACCAGGAACATCCCTCAAAGTTCTTGGAATTCTGGGGAGGTCACCACTGACTGGAAGCTAGCTGATGTAACTGCAATTTATAAGGGTATGAAGAATTCCCAGGAAACTACAGACCTGTTAGTTTTACCTCAGTTTGTGGAAATTTTATGGGGAAGGTCACACTGGGTACTATTGAAATGCGTTTAGAAATTAATGTGATCATCAGACACAGTCGGCACAAGTTCAAGAAAGTCCTCTTTAATTAATTCTCTACCCCTCTATGATAAGGTCACCTACACAGTGGATGAAGGAGAGGTGATGATGTAGTTTTTCAGGAGTTTAGGAAGGCTTTTGATACTGTTCCCTCACAGTATCCTTCTGGACAAGTTATATAGTTGTGAGATGAGCAGTGTACTGTGTGAAGAACTAGCAGAACGGTAGGGCTTCAGGGGCTGTAGTGCGTGGGGCTAAAACTGGCCGGTGAGAAGTCACTAGCCATGTTCTTCAGTGTTAACTTCTTGGGCCAGTTCTGTTCACTACTTTCATAAATTATCTGGATTAAGAAGTTGAATACATGCTATCAAGTTTGCTGATGATACCAAACTGAAACATACTGTTCTCTCTCTTGAAGGACAAAGCCTTGCAGAGGGATCTGGATAGACTGGAACCTTCAATGGTATGAAATGCAGCAGAGCTGGTGGAAGGGCTGGAAGGCACATCCTGTGAGGAGCGGCTGAGGGCTCTGGGTTTGTCTGCTTTGGAGAGAAGGAGGCTCAGGGGTGACCTCATTGCTTGTACAGCTTTCCCAATACCTTTCTCAGATGGCTTTTGAAGGTCTCCATGGATGAACTGTCCACCAGTCCTCTAGACAATCTGTTGCTGTGCTTAGTTGACCTTCCAGTAAAATATCTCATTGTGTTGAGGAAGCACCAGCTATATTTCAGTTTATGTCCTTTTCCTTGAATCCTGTCTTGCATGCCACTGAAAAGAGCTTGTCTCTGTGCTCTTTACCCCTTCCCTTCAGCTATTTGGAAACCTTAATGAGATCCTTCCCTGAGTGTTCTCCAGGCTAGACAGTCCCTGCTTTGCTAGTCTTTTCTCCTATGGGTGATGGTCCAGTCTTTTTAGTATCTTCATGGCCCTTTGTTGGACTCTGTAGAAGCTTCATGTCTCTCTTGTAGAAGTGAGCTCTAAACTGAACACAGTACTGAGCAGTGGCCTCACCAGAGGTGAGGAGAGGGGAAGGATTGTCTTCATTGACCTGTTGGCAAGAATTATGCAGCCTAACCCAGCACACCCCTGGTGCTCTTTGCTGCATGGGCAAGTTGACTCTAGTTCAACTTGCTGTCTGCAATTGTTTGCCACCATACACTGAAGAGGATTGCTTCTCCCTACTGGCAGGACTTTGCACTTTGCTAAACTTTAAAGAGTTTTCTGTCAGTCCATTTTTCCAGTCTGGTGAGGTCCTTCTGGGTGGTAGAATTCATGGCCCTCTGGTACATCATCTAATCCTCACAGTTTTGTATCATTGGCAAACTTGCTGAGGGTACCTTCTGTCCCATCATCCAGACCTTTAAAGAAGATGTGAAAAAGAATTGGAAGCAATACTGATCCAGTGGTACTCTAGCAGTTATTGGTCTCTGTCAAGACTTCATGCCACTGATCACCAACCTTTGGACACAGTTGTTCAGTCAGTTTTCTACCTCTCTGTCTGCTCATTCAGCTGATATTCCATTGCTTCTCTGTGAGGATTTTATGAAACACAGAGTACTGACATCTAAGTAGGAAATAGGTGGTTCCCTCCCTTTGTCTACCAAAGCAATAATTTAAACATAAAAAATTATGACACAATCACAAGATGATTGAGGTTGGAAGAGACCTTTAGAGATCATCAGGACCAAACCCCTGCTTAAGCAGATCTGTATGGAACACGTTGTCCATGAGAGTGTCAAGAAGGCTTTTGAGTATCTCCAGAAACAGACTCCAAAACCTCCCTGGGAAACCTGTGCCAGTGCTCAGTTGCTATCACAGTAAAAGTGTGTTACCTGATATTCAGGAGGAACCATCAACATTTCAGTCTGTGCCCATTTGTCCTGTCACTGGACAGCATTGTATTCTTTGCACCTTCCCTTCAGGTTTTTACACATATTAATGGCTTAATATAGACAATGTCCACTGGTCTCCCCTCCATGCGTTCAGATGTCATTTCATAGTAGACTTTTAACAAACTCAAGCTGGTCAAGGATGAAATCTCTTCCATGAATATATTCTATTACTGGTTAACACCTTCTCATCCATGTGCCTGGAAATGGTTTCTAGGATAGCTGCTTCATAACTTTCTCATAGGTTAAGGTGAGGCTGACTAGCTTGTGTTTCCCTGGATCTCCCCTGCCATTCCTGAAGACACGAATGACCTTTGCTTTTCTCAAGTCTTCAGGCTTCCCTTCTGGTTGCCATGATTATTGAAAGATTATTGGGAGTGACCTCAAAGGAGCATCAGTCAGCTTCCCTAGTTCCCATGGGTTTAGGCATGTCCAGTCTTCTTACTTATTTCCTAACCTGATTCTACTGCACCAGGCACAAGTCTTCCTTGGTCCAAATTAACCCCCAGGTCTCTGGGTCTTGGGACTCCTGCAAATTGGTTTTGTTAGTGAAGATTAACATGAAGAAGGTATTCAGTACCTCAGCCTTTTTCCATGTATTGTGTCACCAGGTCACCTGGAGAGAATTGGCCCAACATCTTCTAATCTTCCTTCTGTTTCCTATATACTTAAATAAGCCCTGCTCTTTTTGTCTTTGACATCCTAAGAAATTCAATTCCATTTGGGCTTGAGCTTTCCTAACTTCATCTCTATTTCTCCTAGGTTACTTTTTGTTCCTTCTACCCTCTGTAGGCTTCCCTTTTGTGTCTGAGTTTGGGCAGGGCATGGTTGGTTCATTGTGCAGGCATCCTGGCATTTTTGCCAGATTTCATTCATTCTTAGTTGGAATGGACTGCTCTTGAGCTTAGAGAAGGTAGCTTTGAATATTAACCTTCTTTCTTGGGATTCTCTTAACTGCATGGTCTTATCCCAGGGAACTCTTCCAAGCAGATTTTCAAAGAGGTCAGAATCTTTTCTACTGAACACCTCACAACAGAACACCTCTCCTTATCAGCTCTTCTATCACTTGGAGCAAGAAGTGATCATGAATGCTCTTCAGGAATCTTCTAGTCTGGTATTGTGCTGCTGTGTTGTCCCCAGCAGTGGGGCAGTGGCTGAAGTCCCCTAGGAGGACTAGGACCTGTGAATGTGAGATGCCTACTGTCTGCAGAAGCCAGATTTGCTTCCTGGTGAGGAAACCTACAGCAGACACCCACTACAATGTCACTTCTGCCAGTACTGTCTTTAATGCTAAACTAAAAACTCTCATTTGGTTATTTATTCATCCCTAGGCAGAGCTCCAAGCTCTGTAGTTGGTCTGTCACATAAAAGGCAACTCCTCCGCCTTTTCGTTCCACCCTCTCCTTCTTAAAAAGCCTATATCACTCCATTTCAAGACTCCAGTGATGGGAAACATCCCATGATCTCAGTAAGACTGTAGCTTTGCAAATGCACACAGTCTGTATTTGTTATATTCATTCCTCATATCATATGCATTAGTATATTGACACTTCAAAGAGGCATCCCAGCATGTTAAATGTCTGCAGAGAGTTTGCGAGATTTTTCCGTATTGGTGCCTTGTAGAGGCTTCCTTGGCTACGTGCAAAAAGCCCTAGTTTTGTTGATTTTTTTACCCTTTAATGTCACATCATCCTATGAACATTGCTTTGCCTTTGGTTGCTCCCTCACAGGATTGCTGGTCACTCTGTCCCTCACTGCCATTCTTAGTTTAAAGCCATCTTTATGACATCCATCATTGCACTGGTGACAATAGTTTTGCCCAGCTGGTCTTAGAATCCAAACCCCTGTCACCAGCAACAATTCTGCAGCTAGTTATTGATTTGTTCTAGAAGTGCCCAACTTCTCAGTTCAGTTAAGCATGACTGTGCTCATACCATTGCTAAATAAAGTGTACTTCTTCAAAATATTAGTTAACAACATAAATTTTCTTTTGCTTTACTATGAGATTAATGTATTCGATTTGGATGCTACAGATAATACCTTATTAGAAACTGCCTGTAAGAGGTGGAACTGAAAGACACAATTTTAGATATGTTAGTCATGTTGCTGTAGACAGTTCTGGTGCTTGTTGCTTCTTTTGTGCCCTCTTGAGAGTTCTGCATATATTTAAAAATAGCACTATAAAAGTTAAATGCAAATCATAAGATCATGAATCATAGAATGGCCTGGGCTGGAAGGGAGATTTAAGATCATTTATTTCCCACAGCCTCCCCCTGCCAGGGACAGGGACATCTTCCATGACACCAGATTTCTCAGAGCTTCATCCAGCCTGGCCTTAAACACTTCCAAGGATGGGGCAACTTGTCTGGGTAACTTGTTCCAGCGCCTCACCACCCTCACACTAAAAAAAAAATCTTACAATAAAGTTCATAGGTCAGCTCTTTTAGGTGAAGAGGAAATGGCATAAAATGTTTTTCCTTTTTTTCCCAATGGTAGCTTGATAGGCAATAGGGAATATTTCTTCTTTATTTTGCAATCTGTAAGAAAAATGGTTGCCTGTGATGTACTTTCATGGCTCCTTTAACAGCTAAAATGTCAAACTTGAATCATTCTAAGTGTGACGTGATGCAAATGTTGTTGGAAAGAAGCTATGGGCTATGTTTGGTCTGTATGGATGGTGTTCATTGACTTTAAATGCACCATTGTCAAAAATGAGTTTGCCTCAGCAGCTATGCAATGTTAGCTCTTCAACAGTTAGTGAATAGATTGATTTGATCGATAAAGTCTGAAAATGGAAGGGACTTATTCAGCATATACGGACAAATTTAAAAGCAAAATAAGACTGACTTAAGCTTTAACTACTATAATACGGGGAAAAAGGTCATTAAAGTAAAAGAAAAATAAAACCCTGCCACAACTTTGAGATATTTCAGAGATTTCTACAAAATCTAGAGCATTAGACACACAGCGAAGACTATGCTGAGCAGGCGCTCCTTAAAACTTGTTCTAGCCTTGTCATGACCTTTTCACCATACATATCTGTATGTGTGCAGGTATGATTTGAAAATAGCTAGAATTTGTTAAAAAATAGCTAGAATTCTCATAGCAGGTAGGTCTTTCTTTCTCATTGTAATGCTTCCATGCCTTTCTCAGTTTTACTGCTAAGATCTTACCCAGCCTGCCTCCCAGATTCTTAAGTCTGCTAGAAAAGTCTGTGGGAGTGAAGCAATTTAGTGATTACTTAAGTCAAATGGAGATATACAGACCATGGGGTGAGATGTGAAGCACCTAAGGGTGATGAAGGAGCTAACTGATGTCAGATAAAAAAAAAAGAAAAAGATAGCTGAAAAAAAGAAAAAGAAAAAGAAAAAGAAAAAAAAAGAAAAAAAGAAAAAAAAGAAAAAGGAAGCCTTTGAAGAGATATTCTGGGTGGCTGAAAAAAGGTAAAAGTTGCAACCATATTCAAGAAAGGCAAGAGGTTCGATCCAGACAACTACAAGCAGCCTGGAAAGGCTGAGGGACAAATCCTCTGAGAAGTAATTCCTAAACACTTGAGAATCAAGAGGGTAATTTTCATATGTCAGCATGACTTTATCGAAAAAAAATAATGGCTGAACAACCTGACTGCTTCCTATAGTGTACTGGTACTTTGAATAAGGCAGTGAGTGTTAGATACTTTGATTTCCAAGTCTTTTGACAGTCTCCCATTGTAGCATGAACATGAACTCTCATCCCTTTGGTCAATCTCCAAGCCCTGGAAACATTAACTACTTACCATAGAGTTAGCCCTCCCAAAGGGAAAACCAGACTCCCCCATGGCCTTGATGTCACAACTTCCTCTGGTTCCTCCTTCCCCTGTCACTGGCTTGGCGCTCCCGGTGGCTCCCCCCTTCCCCTGGAGGCCAGTCCCCTGTGCCAGCCCTTAGCTCTGCTGCCCACCCCTTCCCCTTTATAAGCTGCCTGCCGCACGTGGCTCACCCTCTTTCCCGCTGGGTTTCCCTTCAGCTACAGCATTACTTTGCTGGAATAAAACCTTGCAAAAGAGCCTTTCTGGCCTCCCTCGCTGAGCCAGCTGTGGTGAGTGTGGAGCGGAGGTTTGACTGAATGTTAGCTCAGCCTGCTTTTTGACAGCAGAGTTTTGCTGAGGACAAGAGATAGGCAGCAGCACCTACCACTTTTACCATTTTTACAACCCGCTTGGTGAGACAGAAGAAGGTCAAGTGAGTAATAATTGATTAGAAAATTGGTTGGACTGCTAAAATCAAAGAGTTTATACCAGTGTCACAAGTCCATCTGGCAGCCAGTAGTTAGTGGCATCCCTCAGGCATCTATCGTGAGAAAAAAACTGTTTAATGTCTTCATTAATGTCTTGGATGATAAGATGAAATGCAACCTCAGCAAGTTTGTTGACAACACCAAATTAGCTTTGGTGGTCAGCACACTGGAGGGCATGGCCCCTAGTCAGAGAAACCAAGACAGATTGGAGAGATGGACTGGTAAGCCTCTCATATAGTTTAACATGATTGCAAATCCTGCACCTGCAATGGAATAAATTCATGCCACCACGCAGACTGAGGTCCAGTTGTCAGGAAACAGTTCTGCAGAAAAGGACCTTAGGGTCCTAGTGGACAATAAGCTGAATGACTCAGAGAATCCCGTCTGCATCCTCAACTGTACTGGTCAACTGCAGGTCTGGAGAAGTGATCCTTTATTTTTTGTCACTTATAAGGCTAAATATGCAATACTCTGTCAAGTTTTGGGATCCCCAGAACAATAAGAATATTGACACAGTTAAGCAAGTCCAGTGAAGGCAAAAAAGATCAGAGAGTTTGAGCAGAAAGCAAAGGAAGAGAGAACTTTCCGTTCAGCTCCAAAAAGAGAAGGCAAAGGGGAGACCTTGCTGCTATCATGTAACTACGTAATGTAAGGATAGAGAGAAGATGGAGCCAAACTCTTTGAGGAAGTGCATGCTGGCAGAGGAAACAGACACAATTTGGATTGAGAAAAATTAATATTATTTTAAGTTAAGGAGGTGTTTTTTGGTTTGTTTGTTGGTTTAGTTTTTTCATTAGGATTATCAAATCTTTGAATAAGTGAACAAAGAGTGTGTGAAATATCTGTCCTTGGTTGTGTTCAAGACTCCACTAGGCACGTCCCAGAGCAGCCTGATCTAATTAGATCTGCTTTGAGGCAGAGCTTTGTCTAATGACCTCTGGAGGTCCCTTCCAGACTAAATTACTCTGTGATTCTACAGATATAATTGAAATTCATATTTTCAATTGCTCAGCTTTGCAAAAATTGAACTCTCTTCTAAAAATTCCAAACCAATATATATTTCTGTGGCATACAAAAGAAAACACTCATTATGTTAAAGAACATACAGCTGATCATTCAGGAAATTAGAAGACCCAATGCTGAGTAAATGCTTTTAAAATGACCAGAAGGATTTAATGTACAGTCCTAGCACTTAGCTCATCTGCCTTACATAACTTCTGTTCCTTACAATTCCCCTAAATTTTTTTTACCCAAACACAGACCTGCTACCAAATTTCCAAGTAGATATGTGATACTTGCTAACAATTTGAGACTGAAATTATTTTCTATTCATTACCAAACCATTTTCTCTAGAACTCTTCTCAGAAATTTTCCCTGTCATGTGTATATCTGACTAACCACATGCATCTTCTAAAGAGCAGCAATTATTCTTGTTTCATAACTTCTTGATACTTTTGAATTTGGATTATAATAAGACAATATACTTTATTCAGCAGATTTGTTTTAATCTAATTACATAGGTGAATAAAAATTGCTGCATGCTGTTGCATCTAATGTAAGTTATCTATTATTCACACCACATTTACTTTTAATATTCATGCAGATTCCCTTTGACATAACCTACTGTGTCACAGTTAATCCAATAAAGATAAAATATAGCTCAGCAAAACACCAGTCGATTCCAGCATCCTGGTAATTATAAAAGACTATTTCACACTGGTTCCTTCAATCAATGCATTTCCCCTTGGATGTGATAGTGTTACTCTTTGAAGCTTTCAATCCTCCCAGTGGATTCAGGGAAATATCCAGGCACTTTTTTAGTCTCTGGGTCTCCGCGGCAGTTCAAAGAGCACAACAAGCCATCACTGGTTTATCCTCAAAGCCTGACACTGTCTGTTTGATGTATGATGACTTAAAAAGTCATCTCTAGCAAAGCATGTTTTTGCTACCAGTCTATTGAATCAGCCATTTATCAGCTAATCTGTATGCAACAAGCATGCCTGCAAACAGATCCAAGGATAGAACAGTCTCCTGCTGGACCTACTATTGATTTGATTTCCCTCTCTAATTTCATAGTGGTTTTGGCATCTAGTTATTGAAGCAACCTTTTATTTTATGAAATATGCATGTTTGTATCATTCTGCTAATTGTGAGTTTGTGTGCAAGACCTGAGAGCTAAGATTTTGGAGTGATGCAGTTCTGGTGGGACTTGCCTTTTGCTTGATCCTTTGCAGTCCCTGACTGCCAGCTCTCATGAGACACACAAGTGTAGGTCTATGTGCTGTATATGTTTTGTTTTATAAATTTTAACTGTAGAGCAGCCAAGGTTGAGGCAGAGATGTCCAAAAATGGGTGATTTTATACTTAAATCAACAGAAGTCTTTCTTTTTTTTTTTTTTTTTTTTTGTTGTTCATTAATTGAAAATAACTGGCTTTTGTCACTTGGTGAGGGAGCATGAGCAATTTTTATGTATTCAGTATTTTACTGTGTAGTACAAACTGGAAGAAACAAGCTCGTGCCAATTAAAATGTTGTCCGTGTTTTTCATTGGAGTATTCTGAGGTAGATCTTGCTAGAGCTGAGGAGGACACTCAAAATTTGTTCCATCACACAAAACCAAACTTATCAACAATTATTTTACTTATCTTGATATCTTTTCTGATGTGTGGCTATTGGCCTCTTAAGACAGTCATGGTAGTTGTGGCTCTGTCCTTCACCACAGCTTCTAATGTTCCTTGCAGGTACAAGAAAGAGGAACAGCTGTGGGCTCTGTCTGCCTGTACCCAACCAGCAGTCTGATTCCTGAGGCAGATGTAAAAGTGGTGTCTTTCTCTCTGTTGCTACATGTCTGGTGATGCCAGCAGGACATTTATAAACCTTTTAAGCCTGCTTGGATTTTCATTGTAGATATACTTTACAATTCTTAATGTTTTATAAAAATGAGACTTGGTCTGTCTTTATTATATGTCATGCTTTTACATGAAACATCTGGGATTTTGAATGATATTAAAAACTATGGTGAGGAGTGCAAACATTAACTTCTTTTCTTGCTTGCTTTTAACATCACATGGTTCCCTCCTGATAATTTTCTTCACATGAATTGAAAATCTTTGCTCTTAAGCCATCAGTTTTGCCAAATCTGTTACTGCTTCCACTATGAATCCATCTGGCGCAAAATCCTTTTGCCTACAAAATTGCCTGAGAGTGTGGCTCTGAAGTGTGTTATTGTTTGTACAGAAGGTGGGAAAACATTATCTGGAACAACAAAAACCACTTTTGGACAGTGCCAGTGCTGAAGAACTGCATCAAGAAGAAAATACCTGAACAATTAATGTCAATAAGATATCACACACCACATGCTTGATCATGAATGCCAAACCGGGTCATTTGACGTAGAAGGTGGACTAAACAAGATTTTTTTGTTTGTTTGTTTTGTTTGGTTTTTTTTTTTCCTTCTCAATTTCTGGGTTTGATAACTTTTTTGTTTTTTATTTTTATTGTGTTTACACTTATCTATTTGACAAACATCAGAGACAAAAATATAAAGTTATTCAGTGATATTCAGGAGATTCTGGCTTCAGAAACCAGCCATTTAGGCAACTGGGGCTACTAAGATGGCTTTTGTAATGCTTTATGACATGCAATCTTTGCTGCTCAGGAGGATTGAACCACCAACATCATTGCAAGTACATAAGCCATTTACAAATATCCCGTATGGACTGCTTTAGATTAGAGATGAAGAATTACAGTAAATAACTGAGATTTCTGAACTAGCAGTCTGGGGTTATGGATAATAGAACTGGATGTCTATACTATCTCCTATCATCTGTGAGGTTTAGGGAGAAGATTTGCCATGTATAATAATATACATAGAATACATTTTAAAGCTTTTCTGCATCTAGTTAAAAACATGCTCCAGCTGTCAAACATTTCACTATATCTAGTCTTTCTCAGGAAAAAAACTAAGAACTGCAAAGAAGCTCCTCCATGAGATTAGCTCAGCTGGTTAGAAGATGGTGCTAATGACACCAAGTGGATTCTATTCACACTCTCACTTAAGAGTTGGAGACTTGATGACCCTTGTAGGTCCCTTCCAACTCAAAATATTCTGTGATTCCTCCTCCCTCTCCTACCACCCCACTTCCTGTCCTTCACTGAGGGACAAGCAACTGCCAAATTCATCACCTGCTGACACTTCTCCCAAGTCTGATCCAGAGTTACTGCTCTGGGCTACTGCTTGTTTCTGGAGCTCATGCGTTACAGGGTTCATCATTCATTCTAGAAGATGTACCTTCAAAAGCTGGTGCGGCATGGGAGGGTAAAGTGCATGTGTAGAAAAGCAGGAGACAACTGGAAGCAGAACACAGGGTAGCTTGAAGTGTGCTGGCTTAACTGGCTGGATGTCAGGGATTGGATCTTAGAATGGGTAGATATAATTACATAAATAGCAAAAAAACTCCCAAACCCAGACAGGTGAAAAAATCCCATACTTCTGTTTGTTTTTCACATAGCTTGGTTACAGCCAACACGTCATAGATGTCTTTTAAGGAATTTTTTGTATAGCTTAAGTTTACTTTTTGAATATTAAGAGTTGCATCAAATAATATCTTCCTTATATTTTTCTGTTATACTGTTTCTAGTTACTTAAAACAGAAACATATTTTCATGCATACTAACTAAATATTAAACTTCTACCTAGTACAATAAATATTTATGGACATCTAGTTTATACAAATTTTGTTTCTTCCATTGGTCCTAGAATTACACAACTTTTAGAATTAAATTTAAAATAAGAGGCAGAAAATCTGTTTTAATTCCTCCTTCCTACTGGTATAAAGATAAAAGTGCACATCCTAACTTTACAAAGATTTTTATCAGCTCCTGAAGTTTCTGCAAAAGCTTGTTACTGACCAGAAACTAGGTCATGCAATTGTTCCTCAATAAAGATTCACTTTTGATGTATCTCAGCAGCAGCCTTTCTGTTTTGGGAGTCCTGCAGTTTGAGGTCTTTACAATTTGAGCTTCATGCCACAGATATTTCTTTGTCTTTATTGAAATTCTTCCATCTCACTTCCATTTTGTAATTGATGTGTTTAATCCATACCATGAGGTCATTCTCTGATGTTTATTTATTTAAATCTATTTTCAGATGGATTCTCCTTAAGTTGAGAACTGTGTTTACAATTACTTCTGCCAAGTTAACACCTGAGATTTATTATGTATTACAAGAGGGGAGCTGTTGCTGCTGGGAGTGGAGGTTTGAGACAAAGTTTATCAGAGGGGGCCTCCCGCTGAGTGGTGAGATGCTGAAAGGACCCCCTTCCTTTCCAAACTCCTCAGAGCTGTTGGGTGCAGCTGGATCCAATCTTAGCCTCAGAATTTCAGTGGTTTAAGTTTAAGAAATTATAGAGCTGTGATTGAACCTTTCTACAACTTTGGCCTGTATAATTAATAATGGAAAATCAGATACATTTCTGTAAAAATAAATTATTTATTATGATAAACGATTAGCCAAAAGTATCTTGATCAGAATTATTTACTATACAGCTTAGAAGTTAAAATGGCTAGGATAGGACAGTGCACTACATTGAAGCCATCATGTTAAAGCAATTATATTAAATCTAGCAAAAGCAAACAATTGTTAAAGCAGAGACTGATGTAATTCACCCATACCAACAATCGTGAGCAAAATCTCTTTCACTCTGCCGTGAGGAGTAACACTGAGGGGCATGCCCATCCAAAGGAGAAATCTTCATACAGACTCCAAGAAGGGGCATGTTGGAAGAACCTAACTGTACAGAAGTGGAACTTGACTTTTACAGTATAAAGTGATTGTTAGTCATATGTCTTCTCGTCAGCAGAGCATTTTTTTGATAAGGATTTACCATATCTGTTACATCTTTGTCTCACTATCAGCATGCTAGCTTTGGGGATGATGAGCCAGACTGGTTTTAGCATAATTCAATACCAAACTCAGCATGACAGCCCCCTCTCAGTGCACCACTTAGAGCCTTGCAAACAGGGCTTTGACTGAGTTGTTTGACCACATCCCAGGGTAGAACATCCTGCTACAGGATCACTAAACATTAATATGATCAGGCAACAGGTGGTGACAAACAGCCATAAAATCCAGTTCAAACTGATAACCATGTGATAACCATGCATTTTTGTGCACCTAATTTGTGAAGTAGCCATTCTTTTTTCAAACTTTCTATTACTAAGAGGGAAGGAAATATTTTTTTATTTTGTTCTGGTGGCTGCTTAAATTGACTGTCTTAGTAAATACAGAGTGATCAGAAACCCCTTAGTATGGATATGAAATATGAATCAATGAAAGAAATTGTCACTAAGTTACCTTGAGATAAACTTAATGATAGGATCCCCTTGATTTTAAGAATAATATATGCATACAACACACACAAACACAAGGAAATTATTTCTGAATAAGTCTTTTTACTTCAATGCAAATAATCAATTAATCACTTTTTGAGGGCTCCCATCTAATAAAACTCCTGTTCAAATCACTCAATCTGGGCATAAATACATCAACATTCGGCTAACGCTGTCTTTCTCAACATCTTTAAATACATAAGCTGTTATAAATCCACAATTATTTATTTTGTTAAAGGTCAAATTTTTTTTTTTCTGTCTATTGTTTTGAGATTAGGAATTTAAGCTTTGAATCACAACTACCTCGCTGCTCTTTTAGCATGGTTAAGGAAAAGAAAACACAGTTGAACACACTTACACATCAACAGAAATATTTTAGTAAGTTGTATGCCTATTTCGCTGAAGTATAAGCTGTTCAACATCTTGCAAGAGCCATAATAAATTTGCAGTTGACTATGAATGTGTATAAAGCCTAGTTCATACTATCGCTGAAGCAAGAACATAAACTGTTATCTACCCACTGATTTTATTCAAATTCAATATTAAGACTTACTTTGGTAAAACTAGTGAAAATCTCAGCGGAGTGACTGCTGGGATTATTATTTTGTGTGTTCAGATGAAAAATATCTCCACGCCTGTAGAAACATTATAGTCCTTGTACCCTAAGAATTGAGAATATATTTTATTTCTTCCTCCTGATTTGGAAAAATAGACAAAATTCTGTTGCCTTCTGCAGTTAATTAAGATAAGATAAATTCTGGAACTCTTTTTGTGCTGAAACTCAGTGTGGAGCCAGCTGTAGACATGAAGCATTCCAGAGACTACTTTGTGGCCCAGGTTTCTGGGGGATCTTGTCTGCCTCGATCTGCATTGCTCAGGATGGTCCTGTTCTGTGACCTCAAACTCTGAGTAGGAAGAGTGCTTCTGAGAACTAGCAAAAGCTAAGGTACTGCTGTAGGCAAACACAGTAGTGGACGCAAAGAATTGGATCCTGCCATGGGCAAAAGGTGTGTATAGAAAGAGTCCTTTCAAGCCACAGTTTAAGCAGTTATTTCTGTATCCAAGCTTACAAAGGAAATCTGCCTACTGAGGGCAGGATCCATGTCTATGACTACTTGTGGAATTAGAAATGTAACCCCTGTATTTTGATGATTCTACAAATTCATGAGGTTATGTTACTACCATTTGGTAAACAGAAGAAATAATATGGTTCTTTAAGACTTCAAAATAATGAGGTAAAACTTATGGAGAATGAGGAAAAAAAAAAGAGGGTGATTAAGGAGACCTTGATTTCTGTTTTTATGACAAAGATGTAGTCTCATTAAGTTATATTTTTATTATTGAGAACTTGGGTATTTGAAAACGTTGTCATCCTTCCAAGGTAAGGAAAAGAGAATTACCTCAACGTGTATCTGCACAAATGTCACCTGTGTTGTATGGTTGCTTTTTAAAGATGTCTGATTGAGAGCAACACTGAATTGATCCCAGCTAGAAGGGGAAACTCCACCCAATCTCAGTCTCATTCTCTGCAGGAAGATAGGCCTGAAAATAGGAAGAGCAAAACCTAAAAAACTCACATCACATCTTGTGAGTCAAGATAAAGACTGTTTAGGAAGTGAAGCAAAGCTGCACATGAAAGCAAAGCAAAATAAGGAATTCATTCACTACTTGCCATGGCCAGAGAGATGCTTAGCTGCCTCCTGGAAAGCCAGGCCTCAGTACATGTAACAAGTATTTGGGAAGAAAAATGCTGTAACCCAAAGGGCATATTTCACTCTTCCTCCTTTTCCTGAGTTTTTACTGCTGAGCACATTGTATGGTGTGGGATATCCCTTTTGTCTGCCGAGTTTATCTCTCTCAGCTGTGTCCTCACCCAATTTCTTGTGCAGCTCCAGCCTAATCCCTTCAGGCAAGAGCTGGAAAATGAAAATTCCTTGGTGCTGTGAAAAAACTGTCCAGCTGTACCTAAAACACTGGTGTATAATCAGCTCCAGCTGGGAGGAAATGCTGAAATTATAGTTATGGTAATACCGTGTGCTGAGAACATAGCAGTATCTAGCAGTTTTGGATAGAGTGAGGTAAAATATTGCATGAGCTAAATGACGTATGCTAAATTAAGCATACAAATTCAGTTTGATGGGAGGGAGGGTTTTTGTCATGTGGCTTCCATCTGTAAATTAAGGTAAGGAAGGAGAAGGAAAAGGTTTTGTGTGTTAGAGACTGTAAAAATAATACAGGGGGAAGGTCAGCAACTAGCCGATTCTGCATCTTAATAGCAAAGTCATGAAAATCTTGTTCACTTGAAGTAATGGCAAGCACTTAAGTGTGCTAACAATATAGGAGAACTAACTTGCACCATGTACTGTAGCTTCTTAGTAAGGTTAACAAACTACATTAACCATTCACTCATCTGTAGTCATAATTAATCACTCCTTGAAAATTACATTGTATAATAAATGAGGACAGACATGATTCATTAAAACTTCTAATTAATTCTATTTAATACTATTTCATAGCTCATTGGTAAGTGCTGAGAGAAGGATTATGCTATAGGATACTTGATGCATTACTGACAAAGAAGTAAATAGGGCAAACATAATGCAGCAAGAATATTTGCCAATGTATACCAGTTGTTTATCTCTAGTAGTGGTGAATCTATACTTTGTGTCAGTCAACGTTTTCACTGCCAATTTAGATTTCCATGGACCTATGACCCAGCTGTAGAAATGAATCATAGGCTCAAATCTTTATCCTCTTCAGAGCAATTAACTGCCTCCTTCCCTGTCAAATCCTCTAGGAAAAGAAGTTTAATAGCATTTTACTCATGGTGCAACCAATCTCTTTACTGTATCATAAACATTCCAATATAACATTTTCAACTAAATTATAAAAATTTAGTAGTTAATATACAGAGGTGACAAATGTTCTACTTAAGTGCTTCAAAAGGTCAAAATAGTGATGAAGCACAGCTGTGAAAT
This sequence comes from Pyrgilauda ruficollis, assembly GCF_017590135.1. NCBI lineage: Eukaryota > Metazoa > Chordata > Aves > Passeriformes > Passeridae > Pyrgilauda > Pyrgilauda ruficollis. The sequence continues at coordinate 3,970,236 of NW_024526933.1, forward strand.
CAATTTTTGTAAGAGCTCAATTCTGCCTATATCCTTACTTTTCACTTATTTCAAGAATACAAAATTCCATCATAGAGTAGCAGTAGGGTTCCACCATGGCTTTGCTCTGGTGTTTTCAAGAAACATGGTGTTGTTACCATTTTAAAAAAATGGGCCCTTGTCATCAGTTCGGGCCTCAAGAGTAAAATGGCAGTGTCCTTTTGCCTGTGAGAACACCAGTTCTTTTTACCATCACTGGATGGAAATAAGACAGCAGGTTTCCAAAAGATTTTCTGAGCAAGTTCAAATATGTAGATATAAGTAAGAAGAGAAGAAAATGTGTGAGTGAGTTTCTGCATGAAATCTTTCCATCCCAACTTTCCTGACAGTGCCTTATTAAACCTCAGTTGGTCCTGTGGGAAAAGCTCTCCAGCTTTACTATTGGGAGTAAACATGTAGCTTTAGTCTTTATTCAAAGGGCCTTCAGAAAACTTCTTTTCAGTAATTTCATGTACTTTGCTATGGTTTTTTAGACATATCTCCTTTTTTTTTTTTTTTCATTTTTACCAGTTTCAGGAGACTGAAGCAATTAGGAAATTCAAAGCACTTAAATTAGTTGTCTCAAAATGTCAAAATAAATTTCCTAATTAAGGCTTTATTTCACAATTGCTACAAAGTTTAACTTCTGTGGCAACACTTCTATAAAAATGTTTTCTTTTAAAGCTTACATCTACATAGTACCACAAAAATGGTATGTGGCAAATGGCAAAATATTAAGAAGAAAAATTTGGTTAATTTGAACAACCTGTCTGTTTAGCCAAATGTCAAACTAGTAAAAAAACGTCCCAATAAACTAGAAAATAAATTGAATTGCATTTGAACCATTAAACTATTTTCCTTCAGGGAAAAACCCCATGCCAAATAAATCAAAAAACCCAAAACCAACAACCAAAAACCTACCCCCAAGCCCAACCAAATTCCCCAACTAAGCCTAGTTCTCAGATACCAGCCATCAATTCTGCATCTTGCAAGAGCCTCCATCTTAAATCGATCTAGTGGCAAATTAACTACCAACTACCAAAATTTTCCACTTTTTCAGCAAAGAGATTGGCTTGTGTGGTGCAGGCTTGAGGCTGTGCTTACTGTAATTATTGTTAAGTGCCTACTAGGTACTTTGAGCATGGATGAATGAAAAGTGCTCAAGAAATTTTAGAAATTAATTCTATAAGCTGAAATAGTTTATAATTACAATGATTTATTGATAAGAATTTATTCATATGATGTATTTTACATTATTGATTGTTTGGTCTCCAGAAATGAAAACATTTTAGACTCTAGAAAGTGTTGACAAGCTTTCAATCTTTTTGTAGAGATAATTATGCACAACCGGACTGTAGTAGACCTGGAAGTCTGAAAACTCTCCACTTTGAAGAACTCTGTTAGCTGATACATCTGCAAAAATGGAAGGGCTCCCAGCCAACAGTGCCAGTAATTAAAAGAACCATGATAGTCCAGTATTATCTCTATAGTTGTCTTCATGCTATTTACAAATTTAACTTTGGTTTATACACTAGAATTAAGAACTAAGACACATGATGCTGCAGATTCACATTGCTTCTACTTTATGACAAATATTTTATAACTGTGTTAAACAGTATGAAAATTGCAGTAGTCCACTGAAAATTGATAGGACAAAAAGTTTGGATTTTGTTAGCATCTTTTAAATTGTATTGTATGGATTTACCTTATTGTCTCTGACCGCCTTCACCTTACTGCTTTCAACTATGCCTGACTGCTCTTGAGAGAATACAAACTTAGTTTAGTAAGTATGAAACATATGGATGAAAATTGCTGATCTAACAAAATAAAGAAACACCAGATCTGCAAGGCATTGTATATACTTGCTTTGACTTCAAGATTCCTCTTAGAACACAGAAAGATTTCTGGCCTTCAAACCTTTTTTCCAGATATGTCTCTCCCTCCTACAATAAAAGTCTGATAAAATTTATTATTGCAAAAGGAGACCTGAAATATAAAATATGAAATCATTGACTTAAATAACTAGTGGGATAAAGGGTGCATTAATTACACACATTATCAGGCAGCGTATTTCATGCTATGCATTTACATAACATGAAAATAAATAACAGAAGAAACATAAACCATAGGATTTTACTTTTTCCATATATTTATTAATTTAATGTCAGGAACTAGAGAATATGTCCATTTCTTGAAGACATGGATTTTGATTCATTAAATATATCATCCACCATAGCTCTGGAGGAATTCAGTCTTCAGTTAGAAATTTGGTCTTGCATAACTTACTGCTGTGAGCAGAAGACATTATTCCATTCTGCTCAGCATCTCCAGATGCACATTCATGGCTTGGGTGCAGTCACACAGGGAGTTAGGTCAGGGAACAGCTCCAGATGAAACTTAATTCTAGGAAAAAAACTCTTTGTTGTCAGCCAGACCTCACCTCTGGAGTGGTCTGTTGTACAGCTAGCCGAACTGCTAGTGAAGGTGCAATAGAGAAGTGAAAAAGAAAGGCCTTGTAGAAGAAATAGTGTTGTGCGCACTATTTCTACTGCTCTCAGTAAGACTCGTGTTATATTAATTTGGAATAGAGATCAGAGATGAAGGCTTACATCTTGAAAGGTGTTTATCTATCTGTCAGCACATCAGCTTTCCAAGAGCTTTGACTTTGGGAATTAGCTCAGGGTGAATCAGACTCTGGTAAGACATCTAAATTCAGAGACTTACATCTGTTTAATCTCCCAGAGAGGTAGATTTGTAATTGGTCACTAAAGACTTTTTTCTCCCAGATCGAATTTAACAATTTCAATGTTGAACATTTTTTTTACACTAAGTTACTTTAATTCCCATGATACTTCTTCTGGGTCCTTGGGCAATACAGAATAGCATTGTATGCAATGAGAGAAAGAAATATATTTTTGCTGAGAAAAATCTCTCCAAAATACCACATAAGTAGTAAAAATTTCACTGAACAAAGTCTTGTAGCTGTTGCATGGTTATCATACAACTGCTCTATAATATACTTACGTTATAAGGATCCTGGAGTGCAGAAATATCTTCCTACTGAAGATCTCCCTTCCAGGTTATATACTTGTTTGCATGAAGACCACACTGTCGCTGATGTATGGCAGAAGATTTCAGAACTTTTTTCCTCTGTAATGAATCTCAGTGAATGGATTTGAGCTGCTCCCAGTAACCTGATTAAAAGAAAAAAAAAAAAAAGTACCAGTTTTGTTGTCCTGACGTTGACAGCACAATCTAGCTGTAAAAATAATTGAGTTTCAAAGCATTAGATACCTTGAAAATAGAACTCTGGGAAATGTAGACTCAGTTTAGTTGAGATCACTTTTTTCTTTTTTTTTTTCCCAGGAAGGAAAATAGCATCATAATCATTCTGTTAGAAGTATCCACATTGTATTGTGCACTCTTTCCAGCAAACAGACTGAAAAGAGCAGGCACTGGGTGCTTTTGCAGGGGAAAGCTCTCTTCTCTTTGAGGAAATTTTACATTGTTTTGGATTGTATGAGAACAACTGATAGGATAGTATGAGAGGAGAGACACCATGGACTATCAGCTTTTATAGATGACATTTCTGGTAACTTAGGGTCACATCAGGTTTAAACAAAAAACATAGATTTCTTAAAAAATAATGAAATTTCTCTTTTGTTATTTAGTCATTCTTCCTGTTACATTAATTTTGTGTTCCATTCTATCCTTTGTCCACTTATATTAGGGGAAAAAGACATGCCACTGAGTGTTAAGGTCTCTAGAGGAAATGTAGGAAAAATATTTGGATGTCTCAAATTCTAGGAAAAGGTCCACTTCCACATATAAATTATGCAAATATTTATGAAATTTTAGTACTTGCTCTTGGCCACTGTTCTGTCCTTTGAAAATGAAGACTAAGGAACACAAATCGAAGAATAAGGAATGCAAATAGAAATTATCTGCACATAATAATTCTTAAGTCAGATCAAGATACAGAAATTTACAATTGACTTTGCTCCAAAAACCTGTATTTTATGCTATATCTGATAAGAATAGAAGCAAAATTATTCAGCTATTTAAGGTAAAACTTACTGCTTAGTAATGCTATGAAAGACTGACAAAACAGCTTTGCCTGTACACACAAGAAGATTTTGAGGATATTTATGATGATATCAGATGTTTTCTGTAGGATACCATCTGCAGTTAGCCACTTAATTAAGGAAAATGACTTGTCTGATAATATAAATCCTGTTAATGATGACCAAATAATGACAAAAATCACAAGGGATTATACTGAGTAATGATTATACAAAAATTTTAATAGAGTTTTCATTGCAGGCATGCAGACTTCATCTGCAGCCACATTCTGAAAAGAAGCATTCCTTGCCTCTCCTTGCTTCCAGCTTCATTTCTGTGTCAGTGCCTGGGACTTGCACCCCTCGATGGTGGTTTAGAAGGGAGGCTCATATTTGGAGATTTTGAAGTATGTACACGCTGTGCTTAGGGACATGGCTCGGTGGTGGAGTTGGCAGTGTTAGGTTTATGGTTGGACTCAACGATCTCAAAGGCCTTTTCCAACCTAATGGATTCTGTGATTCTGTGAACTTGTCTAGATAGTACAGCAACAATTTCACTAGGTATATTAACACCTGTTATTAAATGGAACTGTAGTTTTGGTTTTCTACACCATCTCCACATCCTGCTTGTTAGAGATTTTAGAGTTGGAGATTTTAGATGTTAGTGTCCTGTCTTTGCCAGGAGTGTTCCCATGCTTTGGCTCTGGGATGATTTAGGTGTACACCCTGTGTCATCTATGGACACAGGCTTTGCTATGGCTCTGAACTACCACATCAATAGCTATCATTTTGATTTCTTCATGGTATGCTCTCTTCTGAGTGTAAGGCTTGTGAGAATTACATGCCCATTACTTCATTGTGTCGTGGTATATTGTCTGAGATTATGTCCTGTCATGCATTTGTATTCTGCACTATAAGAAGGAGGTACAGATAGCAAGTCATCTAAATACTCTGCTCACAAACATTAGTTTGCTGAACATACAGAAGTAATAGAATGACACTCCCACTCAGTAGAGTCCTGGAGGCCATCATGATGCCCTGTTGGAAAGTTCAGTTCCCAGTGAGAAGGTAAGGATTGATTTCCAGCATGAGCAACAGGAGGAAATTTTTTGTGGATTTTCTTCTTCCTTTAGTTTATTGGAGTAAGAGAAAGGTCTTAGATGATAGTGCTTGGGCTGGTAGGAGAGAAGGGGAAAATATATAAATAGGGAGGAAATCTACAAAGGTTTAGCTTTTAGAAGTATATTGAAAGCCTTGGTCTGAGCTATAAGAAAATCTATAGAGTCCTCACAACTGAGCCATTTCACAAACTTTTCAAAGAAATAGATTTGAGTCTCTGCCTCCTTGGCTCACAGGAACAATGTACTTCTGGGAACAACATCAGTAACACCTCCTGGGGGCTTTCTAAACTCTCTGCCATCCATCATGGCTGAATATTAAAATGGACTACCATGTCTTGACTTCCAATGTAGGCTGCTGGACACCTTCTGAAAATACAGAATGTTCCTGTCAGGTTGAACATCTGAAATTAAAGCACGTAAAATTAAAGCATGAAATTACAGCAACAATAGTTGCTGCAAGATCTTGACCTTTTTGTCCTAAATGACTAAGTTTCACACACATTTCTTGGCAGGATAGATATTTTGTTTAAATTGAGGATTAACGGGATGTTAGATTTTTATATTGTTGAAATACTCATCTTCTGCAGGTCACTAATGTTTGAATGCTTTTCTGCTGGTACAAATCAGACCACATAGAAACAATTTGGCACAAATGTGTCACCTCACATCATATATCTAGTTATTTTCTCTAAAACTCTTTTTTTGTCTCATCAGAACCCCTTTTCCACCTACTATAAACTGAACTTTTGAATTCAAAATGCAGAAATGGATTTAAATGAGAGAAAATCACGACAGTCAGATTGTCATCCAGTAGTGTTTCTCATTAAGAGACCAAGTTAGACACATTCATAAAAAAAGTACAATTGCTCTTTCTTTTGCTTTTTTTATTCCTTCTACTACTGATGCTTCACAGAGAGTGAGATGAATGAATCAGGGCATAGAAGATAGCTTTCACGGGTTGTCTCAGGGAGCAAATATGTACAACAGTGGAAATACTCGTGATTGCTTTCCATTTTTTTCCCCTGCAGATACTGGTTTCTCCTATTGCTTTCTGTAAAGCTTAAAACAGCATCAATTTTTAAGGACATGAAAGTGCTTTTCTATCTAAAATCAAATAAAAAAAGCGTCATTTTCATTCCAGTATTAGGTGTGTTTACTTCTTGAAGTATGCTGGATATATAGACATCCACAAAACATAGTAAAATAAAAAGGTGGGGGGAGTGAGAAAATCTAAGTGGTGAAAATGAATAATTGCTTGGCAGCAAGTCTGCAGGGAGAGAGCTGACACTGTAACAACACATATTTCCTAAATAATGAGAGAAGTCTCAGTGCTGTGCACTCACTGCCTATTGGGTCAGAAATTTCACATTAGTGGATTCATCAGTGCAGATAGGTGTCATAAGGACATTCTTTCCTGAAGTAAACATGCCTTTTTCATCACTGAACTCTCATCTCTTAGTTTGGATAATGGGTACAGAGTAAAATCTTATGAAATCTATTAGAGCGATACCTGGAATTTGGAGCACTTCTGCCACGATTTTACTAGTTTGTTTATTCACAGAAGAAGGAAATTACATAAACAGATATATCTATAGGCATGAGTAAAGCTCATACATACAATTCCACTTAGACTAGACAAAAGTCTGTGCTTGTGTTGTTAATAATGGATGGCTTTTTGTCAGAAGGTAGCAACATATGACTTTTCCAGATCTATCTTGTCTATCTTGCCTAGACTACCTTTATGAAGGTGGGGTTTTTTTGTTTTGTTTTGTTTTGTTTTGTTTTGTTTTGTTTTGTTGTCTTCTTTTTTCTATTTAACTCTTTAGTTGAAGGAAAGCAAGTACTCAATTTTTTCCTTAGTTTCATTTTCAGGAAGTACACAAATTAAATAAATCTAGTATGGGTGTCATTTGTTCTTGCTGGTGTAGGAAACAGCTAGGAAGAACTTACAGAAAGAGAAAGTTCTTTTCTCTGTTGGATTGAATGTATTCTCAGCAGTACCTTCTCTCTTATTTATTCTTCACCTGGCATCCTCTTCCCGATATTTCTCACTTTGTTTACATTATAGTTACAGAAATCCATAACACAAACTAATCAAGGATATCAAATGAAAGAAAAGATGAGGGGCAAGATAAAAAAACCTGCCATCTGTGCATTTAGGCAGTGAAACAGTTTGATTAAAACTTTGCTTTTGCCCTCATCACTGGAAGAGTTGTAATTATTTACTTGAAAATGAATGCTATAGCAAGTAGCAAGAGTTGATTTACCTTGGCTAGAGAAATAAAGACTTTCTTTGCAAATGAACCCCATTAGGTGCTTTCAAGCAATGCATAGCACAGTGTCTGTCCCAGCCTTACTGTCAAAATGAATTGGAAAACCTATGATTAACTCTTTCCTGATTGCAACAAGTTCCTCTTGAGATGTCTTGGCTTGGGGAATTTTCCATTATATATTTTCCTTAGCTGAAGACAAAGATGGGGGAGCAGAAAACAATGCCCCTGTTAGTTCCTTTTTGACAGATCTGCCTCTAATGAATTAAGTGGCTGGATTAATTCCATCAACTTGCGGTAGAGAACAAAGCTGTTAAAATAGTGAAAACATATCTGTGGGGTATATATTTCCTGGGTGGTTCTCTTCAGAAATGTGAATTTACAATGTGCTCTAAGCAAGGTGAAAAGAAGTTCAGACACAGAATATTTAAAAAAAATGTTTCAAACACATAGTGATTTATAGCAAAAGTTTGGCTTTCTCCTTGAAGTGTTTTAAAAGAAAAATATAACTCTGTTGAGAAACCCTGTAATTAGAATAATCCTGTTCCTGTTACTTGTTATCTTACAATATGAAATGTGTTGTTCTCCACTTTATAGAAATAATTAAAGGGAAAAAACTTGCACAGACAATTTCTGGTTCAGTGCCTTGTTTTCTCTAAAGCCCTATCTTGAAACAAGAGTTTAGGTTAATAGCCTAAAATGGAGTTTTGGTATGCTTCACAGATAAAGGTTTAATCTCTACTAGTATTCTTTGAAAATCTCCCCATTGAACATCTAGTGTTCCACAACAAATGCAGGATTATTATAATGAAGAAAAAACCCCACCAATACCAACAACAAAAGCAAAACAAAACCCAAGGTGTAAGAGCTTTTCTTCCAAGTTTTTCTCTGTAAAAGAGAAAACACAGATGAAAGGTAAAGCCTATGCTCTAAAATTATTATTTTTTTAATTTGAGAAGATAATATTATGGAGGGCCAGCCTCCTCTCTTTCTTTCAGTTTTCCCTCTCTGCAGAAGAGACATTTCATGCGATGTGGCAGAAATGAGTGGGTCTAGAGTGCTAGTAATATGAATAGCGGAGGAGTTCAGGGAGGTATCAGCTAAGAGAGAATTTACGGTAAGGATCAAGGCTGAAGCATTAAGGCATATGTTTTCCAGGGGCAACTGGGGCCTATGCCATACAGCTGTGGAAAAATTAATTAAAAAGCAGCCTACAGTGAAGGACTGGATATGAATAAACCTATCTATAGAAACAGGGCAAACAGCAGCATCTACATGGGAGGTCTGTTTCTGTTGAGTAGATCTTGCCTCTAATATATCGGAGGCTTGTTGATGAGAGTGATCTGACTCATGTATATTTATTGTGCCTGGCAATATTGCCCTATAAGTGGGCTTAGCAAGGCTTCGATTGAAGGCAGCAGTGTTTCCTTTCTGCTTGCTTTCTCCACGTAACATGGCACTTAAATCCCTAGTTCTGATGGGAAGTCCTGAATTATTCATCAGCCAGTTGATGGCAGGTGATGAGATCTTTTCACGCTACAGCCCTGTCACTAGGTGTTTATTGCCCTGTTTCACCAGCAGCCCTGCTATTACTGTGAAGCCAGAAGAACCCCACATACAGGCATGACATGTATCAGTAAGGATAGCTCTTTAAAGACTCTGTTTTGCCTGGGAGGTCATCTGAAGGTTATTACGAACAAATTATTTCTTCATTTCCGCTGACTGAGTAGATAGCCTTAATGATCTGTCACCTAGCAATAGGCTGCCTGTTCAAACATAAAGAATGGCATACTGATGGGTTATAACTAGAATCAGTTCATTTTAGCTATTCTCTTGTCAAGCATGTTTCCAAGATACATATATTATTTACATATTCATGAGCCTTTACAGACATTGACACCATGAGGGGGCCTGTCTGATAATGTGATACAAGTTTATGCTGTGTCCTGAGGCACTTAAAGTCTATTAAGTGAATCAAATCTGTTCGTTTCTGTTCTTCCTAGGTGGTGTTCTTGGCCTAAAGGAGTGGAGCTGCAATCAACATTTGTGTACAGTACCTTACTTTTTTCCTGTCCACCTACCTCTTTTCCATGTTGAAGTTAATTCCATTTTATAGAGAGGCATTAAGCTGAGGGGAAATTGCCTTTTAGAAAGACAGAGGATCATTTTCTCATGTTAACTGCTGTTCAGAAATGTAGTCATGACTGTTTGTCTGCAGGCAGAGAAGATGATAGACGTAAAAAAAAGTGCTTTTTTAACTTACTTAATTTTTTTTAACTCTACTGAGAGATTGATATTTGACCCTATTTCTGATGTGGAAAGGTGGGGAAAAATAACAGCATAAGTGGGGTGTAGGATGTGGGGTCAAGAGACAGAGGAGAATCTTCTACAATAAAAGAGCCAAGGGCTATGGATTTCTCTTGTTAATCTGAACCTCCACTATCTTGACCATGTCTCTACTAATATGTAATTATTTTTAACAGCAATAAAGTTAAAACAGGCCAGCTAATAGAAATGAAAGCATGAGCAACAGTAAAAAACGGAATGTGTCTTGGGCTCCTTCCTGTGTTTAAAAGAACAGTAAAAGACCCCAAATAATCTGCTGGAGGACATGTTTTCCTTTATTTTAGAAGTTTGTACAATTTTTTTTTTAGGAAAGCAAAGAAAGACAAAAGAGGCAAACTGTTATTTCCCTCCATTATTCAAAGAATGGAAGTCCTAAGAAGCAACAAGTATTCTCACTTCTCTCTATCAATTATTGGTGTGTTGCACTAAATTTGCAAGAGGTCAGAGGAAGAGATAAAAAGCTAAATAGAAACTGATATTGTAGTACATTCTTTTCGTAAATTTAATTGTTAATTCTTGTTAAAATTTGTTACCCACACAAGGCAATACTTCTGTAAGGGTTAAACTGCAGCCTTATATTTAGTGTTAACAGCAAGACAAATAACAAGCTGTTTATTGGAGCTTCTTTATGAGAGTTCTACACAGGCAAGGTTTTCAAAGAGTGAAGAAACTGTAGTGGAGAAGCCATCTAGGAGGCACCTGGGTTGATGCAAAAAGTGTTCATGCCGCATGTCCCCCAAATAGAAATGAACTCTTTAACAAATGCAATCAGATTCACTAAAGAAATTCCACTTTTGCACATGAATGAGGATTTTACATGGACAGGTTGATGGGTATGCCCTCTGTGGAATTACAAGTTCTAATTCTAAAGTGAAAGCTGTCCTTTTAGGACTTTCGTGTTGTAACCAGTCAAAATTTGGCAAAGTCCAAGAGAAAAAAGGTCATTGAAATATTTATGTTGTCTGGATGTTGTCTGGTGGGGGTCCTTTTTTTGTTTTTAAAGGCTTGGACTTGTTTCTTTTTCCTATGCCAAGTCAATTTAACCTTTGTTAAAGCTGCATCATGTATTTCCTTTCAGACCACCAATTCTTTAAAATTCTTAGACAGTTTTGTGCTTTCATTACATGTTTTCACCCCTGATTGCTTGTGAACAAAAAAAAATCCTTCTACTCGTGAAGAAATTTGTAGCAATTTTCCTATGAAGTGCATCTCCTTTAATGAAAAGTGGTGACAGAGAAAGGTGAGCTCAGTTAGTGAGCAGCAGGGGCTGTATGTAATTTTAGAGACTATGTATTGTTGGATGCAAAGGAGACAGAAATTTCCTTTTAGTATTACCTTTCTTTCTCTGAACATGGTACAGGCTAGAATTCATTATGAACCTTATTCCATACACTTCAAACTGTGTTGAAGATGTGATGCACTCTCACCCCCTGCTGAAGTGAAGATTTGTGCAAAGCCTTCCATGGATGTATTGAACTCAAACAGCTTTAGCAGAATATGGTCTTAGTCACATCCTCTATAGCCAGAGGATGATGATGTCAAAAAGACTGCTATAACAGTACATATTGACAACTAGGTGTTGTAAAAGAACTTATATTTATTTCTAATCTGACATATACAGGCCAAAGAAACAGTGACTGTCTCCAATGATATGAATTGTTTAGCATTGAAGGTGGCTGGAAAAATATCTCTGGTTTCTCCTGAAAACATCTTTCTTTTTTGATTTTTAAATTCTATGTTTTTAATCTTATAAAATACTATGTGTCTTTTATCTTACTGGATTAAACAGAGATTAAATACAGATTTTATGTTGCTGTCCTGAATAAATCAGGCCTTTTCGATGAGGCTTTGATCTATTCTGAAGCCTTTGAAACCCAGCTTGGATGAAATGTCAATGTATTCATGGTGTAATGCAGTGAGGAGCATGGAAGCTTCTATTACTGTCTTTGAGAGTTTATTAGAGAAATGATGCCTGACAAGAGCTACACATTAGAGAAGAATTGTTAATTCTGAAATTAGCTCTGGTAGATCTGCTTAAGAAAGTTTATAGGGGGAAAAAGTGCTCTCAAAATCATCTGAAATGAAGCCTGCAGTGAAGATACAGCAGAAAGGCTGACAGGGGACTATGTTAGTTCTACCTGCTTTAATCCATTTGTTACCAAGAGGGACAAAAACTGTGCACAGATTAATGAAGCATTTTAGTCAGATATATAGTGATGAACTTGTGCGTGCTTCTCTAACCTTTGTTGCTATGCAACCAGAGAGATGTGAAATTACCAAAGAACCTACACCCAGCAAGGAGTTCCTCTGATACTCAATTAGAAAATAAAACTGAACATTTAGGAAATGAGGTCCCAGCTTTCTGATCACATGTAATGCATGAAAGGCTGCTTTTTCTGGTGTGTACTTTGCTAATGTGCGTGGTATTGGTACATTAAGTAAACTGTTGAGTATGACTGAACGTATGAAGTGAAAGTCACTCTCCCCTATGAAGCCTGACTAACCAGATGTTAAGTGGGGAAATTTTCAGGTATTTGTCTCCTCCTAGCCTGCCATCAGGGCATACATAGAGTTTCCAACACAGCTGTTTCAGATTATAAAACAGGAACTGTGTGTGCACCAAAGCTATTTCACAATAAGTGTAGGAGATCCTGTTTTGGGTTTGTGTGGCCAGTTTTTGCTAATGGGGAAATACAGAGATGACTTCTTTAGTAGCTGCTGGAACCTTCCCCCATGTCCAGTGGAGCCAATACCAGCTGGCTCCAGGATGGACCCACAATTGCTTAAGGCTGAGTCAACCAGGAATGATAGTAACATTCTATCTATGACAACATATTTAAGAAGGGGAAAAAAAAAAAATTAGCGGATGTAATTGCAGCCTGGGAATGTGGAATGAGAACATGTGAGAGGAACAGCCCTACAGTCACCAAGGTCAGTGCAGAAAGAGAGGGAGGTGTTTTGTGCACCAGAGCTGAGGTTCTGCTGCAGCCCCTGGTGCGGCCCATGGTGAGGCAGCTGTGCCTCTCAGCCCATGGAGGTCCATGGGGATGAAGAGATCCACCTGCAGCTGGTGGAGGAGCCCCAGAATGGAGCAGACAGATGCCTGAGAGGAGGCTGTGAATGTGTGAGACACCTGTTCTGGAGAAGGGTTCTAGCAGGTGCCTGCAGACTAGTGGAGAGAGGAGCCCATGCTGGAGCAGGTTTTTTGACAGGACTTGAAATCTCTCTGGGGGACTCACACTGGAGCAGCCTGTCCTTGGATGGCTGCACCCCGTGGAAGAGTGACCTGCACTGGAGCAGTTCATGGAGAGCTGTTGCCCATAGGATGGACTCATGTTGGTGCAGTTCATGGAGAACTGTCTCCTGTGGGAGGGACTCCCTGCTGGAGCAGGAGGAGGACTTTTCTCCCTGAGCAGCAGCAGGAACAACTTAATAAACTAACCATAACCTCCATTATCTGTCTCCCTATGTAACTACAGGAAGGAGATAGAGATGAGAAGGAGGCAGAGGTGAGGGGAAGATGTTTTTTAAAGTTCGCTTCTCATTATCCTGCCCTGATTTTTTTAGTAGTAAATTCAAGTACTTTCCCCAAGCTGAGCCTGTTTTGCCCATGGATGGTGAATGATCTCTCCTGGTCCTCATCTCCGCTTATGAACCCTTCATCATATCTTCTCACCCCTGTCCAGTTGTAGACAGAGTCTTTGGCGTGTGCCTGGCATCCAGCCAGGATCAACCCACCACAGGTCCCAAGATCCAGAATCTGACTGAAAATTTAGATTCAGTGTCCTTAAAAAAACACTTCTGTAATGAAATGATCTATGATCATTATTTTTCTCCGCTACCTGTTTCTTGACAGCACGTACGAGATAGAGAACACCCTTACAGCTGTGCCACCCATGAGAGGCACAGTTTGAAGCTCTTGTTTTACCACAGTTCTCAGTGCTTATGGGACAATTAAATAACAGAGCATCATTAAACTAGGAATAATGTTTGGAAAGAAATGGGAGAACTTCCAATGTGGCTCAGATTCAGTATAAGGTAAGAAGATTATGTATGTTTTGCTACATATGTATTTTCTAAATTTCTATAGCATATGTAAGGAATTCCTTAATGTCCAAAATCAAAGGTACGGTCACATAGGGAAATAATATCTCTCTTAGTTATTGATTCTGTAAGGTTCAATGCATTCTCATTTTCCTGATGACCATTGAGAAAATGTAATGGGTGCTAAGAGACAGGACATTTCCCAGTCTTTCTGATTGAGTGATTTAATGAGTCTATCCTTGTCTGCTTTTCCTATGCTATGATCTGACACATTGCTGCCTCATTTCTAGAAATCTGAGGAAGCTTTAAAATGCAAACTATGTTTGGAACTTGTAAGAAGGTTTTTCTGCGTTCTTTTGCATTCTGTGATTGCAATTTATTGTATTTTATCATGATTGGTGTTTCATTGTAGGAATGTTAAATCATTTCTATTTTTATTTTTTACAGTTCAATTTGTTAAATGCTATTTGGCACCTTTTGAATGCCTTCTGTTTTAGTGGAAAAACCCATAAAATACAAAATATTCAAGAAAAAAAGTTAGCCAGTGTTCTCTTTCTAGGGCTGACTATAAACTAAAGATAACAGCTTGTAAATGGTACTTGGAAGGCAGTTTCTGCTATAATGAGATTTTCAAGCAGCAGATGGAATTCCTAGAAAAACCTTGTGTGTCTCTTGGGAGAATTTTTGTTTTGGAAATCACAGGTCTTTTTCAGTTCAGCTGTGTCCACAAGACCCTACACTAGGATCTAGTTGATGTATGGAGAGCAGGAAAACCTGTATGCCATTGCCATTCTTCAATTAAAAGATTGCATCTCTAAAACAGAAAATGAGATTTTGGGGCAGAGGAAAACTTGAATTTTTTTTTTTTTCCTGGCTGTCCTTTATGTATTCTGTGAGCTAGGTAGGCAGCAGAGTTGAATTTCACACCACAGATGCACCAAAACTGAGGAACACTAAGGCAGACAAAGGAGTTTGATGGGAAAAGAATTCTCAGAGGATCCCATATCTGTGTTGAACACTTTCCTGAGATGGAGGTTTGTGTGGTAGGAATGTGAAAAATGGTTGAAAAGAGACAAAGCTGGGTTTTATACTGCTTCCCAAAGTGCAGGGAGAGCAGATGGTAAAAAAAAATCCAGTCTCAGGAAAACATATTTTTTATGGCTCTTGGTCAGTCTGCCTCCTCAGTCTGTCTTCTTTCTCCTGCTGGAGGACACAAACTGCAAGGTGAGACAAAACCCACATTAGGCGTATATAAGAGCAGGGTGTTTGGATAGTGAGACTGGCGTTTCTTAGCAGTAGGTGAAAATTCTAAATGTCATTTGCTAGGTCACAAGAATGTACATTATTGCAAATTCTCAGCTCTGCCAAACTTGAAGTTAAAACATTACAAGTGATGCTCATTGGACTTGTGAATTTGTGAATGGCAGATTGGTGTTAATGAGACTGAGAAACTGGTGCTTTCTATTGATAAAGTGTTTGTCAGGGAAACATAAAAAATCTCAGCAAAGCCAGCCTGGGCCCTCAACCCAAGAATACAGGTGTGAGAAAAAGGATTAGTCTTCAACACAGGTGCATTTAATGCTTTTTGTACTAATTGAAAAGTCCTTTCCTGTCTCATGTTCCTGAACAGTCTACCAATAGTCTAGTGCAACCCATATCCCTGCACTGGACAGGGTCAAGAATTTTGTGGCTATATGATAACCATCTGGGAAAATCATCTGTCCAAAAAACACACACTTTTTCTCTTTTTCACCTTTCATCCTGAAAGTGGCAAAGGGTACAGAATTTTGGTACATCAGGACATGATTTTTAAGGTCAGCAATATCTTATGTGTAGACAGTGATAATATCTTTGTCAAGCCCATTTCAGCTGTACAAAGATGTGGCCATACCTTTTTCTGCTGTGCTTATAACTGTTATCCTTAGGGAAGGAAAAGCTGGTGAACTCCAAGGTCAGAAGAGCTGAGGCATGCAAATTCAATGATTTTAAAGTAAGCTGTAATGAGACTAGGCTCTTTCCAAGCTATAATAAGAAATGTAGCAATATCTGTGTGGCAAACCCTTGTCATTATAACAAGTACATGTCTATGTGTATAGCTTGATAACAAAAGTAGTTTTGATGTTCCTTGTCCACTGTTTTGTTTTTGCTCTGTCTAGAAAAAGTATCCTAGAAGTGTAATTTTTAAGAAGCATTTTTAATAGATAAATAAAGGTACACCATATTTTTGTTTGATTGTTTTTTTGTTTGGGTTTTTTGTTGGTTTTTTTTTAAAGTTTTTTTTTTGTCACAGGGACAGTTTTCAATTTTATCAAAGTCTTTATTTGATTTTATCTCCATTGTTTCTTGCACATAAAACCTTGAAAATTTTCAGCATTACTGTTTCAACTCAGTTCACAATGCACTTTGCTTATATTTTTGCGTCTTAGTCCCTAAATAAAAAATAATTTTAGAACGTATTTTCTATAATACTTTCTACTACCATTCTGATGCTTCTTAAAGACCTATTCAGAACTGAAAAGTCATCACTTAAGTGATTCTGCCCCTCCAGATCTTCAACTTCAACTGCTGTGGCCATTTCAGCCTTGCTTTCACTGAGGCAGAGCATCTTTGATCAAGGTATATTTCTAACTTGGAATTAGATTCTGATAACTGGAAAAAGAACAGGGATATTCTCAGGATCCAGATATGTTCATTGTTTGTCTTTTGAGAATGTCATTAAATTATTTACATATCTGAGTCGAGACACACTGCCCTTCCCCAAGAAATTTTATGAAGCTAGTAATTTTCTAACACTGGTCAGTTACAGACAAAATAACATTTCTTTTCCTTGACTAAACAAATTCATATATATTTCAGTAGGAAAGAGTAGCTTTTGACTGCAGCCAAAATTCTGGGAGCTACCCTTCTTGAAGAGGTTTGTGGAAAACTTATTTCTGTGCTTACTGTTAACTTCTTACATGCACATGAGGGCATTTAAATTCAACATACAGCACTACATCTACCCCTTTATGCTTCTTTGCACAATCTTCATGTATTGTCTCGGTTTAATGCTACCTGCCTTTCATTGGAGGGGTCAAGGAAGTCTTTGGACTTCTGAGCACCACACACCTTTATGTTTTGGGAACTGTTAGGAAGAATTTTCAGTTATGCTGACCATATGCTACAGGGTCCACATGTCTCTCATATGACTCATTTTGAACTGAGGAGCCTGATATTTGTATGGCATTATTTCTAAGACTTCCTGTTACATTTCTGATTTTTTTTTCTGCCAGAGGATTTACAATTCTGTTCTTGGTTTGTTTGTCTCAGAGCATGGAGTTTTAAATTTATAGCCCTCTGTAAAGTTTTTTTCATTTACCTTCTCTGAGATTTGGTGCTTCTCTTTGTTTGATCTTTAAAGAATAATATATCTAGGTTGTCACCTAATCATTATCTTTTGCAAAGTACATATTCCTAAAGTTTCTGTGACAGAGTTTCATAGTTAAAGTCTGCCTGACTAATGGGTCAAGATCTGAACCTCTTTGAATAACCAGACAGTTATCTGGTAGATTTTCTTTAAGGGGGTATTTATTTTTTGTAGATAGAGATGAAATTTTTTTTTTTTTTTGTTATTTTGTTTCCAGAAGTCTTTTGGATTTATAGAGTTTTAATCTTCTCTTTTATATCTTTTGGCTTTTATTCAAATTAGTTTTGTTTATTCCTGATAGCTTGTGTTTATCCCTCTAGATCCCAAAACCTGAATGAAATAGATCCTTCTTATTTTGATCTCCTCGCGCTGGACCTACTCACAACACCTTTTGTTCTATGTTATTTTTGCTAGAACATAAGATTTGATTGTTGTTGATGATCAGAAGTTAGAGCACCTCTTCAATAAAGACAAGCTCAGAGAGTTGGGGCTGTCCAGCCTGGAGAAAGCTCTGTGGATAACTTACCACAGAGTACCTACAGAGGGGCTGCAAGAGAGCTGGGGAGGTTCATGGTGTGATAGGAAAGGGGGTTTTGGCTTTAGACTGAAAGAGGGTAGGTCTGCAATAAGCATTAGGAAGAAATTTTTTAAAATGAGGATGACAAGACACTGGAACAGGTTGCCCAGTTATTCTATGTCAGTACCCTACTGGCTAAGAACTGGCTCTAGATTTGATTTGAGTCAGACTTCAAGGCAGTTTAATGACAATAATTCTAGCATTGCTAGAAACGAGTGAAAGAATATTAAAGATTTGATCTTCTAAAAAGGACTCGATCTTGCTCAGCTGGACTGAAAAGTTGTCACTTTTTCTTTGCCAGTTTCACTTCTCTTACTCCATGAAAAATTCTTCAGTATGTAAGCTGTACATGTTTCTCCTGATATTGAGTTAGTTTTCACTCAGCAACCCTCTTCTGAGGCACCTGTGACTATATTACTCCAAGACAGAGTTTAAAAAATTTTTGTTTTTAGTCAAGTGGATGTGTGGATACACTTGAGTAGTGTGGAAATGACAGCTGTCCTCTACAGCAGAAGAGTGCATTGTCCATTTCCTCTACGGGTATAAAAAAGTCAAGGAGATTTTTCCTCCTTGGTCATAAATCAAAAGCTGTCATCAGAAAAAAAGTCAATAATGTTGATTTTAGTTTTATTCCTCCCTCCAAGCCCTCTTCCCCAACCCTCTAAATCTGTTAGTGCATCTAAAAGGCTTCCATCTACAAGCAGTGCCAAAAGGGGGAAGAGTCAAATTATTAGGATTTATATACCCTGACTAAATTTGTATTAGTGTGCTTATCCCATACCTGTCCTTTCAATTATAATATACCTGACTCAAGGACTGGGAAGAAAGCATCTTTTATTCTTTCAGTATGCCAGCACCAATTTGTTTATTGGTGATAACAGATCATTTGGCCTCACAGAATTTGTTTAAAAAAGAAGATAGGTATTAATCACAAAGTTTTATCCATTATTTTAATATTCCCTTTATTTCAAAAACAGTAATGTCAGTATGGATATTCTTTGATTTTACTAATGAAGTGTACAGCTCATTTTCAGTGCCTCACTGAAATAAATGACAATGCTTGCAAGAATGATAGTTGACTTAAAAACTGGGTTTAGATACTTAGGTAAATTTGGTGAAACATGCATTCTCAAAATATTTATTTTCTTACTTTCTAAAGTACATGTGTTTTTTCTTGCTTGATTGACATCAAAAAAGAGGCAAAAGTGATAAGACACTGATTAAACTTCAGAGAAAGACATAGTGTATTGATAAGCATAATCAATATTTTAAGAAGGCGGTTATTCCATACATTTAAAAGTAGTGCTTCACAACCATCTGGAAAATAAGTCAACTAATTTTAACTAAGTTAAAATAACATGTATCCTAAATATTAATATTCTTGCTTTCTGAAAACAAATCTATAATGAGAGCCCTGAGATAAAATGGCACAAGGAGACAAGAGGTGAATGTGCACTGCTGAAAATGTGTCTTTTGAGATAGGCTTTTAAAATGGCCAACTGCTCTGTCAAACAGATCTGCTGTATCTAAACTTCTTTAGGACTTGATTCTGGGTTGGGAGTGTAGATGTAGAACTCTTTTGAGTTTCACAGACCAATTCTTTAATCGTTTATATTCCTAATGCTTTCTGTAACTTTTAGAATTAAATACCTTAACATACCTTCTATTCTGCTAGAAGGTGGACACAATCTGGATCAACATTGCTGTCCTGTCTTTTAAACATAGCTGAGACTAACTTTGTGGAAGAATCTCTGGAGTACTCATGAGCTGAATTTTCTTTATTCAGGTTTATCTGTGACAGGTGAATGTCAAGGCTTTGGCTATACTTTTCCAAGCTGGTAATTCTACACAACTTCCTGTTTATAAGCATGGTGTTTAAATTAGTTTTTCTGAATTACAATTGTAGAAGAATGCAGAATCGCAGGACTGTAGGGTTAGAAATCATTACTTCTTCTTATCAACAGTGCATAGGCCAGGTGGAAGAGCACTGCTACTACTTCTAGTCAAACAAATCAATACAGCATGAAGGAAAACAAGCATGTATTTGTATTTGTGTGGGCTTGCTACCTGGTGTGGTTAAAATATGGTTAAATTAGAAATGCATAGCATGTGTGTGTGTGCTGGAGCCAAATAGTGCTAACAGCATCTGTCCCACCTTTTCTGCTTCTGCTTCTTGCCATCTAACTTGCTTCTAAGTGCAGCCTGTCTAGTTACCTATCTTGACTGTTTCAAGCTGGTACTCTGTTTCACGACAGCTTGTTCATAAAAAAAAAATTGCTCTCCAGTATTGGGATAAAGGTATGATGAGGCTGAAGTAATATATCTGATTATTTTTTCACTGGAAGAAGTTACTTATAAACTACTGACTATTTCTTGGATTTTGTTTTGCTTTTCATTACCTACATATCTAGATGCCAACAAATCTGAATGTAGCTCTGAATTCTGTGGTGAATAATGCAGATTATGTGTTGTCAGAGGCAGAGATTTCAATTCTCATTTTGGGATCATGGTTGGGAGTGTCTCTTTGTTTTGGATGCCTAAAAATCCAAGCTATTTGTATACACTTAACAGAAAATGCTAACAAAACTGGGACACTTTTGGTGACCTACATCCATGCTGATTACCTGTTACATTATTGTTTGCTCTCAACCAAAGAAAATAAAATATGTGTCAGCAGTAATAAAAATTGGAAGTAGGTCAATCTACAAACCCTCTGCATCAAAACCAGAACAGAATGGATGTTTTCCAGAGAAAAATGAGAAATAAATATGTAAATGAAAGGCAATTAAAAGTTTTATATTTTTAGTCAGAACGATTAACAGTTTAAATTACTTATTCATTCAACACTGTGTAAATTGGAAAAAGGAGGCACCATAGATAAATGACTTTTATCTTCCTGGAAAGAATTTCAGAAAGATACTTGGATTTACTTAGCTGATTCTAAATTCTCATTTCAGTGGGCTTGGCAAGAAACTGCGAGCAATCAGAACAGGAACTTCAAATGTTTCAGCAAAATCTGAAAGAACTTTCATACAAAGGGAGGAAGAACTTTGTATTTGGCTAGGCAAATATTTTGCTTCCTGTGTGGAGGCTTTAATCT
The DNA here is from genome assembly GCF_017590135.1 of Pyrgilauda ruficollis. Taxonomy (NCBI): domain Eukaryota; kingdom Metazoa; phylum Chordata; class Aves; order Passeriformes; family Passeridae; genus Pyrgilauda; species Pyrgilauda ruficollis. The sequence continues at coordinate 3,991,179 of NW_024526933.1, forward strand.
TAGATCAAAAAGCGATCAATATATGTCATGACATGTTATCATAATTGGATGTTTTAGCTGTAGTTTATTACAAAAAAAAAATTTAGATATGTTCCATTGATATTTGCTTTTGAGGGTTTTGATTCTGAGAGATGAATGTGCACTTTCTACATCTAAGTTTCCAGTCTTAAATTAGCAGCATCCTTTTCTACTGTTTTGATCTGTGAATGTCTGAACATTTTGGATTAAAATAAATTAGTTGATTTCAATGTTAATTTAGCATGTAATATCACTTTAGTCTTGAATCGCAATGGAACTATAAAGGAAGGTAGTTCCTCAATGAACAGACTCACATTTAAATCAATACCTATTTGAGGATTTGTCCACTACATCATGCTGTCTCAAAAAAGGCTTTTCAATCTCTTTATAACCCTGGAGACCCCTGGAGTTGGCTGAAATCCCACAACCAGAGAAATTTTGCTGGAATTTGTGCAGGTATGATTTCAGAATTCCAGTCTCTAGCAAAAGTTTTCTGTATTGGAACTGAAATACCTTCATTTATTTACCCAAAGACTTTATCTGGCTAAATAAATGAATGAAAAAAAAACAAGAACCAAACCAAACCAAACCAAACAAAAAAAAAAAAAAAAAAAAAACAAACCCCCAAAAAACACGAGAAGGTTGCTAATTGTATGCAAAACTGAGTTTGTCTGGGGTAAAGTTATGAATTTAACTGCCTTCATATTGGCCTGTTGGGAGCTGCACTTTTCATTTTTGGCTAAAACAGTGTTGATGACATGCTAATCTTTGGGTTATTGCTATACAGTGCTCTCACAACAACAAGGTTTTCTCTCTCTCTGCCTCTTCATCCCCCAAATGTCAGGAAGTTTGGGGTGGGCAGGAGTTCAGGAGGAGACACAGCTGGAACATCTGGTCCAAACTGGCCAGTAGGATATCCTGTGACACCTGGAACAATGAGCCCAGGAAAGGGCATGGCTGAGTCATCATCCCTGAGATATTTGAAATACATGTAGATTTGGCATTTAAGGAGATGTTTTCATGTTGGATTTGGCTTTGTTAGGTTTACAATTGGACTCAATGATCTTAAAGACCTTTTCCAACTTTAATTTTTTCTGTGGTTATATGAATCCATGCCTGGCAATAAAAGTTCAAGCAAAGGAGAGACATTTGTGGTTTTGAAATTTGCCTTCTCAAGTAACTGTTAAGTGTGCTGAGTCTCTTCTTTCCATTGAGTCTTTTCAGTGGATACCTGTCTGCCCATGAGAAGCAGTGACATAATCCCTCTTCTTGTTTTGCTTGCATGCACTACTCTTACTTTTCCTATTAAACTGTCTTCCTCTTGATCCTTTTCACCTTCTTCCTATTTATCTCCACAGCCCAAAGAGAGGGGAATGTGTGAAAGGCAGGGGAGGACTCACCACGGTACTTTTTAGCACTCAAAATGAAGCCTGAAGAATTCAAGGTAATGGGCAACACTTATACTGGATATTGCTGAAAAGTAGAGTGATTATGGGGGAGTATTTGTTGTTGTAGAGTGGTGAAGAGAGGAGTGGTTGGCCTTCACAGAGTGGGTGTAAATTGTCTACTTTTTGTCAATATTGAGATTATATTGCTTTGATTTTGGTATGAGGAATTTTTGTTGTTGTTGCTGTTGTTTATGTAATTGTAGTTTATGAAGATTGTCTGATTAATGTATATTTTAACAACAGTTCTTAAATATGAGCTTATAGTGGTTGGGTGGAAATACAGTATTTATGTGGCAAGGCTTTGACAGTAACACAGGGTGCTGGAATGGACACAGCTGGTGCAAGCTCTCTCCAGTAATTCCACTGTAAGGTATGGCTGAACCTGTCCAGCAAAGATGGTGGCACCTTGACAGAGAAGTGTGAGACAAAATGTGAGAGATGCAGACCTGCAGACACCAAGAAGGAATAGGTGACCCAGTCACCAGGGCCCCGATTCCCCTGCAGTCAGTGGTGGAGACCTTGGTGAGGCAGTTTGTCCACACTGTACATTCTGAAGTGCTGCAGCCGGGGAGCACGTCCTCAAGGAACACACAGTCCAGAGAGTGACCGCAGGAGCAGGCACCTGGCAGGAGAGCTGAGCTGTACCACCCAACTGTTTAAGAAATGGGAAGAAGGGGAATGCATGTAACAAGATTTAGACAAACATATAGGTCCTTTACATCTTAAGTACCACTGACAAAGAAGAGATTAAACCAGATACTCTAAATTTTAAACTGCCATTGTCAGCAAAACAAACAATGCAGTACAGTTCTAAATAACATAAAATAGAAAAGTTAATAGCATTACATTAATTGGTAGATCTTTTTGCTTGGTATTTCCATAAGCTTGGTAATTCCATAAGCAATTTTTATGTTGCTTTGAGGTGGATGTATGCTAGCATAAGTAGTTATTGAACGGGACATGGATTCATATATTGTAATAGATTATAACTGCTGGCACACATGAAACACAAATTAATGTTTAACAGACTCCAGAAATCATGGGTTCTGTTGACTGTGTTTCATGAAAGCTTATACAGAAAGTGTATCATGAAGTATCCTTTTTCTTCTCTGTGGAAAACCATTTAGGATCTTCATTGTTCCAACATCACAAGTACTTGTTATGAATAAATATTGATAATTTACCAAGCACAGTAGGTAAAGTTTTAGGTCCATTATTATGATTCATATAAAGAAAGTCTTTCTTGATAAGGTTGCTGAAGTAGTTATTATATTCTTTTGTCTCATGTTTTTCTTTTTAGTGATATTACTACTCTCCAGAAGTTCATTTATAAAACTCTTTTCCATTTTGCTATTTTTTAAACAAGGAAAAAAGACCTGAAGTAAAAGACCAGAATTAATTTAATAAAGTATTTAAAATTACACCCTTTTTGGTCAGCAATAAGCTGACCAGTAAAATAGCATGTGAATGTAAAATGGAGGCTACAATAACTAAATTGCTTTAGGAGTAAATTACCAAGAGTGATGAAAGATGAAAACGACAAATTCTTTTATAATTCTAATAAAAGAGCAATATTTGTATTCTAATAAAAATATTTTAGATAAACTCTGCTTGGCAGTTGTTAATAAGCATGTATTTCTGAACCTTGTACTTTTCAGGACACAAACACCATACATAAGCAAATAAACTCCCAAGTTAGAGAAAATAAAGCCAAATCAATGCTTTGATGGAAGGTGGAATACATTGTGAAAGGTCTGCCATTGAATCAGGAATGTCACAAGTGTCACTTCTACAACATCAGTAACCACACTCCATTTGCCATCATTAAGACAAGACTGACAAAATATTTCAGCTTTCTGGAGCAAAAAGTTTGTTTAGTATTTGATTTGGTGAGTCAATGTACAGAGATACTTAGAAATGTTTTATTTCTCATATAAAATCCAGATTAATATTATATGTGGTTGGAAAGTCAGTAACTGCTGAGTAATGTGTTAAATCCATCACATAAGCAGTTTATGATGAAGAGTAGGAGAAAGATTGCTCATGCAGCTAATGAAGTTGGGTAAGCTGGATAGACATCTTAAAGCTTGTGAATTTTTTTTTCCATTTTGTACATGGATGAGTAGTCAATCCACAAAATTTAGAGGAGGTCTGTCAAGTACAAGTGGTGGGTATTGTGGTATTTTGTATTAAGTGAAAGCAATTAAGGACATAATTAAAGATGAAGGCATACAAATAGTATCAAATGGAAACTGTAATGCAAGGAACAAGTAATAGGAGTAAGAACTTTGTCATGGATTTAAAGTAACTGGTAGTATAGAAAGATCCCAAGTTGTTGACTAAGCTTAATGAAACTGCTTTGCAATGAAGCAGAGCAACTGGATATCATGAAAGGAGGAGTAATTAATTTGTTGGTGAAACATGAAAACATATAATCAGTGAAGAAACTGTGAATAATGGTGAGTGGTTTGGTCAAATTCATCATAGTATAAAGAAAAGTTGGAGAGGACTAAGTTCTCTGAAATAGCATTTTCTAAACTGCTTTATAAGAGGGCAAACTATCTTCAGCTTAATGCTGTCTTCCCTACACTGTCCTCTACAAACATGCAATAAATGTTGGTATTAGCAAATGGTATGGAAAACATCTTTGTGCAGATCATGGTTGTGGGCCCTTCTGAATTGCAAATTTTATATGCTAGCAATCACGTTCATTTTTTTTAGCCATTGTAGAAATAGAAATTTTGATATGAAACTCTGAAGCCAATGGCAAAACTCCCCTTAATTTCAGTTGGAATAGTTTCCAGTTAGGGGTTTATTAAAGTGTTTGCTTTGAATTTGAGTTCCACCTTTGAATGCCTGCTGCTAAATCACTTCTTAAGTGCCTAAATACAAAGGAGACATAGAAATTTATTTTATTTTGTTTCTGAGAGGCTGCATTTCTGTAGCTGGCCCTGAATTAATGGATGTGAGGAGTTGTAGGCACTCAGTCTGCCTTACTATTAAACTCATGTTTTCTAATATAATTGACAGCCTTCCCATGAAAATGCTTTCTGGCTTATGAAAGTTTTAAATTGCTGAGTCTGAGGAAAACATCTGTATTGTGCTGTATTTTTAAGGACTGAAATTTGTTTGAGTTGTGTGTTATCATTACCAATTCGTATTGGATTGTCTGAATCTATGTAAGTATATATTGCTTTCAGTCCTCTCCCCCATGACTTCCTGTTACAATATAAAGTTTTGAAAATTACTTTAAGTTGATTAACCTTTGAGTCTTGTCCTTTGTATTCTCACTGCCTTGCTTTCTGTTCCCCTTTTCCTTAAAGAAAAAAAAAAAAAAAAAAAAAAAAAAAAAAAAAGGGAAAAAAGCCAAGCAGGTGAGAGAAACTGCTTTTCTTAAGACAGTGAAGAATATGTATCTCCTCTAGGTAAACCTCCTTATACCAAAGATGTATTTTCTTAAAGGCAGCTTTGATATTTTAAAAAAATTAATTTAGTTATAGTCACTATGTTTATGGCATTCCTTCCCATGTGGGTACCTATAACAATACAATATTATGGATGTCATTAATTAGAAAACATGATGGGGGCAAGGTAAATCTGAAGATGTCAGGGAAGTAACTGCCTTTCAGGTTCACAAATCAAACCCTCGTTCCAGATTGCAGTAGGGAGGAAATAATCTAACTTGTTCTTCACTGTAAAGAAGAAGAAATTAAGACCTTGCACAATATTTCATCATTCATTGATGTAATAGGAAGAATGCTCTTAGAGTGCCTTTAATTTTTAAATGAGATCAGTCCATAATCATGACATGTCAGGGCAAAGGCAAGCCATGAACAAAACAGGGTGGCGCTACTCTTGGCCCACTCCTTGCATGTTTCCAAATGGTTTTGAACATGTATTCTCCAAACATCTTTTTGTTTGGTTTTTTTTGTTTTTTTTTTTTTTTTAGAAATTGCTGTATTTTAGAATGTGTAAGTATTGGAAATCTCATACTTGGAGGATTACAGGTGTTTCTAGTTTTAAATAAATTACATGTGATTAAAAAAAATAACTTAATTTTTAAAATTAAAACACAGTTTAATTAGTGTTTAATTAAAACAAATCCATATTTTATCTGCTTGAAAGTCTCTGTAGAAAGAATATTATATTAATGTTTCTTTTCATTATCAAGTTTTCATAGTACACTCCAGTCTATTTTTTTAGATTATTTGCTTCTTAATTTTGTCTTTGTGTTTTATTTTTGCATTCTTCCATTAGATGCTTTTTTTAGTGGGGTGGGGGTGGAAGGGGAGGCCTGTTACTTATTCTCTGTAGCCTGCTTGTCTTGTAAACTTGTAAATTTCTTACAAGTTTAATGTAAACCCAGTAACATTTTGATACTACAGAAACTTTCAGACCTCTGAGGCTGAAGAACTTCAATTTGCCCCAAAACCTGAATCAGGAAACTATTGATTAAATGCTAACACAGAACATGTATTAGAAATTTAGAAAACATAGCACCTGAAAAATTATGCTGGTTTTGCTACTTTGTAAAGACTGGATGAGTTCAAATATTTAACATCCTCTTTTGTCTAAAAAGATAAACCAGTTATAGTGGTAGCCGTTTGTTGTGTTGAAGGCAAAATCAAGTAGCAACATAAAGAATAAATTGATATTTTTGTTACTAACAGATGAATTGTACATCCCTAATAGAAAATCTTAACATATGCCTTCTCAATAATTTCCTGAGTCAAGGTAGAATGTAAATTTTGAAGCTACAGTATGGAAATTATCTCTGTTTGGACCTTTACCAGATTCTCATTTAAGCACTGTCTTTGAAAATGAATGTCTTTTCTGACTCCATGAAAGCAACAAAAGAATCTTAGTCTAATGGGTGCATGATGCACTGTGGTGGGTTGACTTCGGCCATGAATTGCCCACCAAGACACTCCATGACTCCCCTTAGCAGGGCAGGGAGTTGGCTCTGTAATCACATATGCTCACTCCACCCCATCTCTGCTTCATCCCCAGTCTTCCTCTTAGCTATTATTATTGAGTTAAAGCCATATGGTATGTAGTGTTTCCAATATCCCTGTGGTCAGTTTTAGTCAGCTGTCCTGGCTATGTCCCCTGCTAAGTTCTTGCCCATCCTAGACTACTGAACCCTTTGAGGATGAGGAGGTTGTTAGTGAGACATCGCTCATGCTGTGCCAGCTGCTCAGCAGTAGCCAAAACACTGATGTGTTACCAAAACCTTTCCCACTACCAATGGCCAACACAGCAGTATTGAGGACTACTGTGTGGAAAATTAGCTTCATCCCAGCCAGAGCCAATACATGCACAGATAGAAAAATGTCTGCAGCCTGTCACACATGCACATTTTTTGTGAAACTTGCTTGAACCTATTTGAACAAGAAAAACTGAGGAAACACTTGTGTCCTGCTTGCTAGTAGCCCCATCCTTTGTTCTTCCACTAATGGTAATATATCTGGGGTCTTCCTTAATTGACCAACTGGTAGATTTTATTGAGTATGGTATGTATTGTGAACTTTTCCAGAGAATGCCATTCTCTGCTTCCATCAAAAAAGATGAGGACTCTTGCACTATTAGGCCTTCTTGTTAGCCAGTTTAATTTGCAGTTTTCTGTTAACTAATATTAGCAGAAATTGTATAAAAATTTTTGACTCAGTTGTCTCAGATTATAGGATGCTGCCAATTACACTCTCAGTTTTATGTGAGTTTCTTATAAGAAAATCTTAATAGGATTTTATTGTGACATTTCTTGACAGGTAAAACTCAAATGGAAAAGAAATATCTTGGTTGAAAGTTTTCAGGCTCCTTAATTTGGTACAGTTGACATTGGGCAAAAAGAGTGAGGCCCTTCCAACTGTACCTGTGTCTCTGTCTCATAGATACTCCTTTGTTTCAGCTGTGAGGAGTTTTCTGATCTTAGCTGGAGCTGCAAATGAGTCTAGGTTTATATCTGTCTTTTTTATCAATCAAATTAGCTGTTTGCTGTGACAGCTGCTCTCTCTGTCAGGAATGTTTCTGGCTCAGACTAAGAAATAAATTGTGTTGTGTGTACATATATTTGATTCTGAAATCCTGGTCGTTTTAATTATTTAAGCAGGTATTCATTAAATCAGACAATTGCAAAGCAGGGTGCAGCATTTGGTTACTTAAGCACAGGTATACAAGATATTTTGAAATGAGCTAGAGTAGCATTATAGTTACCTCTGACCTGAATTACCACTACAATTAATGTTCATGCAATAAATTACTTAAGCCACCCACAGGTCAGAGAATAGCTCGCTTTACTGTCTATTCAATCTTCTTGCACATCAGTGCTGTAATAATGATTATTATTTTAAAAGCTTTAAAAATACTTTTATGGAAACCAAATGAGGGAAAACAATACAAAAGCCAGCAGCCATTCAATACATCAATTTCCCAAACCCATGTAAAAATAGAGATGATTTTGGAAAAATCTTTCATATCAAAGCTTGGGCTCTGGATGTATAAGATTATTTTTCAACAATATAAGGTGCATAAGTGCCTTTTCATTGCATGAAGAAAGCATGCCTGCTGGCAAATGAATCATATTATAAAAATTGATTGTATCCCAAAAGGGAAAAATGTTATTGAAGATCCAATGGCCTGGGATGATACACCATTGATCATTGTAAGAAATACTTCCAGAAACTGTTTTTAATCTTTCCGCCAGAGCATTAGCAATTATTCTTTAGCCCATGGTGAGTAATGACTTGAGTTTCCCAGTTTCCCAATCGATAAAACATTTAGCCTACTGCTACAAATGTGCTCTTCGCTTAGACAAGCAGAATTTTTCTTCCAATTACTCTTTTTTTTTTTTTGCTGTGACCTCATAAAATGTTTTTGAACATATTTCAAGGTTTTTTTAAAGAAAAGGAACAATACTTTCCCTTCCATATATTTAGCTCCCTTTCTTCATTCTGTTTTGAGAAATAAGTCATTAACTTGCACAGCATTCTGGCTCTTCTTGGATTGATTAGTGGATGCTCTGTCCTATTTCCTCTAAATTTGAAGTACTAGATGTAACTAAGCCACTATTTATGTTTTTAGTTTTAAAAAAGAAAAATTATACAAAAAGATAATAACTTCCTTCCAAAAGTACTTCATATTTCTTAAACAAATGTGAAAGTTGCCTTCTCTTCATCCTATTGTATGCAAACATGCAAAATAAAAAATCTGTAATATTGCGGCTAATGGAGAACAATGGAGAACAAGGACCATATTAACAGGCTAATTAATTACTTTGCAGCAAGTAAAATCTGTTGAAATATAGATGCTCATAAATACTCTTTGATGATTGGAAAGTTAGTGTTCAATCACGTTTTTCTTCCTCCATGATTGCATATTATCTCTCTCTGCATGAAACATACAGACATCTAAAGTAAAAGTTCATAGCCATTATTTAATATTCTATATGCCCTCTGCTTGGCACAAGTGGTATTTTGCTGTATGTATTAGAAGCTTCAACTCTCACATTTGTACACTGAACTCTGAGATCTTAAAAGTATGGTTACTTATGTCCTTCAGTGGATTTAATGGAGAGATGCAATTTCATACCATAAACTTCCTGTGAAAAGAGAGGTAAACAAATAATCCAGACTGTGCCTACTCTGGGAGCAGTGTTTGTTCTTAATCAGAGCAAACAGCAAGAGTTGACTTGAGGGAAGAGTTGGAAGACAAAGGGTAAACAGAGTGTACAGATGTATTGGCAATTCAAAATAGAAATCCAAATGCTTAGCTATAGTAGGATAGAGGGGACTCTGTAGACTTCATAGATTTAAATTATCTGGAGGTTCCCTCCTAGAAATTAGGATTACATAGGTCATGTTCCTTGCAGAAAAAATAGGCTACTGATTTATGATTTTACATGCAGACACAGAAGGTTTATAGCAAACACTGTAAACAAATGGTTGGAACTAAAATCTGGGGTAAAGTGACCTTGGAGAGTAGGAAAGATAAACTGGACCTACAAATGTCTCTTCCCCTCACCATTCTCAAATTTTCCTCTGCTAAACTGGAACAGCAACAAAGAGTGTAGTAATCATGCCTTACTGCTGGAAACCAACCAACCATTTCAGAAATGTCCCTTCTATAAATTACCTGAGTGAGAAAGAAGAAACTGCGTGTATTTAGCACAAGTGAGACAAATATACAGTATTTTGTTATTCATTTATTATTATTACTATTATTATTATTATTTACATAAAAAGTGAAGGGCTGATGTTTTACACTATGGAGCTGATGTATTTTCTTAGAACAAGCAGTAAAATGCCAAAAAGAAAAAAGTCTAAAACCATTTTACTATCCAAAATATAATACTGAAGGTTGAACATTTTAAAAATCTTTTTCTAGGCCAATTGAAACCAATTTGGTTCCATGGTAAAAATTAACTTAATATTTGCGCTGATTTAATAAGCAGTAATCTGGCCAAGCTCCACAACAGCAGAATTGCTGTAAGAGTTAAAGACAACATGAAGCTAGGATGCTTTCATAGCTTGTGCTTAAGTACTGATTGTTTATCCTGGTTGCCATGAGTCTTGGGACTCCAGAAGGAGGTCAGGGTTGCTCACCAGTCTTGCTCCTTGTGCTTTGATTAGTCTGGGGATGGATGCACACTTTGGATATCTGGTCCCATGATCAAGATAATGTGTAGATCAAGATAATTCTGAAGATAGTTCCTCATGCCATCTCTTTATCTACCTTGCTGAATCTCAGATTTTAGGCTTCTAAGCTGTGACTGTGAAATTGACATGAAATCTATTTTTAAAATGCTAATGCCTGTGGACACTACTGCTCTCATGGCTAACATGCTAATCTATCTTTGCAACATTTTCAGCAGAGGAATTTTGTTTATTAGACTTAGTCTAGAAATTACTGTAGTCCTGTGATAGTCCTGTGCAATGGTACAAGTTTTTTAAGTTTACTGTGCTGCTCTTTTTTATCATGTTTTGACACCAGGTGGCAAATAAGTACTAAAAAGTTGTTAATTCACTTCCCACCCATGCACTGGTGGGATGGGAAGAACAACCGGAAAAAGCTTTTTTTTTATCTAAACCCCATGGTTTGAGGTGAGTCTTTTAACAATTGAATTGAAGCTACTACTACTAAAAATAAAACTAATAAAATTAAAAATTAAAAAGAAAGAGGAATAATACCCAAGAGAAACAAGTTGTTCATATGTTAATTGCTCAGCACCTGCTGAACAATGCCCAGCCTCTCTCCCAGCAATGATTGGTACCTCTTTGCCAGTTCCCCCCAGTTCTGTGGAATGAGGAGAATGGGGAGAATGGGGAATGGTCCCTTCGGCCAGTTTGAGTCAGCTGTCCTGGCTGAGCTTCCTCCTGGTTTCTTGCGCACCTGCTGGCTGGCAGAGCATGGGAAACTGCAAAGTTCTTATACTATGGAGCAGCAACTAAAATATCAATGTGTTATCAACATTATATATACTTAATCCAAATAAAGCTCTGTTCCAGGTAATAGAAAGAAAATTAACTCCATCCCAGTCTAAACCAAGACATTCTGTACCGTCCAACTGCAATACACATAGCAGAGGGCCTGAAGGTTCTACTGAGATATTATTTTAACTGAATTGATCAATCAAAATAATGTTTGGGTATGGTGTTCTTTGAACTTTGGTTTGGGGGATTTTTGTTGTGGTTTTTTGTTGGTTTTGTTGCATGACAAGAATCTGCTCCTATCATACCAAAGTATAGGCAGCCCTATAATTAGAGAAAAGAATATTCATTTAATTTTCCTTTGTGTTTTGAGCTGTACCAGTATCATTATTTAAGTTATATAATGTGGTATCATTTAAATGGAGCTGGAGAATGTGGTGTTATTTAAAGTTTGTACTTCGAAATCCAGAGAAAGCTTGTATTTAATTCTGATGAATTTCCTTAGCAAATCAGACCAATGGGAAGTATCATCTGCTACAGGCCGAGGTCAAATGTTGCTTTGTAAAACCTCTTTGTTTCTACTTGTATTGACTCAGAATACATACCAGTAAAGGATATGTGTCAGCACTTGTTCTCATTCCTTGTCGCCCTGAGGAATGAATATAGATTTAAGAAGTCCCAAAGGGTCTTCAGGATGATGGAAATGTACTGAGCTGCCTATTCCCCAGCAAAGAAATAGACAATGTTTGGAAGCAGCCACATGTTTTGGTTGATTCAGAAGATATCCTGAAGTGTGACAACCTTGCGTTTCTTCAAAAGAAAGAATTTAATGGTTTTCTTGGGAGCTTTTGGTGTTTAATTTTTTTTTTTTTAAATGTAGATGAGTAAGATATGCGATACAAAATTTCCACAGAGGTGTAAATGGACAGCTAAAACCAGAGCTCCTGAGAACAATATATCCATTCTAAAATTATTTTGTTCATTTGAATTCATTTGAAGTTGCATGTAAAGGCAACTACCTGCTTAGAGAGGCAAAATCTGTTTTCATGGAAGAATACCTCACTATCACCCACAAGTTATAGGCAAAGATGTAAGAATATATTCTGATGTGTGAAATGTAGTTCTGGCCTCCATTTAGTATTTTCTGCAGTGGTAATAGCCTTAGTGAGGCTGAGGTCTGGATATTACACTTCAGCAACCTCCTTGTGAAGTAACTGACCAGAAAAGTTCCAGTTAAAAGAGTCAGCTGCTGGGCTGGATAGTCATGTTGCATCTCCCAGAAGCACAGCTGCTGTTGGTAGGTCTGCAGGGCCTGACTCAGTATCATCTTTCCATTTCAGCCTAAGCTATAAGATCTTTCCTTATATTTTCTTCCAAAATATCATCTTTCTATTTTTGCAAGTAAGAATTTGGACACAGTGAGAAGCATCAGTGGAGACACTGGAGCCCAAATGGTCTAGAAAAGTCCAAAGACTGGCCTTTAGATGGCAGTGTGTACCTGTTGAATAGTAAGTACGTAGCGGGGTAAATCTGTGAAGCAGAAACAGTTTTCTAAGGTGGAACTGTGACAAGGTTATATTCTTGGACTAAAATGAAGTGGAGATCCCACCTAAGATCCCACGTTACCAGAATTTCATTGTTATCTGGCTGCCTCTGGTTAAAATTTAGTAAACAAACAGGAGGAAATTGGTATGCTTGTGTTTTTTCTTCTAGGTTTGGAGAATATATATTGAAACTTTTAATTGGGATTTAGCAGAGAAAACATAGATTAATAATTGCTTGTGAGTTGTTCTCCCTACTCCTTCATGCAAAGATGCTACAAAGGGTTCAAGTAAGTTAATATTATAATTACATGTGATGTGCAAACCAGATATCCTGCAACAAATTCTTCCTTTCTCTGGGAGGGAGATTCATAAACACATATAAACCCAGGGATTATCATGTGCATTTAGCAGCAAAATACTTAGTCTAATATATAGTCTCTTTGTGCTTTTAAGGAGGAGAAAAGAAGAGCTAATTTTTTGTGCCTTCGAAGAGTCATTGGGGATGTCACTTTTAATATACACTGTATTTGTGCTGTACATAAATCTACAACCTATTTTGTTTAGCTTGCAATTGTATTACACTAATATTGTAAAGGCCATTTGGTTTTTTGAACAACTGATGTTTTGTTGTATTCTGTATTGTCATTAACAATGGACAGAGTGGAGGTAAGATCTGCACAGAAATAAAATTGCTCAGTAAATTTTACTTCACATTTTATGCAAGCCATATACATTCTTCTTAGTGAGTTTCTATGAAATCTTTGAGGGAATCCTTGAATATTTGGGAGAAATTTCTCATCTGCCTGTAAAACAAAATGAACAGATATTTCAAATTCTATTTTAAATATACCAATTCTTACAAGTGAATCTTTAAATGTAAATATGTAATAATACATGTAATATAATATAATATATGTAAATTCCACTCTAAAAATCATTAGATTCTCAGGGTTAAAAAGTGTAATTTATTTCTGAACAATCTTTGGAATGCATATACCCCAGAGAGGAATTTCTAGTCCTTCTTATCAAAGAATACTCCAATAATTGCTGATATGTCCCAAAACAGTAACTTACTTCAAACCATTGACAAATACGTGAGAATTCATGATTGTACAAATGTTTATGAGTAGTGCACATGGGTAATCTTAAAACTCACCAACAGCTAGCAGATAATTTAAGCAGATAAAGACTCACATGACCCCATTTTTTCCCTGAACTTGATTTTTGTATAAATAAAAGAATCTACGTTGCTTACAAATGCTTTATACCTCATGTCCTGTAGCTGTGATGATCTAAGGATTACAGGTACCATGCAAGATATACAGACCAGTCTGCACGGGCCATACTATGCCGATTTTTGTGCAATCATTATCCAGCTCAAGAATAGTTGTTAGCAAATGTGTTTACTTCAATACTAATTTGACTTTTATACAGACAAGAAAAAAAATTATTCTATTCCTGTTTTAATTCACTTGAAAAGTAAACTCCTCATTGGTTAAAGTGGTGAAGGATTAACGATTAATTTAATGAGGGATTTATATCACTCTCACAAACACTGAGAAAAACATTGATGAATTTGGGGAAACCTGATGAAACTTTATATATTTTTTTTTAAATTAGGCCATCTATTTTGATTTACTAATAATAAATTCCAGGGCAGTAGCCTGCAATAAGATCTAATGCAAACCAGAGTCTACAACCCTTTAACATTTTCAGTATATAAACAAACTCTCCCCAGACTTCTCTTTGCTCTCTGACAGTCTGCCTCACGTATTTACCTGCTATATGGGTCTTTAGAAATGGATATGTTTTTATAGGGCATATCATCACAGCTTTGTTTAAAGCAAGTAGCAGTAATTGTAATGTACCTGCTCATACAGCAAGATACAGAAGTGCTTAGAATGTCAGGAAGGGCATAATCTCTTCTACAGCAGTGAGCGCGAATCAGTAGATGTGTTCTTTTTTCTAGTATTATGCTCCAGTTCAAGAATTCTTGATGTCTGTACATGTCCTGCTACACTACAAGTAAAATTAAAGGATTATGAATGTATCTGGTTCAAAAGATTTACCCTCCAGGTCTGTTTAGGGCAGTTTTACAGAATTGAGGTTAAACAGCGACACAAAACCCAGGGTGGCCTAATGGTAGTCTAACTCTGAATCCACTCTTCAAGTACAAGTGTTTTTGGAAAGCTGTGTTTAGCTCGTGTCAATATCTTTCTGCAAAGGTTAAAGTTTGTACTGTCTTTTTCTTGTGTAATGTTTTGTTTTCGGTTTTGTTTTTTTTTTGGTTAGTGATTATTATTATTAGTTTACCACTGATGTAATCTGTAATAAATTGATGTAGAAACAGTACATGTGGTTGCTGCTTCATCTGCACAAAATCTTAATAGAACCCCTCAGCCGCTCTGTAGCATTCCACTGTGGAGAACTGTGAGGAGTTATTTTCAAAATAGATGGTCAGGAGCGAATTTAAGTCAAATGAGACAAACATATCTGAGAACCGTTTATTGGTAACGAAAACACAAAATAAAAAGGAGTTACCCCACTTAGGGCTGGAGAAGACAGAGCAAGAGGAGGAAAAATGGGAAAGGAACGGGGGTGCAGAGAGAGAGGGAGAGAGGAGACAGAGGGAAAAGAGGGCATTACCCCCGGAGGTCGGGGGTGCTGAGGATGGCCCCGATGAGGCGGGGCTGTGCACGCTGCGGCCTGGGCACGGCTCCTGCGGCGGCCGGACACCAGGGGAGGGGATCGGGCAGCAGGGCAGGAGCCGGGCAGGGCGGCCGGACACCAGGGGAGGGGATCGGGCAGCAGGGCAGGAGCCGGGCAGGGCGGCCGGACACCAGGGGAGGGGATCGGGCAGCAGGGCAGCAGCCGGGGCAGGGTCGCGGCCAGGACGGGCCTGGTCAGGCTCGGAGGCGGGCAGGGCTGGGCCCAGGGACAGGGGCGCTGGGACGAAGCAGGCAGGGCGCCGGTCAGGGACTCGGGGAGGCGGGACAGGCTCGAGGGTGAGAGAGCCAGCGAGGGCAGGAGAGCCAAAAGGCTGGCTGAGGCCAGGGCAGAAGGGGCAAAAACAGACTAGGGCCAGGGCAAGAAGCAGACCTCGGGAAGCTGGACCCAAATCGAAAGCACAAGACTTAAAAAGCCCCGACGCGAAAACAAGTCTCAAAAAAGGCCCGCGCCGAAAGCCCACATTCAGAGACCAAGTTTCACACCCTGGGTTGTGACACAGTTGCTTTCTGTGCCCCAGGTTCCTCCCAAAGCCTGGTTGCTAACAGGAGACCTTTGGCCCAATCCAACCTTTTGCCATCTGGTTGGAGAAGCCCCTCTGGGGAGTTCAGTGTGTCCTACTGCCTTGTCTCATGTGAAGTGTTGTCAGGTGAAGTCCTCACAGAGACAAGGCTTCTTCTAGTTGACTCCTCCACATACCTCGGACAACCACTGTTGAAGCAAATCAAAACTAAACTCTTTTCACAAGCTCTGAGTAAATACAAAACTATAAGGTTCATTTAATTTGAACGTTAATTTGAACCAAAAATAGTTATATTTTTCAGTAGCATCTTTGACATAGTGTTTAGAATATCCCAGTAATGAGGCAAACTGTAAAATTTTTTACTAATTCGTCATAAAAATACCTAAAAACCCCCAACATCCCACACATCCAAATATCATCATGTTATTGACACATGTTGAACTACATCTGTATGTTTACTGAAATTTCATATAAGGCCATCCTACAACACTTGAAAACAAACAGAGCTACTGGCAGTCTAATTGATTCTGAGAAGTAAGAGTGAAAAAAAGCTCTGCAGAGGGCTCTGAAATCCAAAATAGTGTCTGAATAATTTAATTATTACTAAATAACTAGGTATTAGATTTTACCTAATTAGATTAGCCCTTTGTCTTTTGTTGTTCCTCTGATACAGTTTACATGTGCCACAAACTTAAATACAGATCTTTGCTCACTGCCATGCAAACACCTCCTCTTGGGCTAGGGACACACAACAATTTTACAGGCTTTGTAGAAAAGAGAAAAGTGTGTAATTTGAAGACTAGTAATCTGTTACTTTTCACTGATAGCAATTAGTCCTCATGGAGTACCTCCTGTTTCAGTCTGAATCCAGACAGAAACTAGGGCAACAAAGGGAACTAGACTAAGAGAGCAATTAGCCATAATTTGCTGTCAGCTAATGTTGTATCACCTCCTAATCTTTGGGGTTCTTTTAGAGTGTGAGCCAAGTGGTAGCTGGAAAACTGCTTTTGATACCCATCATGTATGTGGCAGGCGCCTTGCCTGCTGCCATTCCAGAGAGTCGAGTTTAGCCCTTCTCACCATGACTTTGTGCTATTTGTAAATGTTGTTGCTACAATGCATCAGCTAGACAGAAGAGAATGGCTATGCTGGTGGGAGAAATATTTCCTTCTGCAAGTTTATACACTTCAGTACAGAGGAGCTCCAGACAGCCTCTGAGGGAGAAAATCTCCAAAAACCTATTGGTGAAGATCTTGGATCTTTCCAGTTTTCAAAATATATTCCAGTCAAGTGCATACAGAATTGATCACTTCTTTGTTTTTCCAAAATTAAACATGCCTAGACTCATATTTTAATGTTTGCATTAATGTTATTTCATCTAAGAAAGTTATTTAAAATAGATGTAGGCCTGCCATATGGTATGTTAAATGATGCAAGTAATCTCATGTGGTATTGAACTCAAAAATTATGTTACACAAATTTTGGGGGAGTCAGAAGCAATTAAAAATGTAGTTAAAATACATCTTTGGCATTCTCATCAAGCACAGTGCCTCTCTTCTGACATAAGTGCAAGAAATTCTGACTCATGCAACCACTATCACAGATAAATAAAACGCTGGTTTGGAGTGGCGACAGCTCAAAGCAAATTTAATTCTTGAAAGGGCTATCTTCCTTCAGGTTGATTTCGCCACTTTCTTTGAGTACACGAGGAGCCCAGAATATACAACTGTCTATTCACTTGTATCTAGACATCATAACTTTAATGAACTCTTGCTGAGTTGCAGGTTGCTCTTGCTTTTAATGATTACTGCCTTCTGGTCCTCACCTGAAGTAACCAGTAATCTGAAGGAAGGGGTATTTTGTGAAACAGATGTCTGAGTGACCTGAACATGCTCTGTCGTGCTCTTACAGAAAAATAATTTGTACTACTTGCTTCAGTAAGGGGCAGAGTAGGATCAGTTATTACCAAATTTAAATAGATAGCTTTCTGACTTTCTTTCTCTACTAGGCATTTATGGTCATGTTTATGGAACTTGTGTCATATTTTAATGTTAACCTGCACCCTTTAAAAATATTATAAAAATATTCTGCCTAGTTTTGCATTTCATTTATGTACAATAAAGCAAACAGTTGATGAGAGAAGAGTTTGTGACAGGTTCTAATGTTTTTTGTCAACAAAATGTTTACGAGTAAAGGTACTAAATTTCTGCTCCAATTTTGAGGTCAAATACCACCTCTTTGTCACTACATAATAATTTGTAGAACTTCCTGCTCATTCCAAGGAATAATTTGTAGAACTTCCTGCTCATTCCAAGGAAAGACAAATAGACAGCTATAAACTCTATGAAACTAGATAAAGCCAAGATGAAGCACATTTATGTATTTTCAAGAGATTATATCTAAAATACCTTTTATTTCTGCCAGCATTGTACTATATTTACACAGAAACTATTCAGGCACATGTGTTTTCAAAGAAGTTGTAATTTCCTGTCAGACTTTTTTCAAATCCTTTTTAACAGCTGTAGACGGAAATTCAGCTACTCCTGCAATGAATGACCTTCAGTGTTTGGATCCCAGAGAGTAAACAAACATTTACTCTACAGAGGAAGCCCTGCTGTGAATGTAACATTAACATTACACTCCTCAGTTGGTTTATTAGAAACTAATCCCGTTTCTGCACTGCAATTATGACTTCTTGAAAACCAAAACATTTTCGTGGTAAGCCAATCCTGCTAGTACTTCAACATAAAAGACTCATGGTGTCAATAGTGAAGATTAGACAGAAGTTGACAAGATATGAGTTTTGTTTTTATGTGCAAGTTTTGTTTAGACAGTATTTGTTTTACCTTTCAGAGCATTAGTTTCCATAAATTGCCCATGCTTTAACTGCATAAGCAATATTTTTAAACATAGCTCTTACACAGGAGTGTATATTAAATATTTGTTCAGCTGATTAAAACAGTTCTACATTTATTTAATGTTTGAACAGTAAACAGTTTGTTGAGGACTGAAATGTGTTCTTACACATACACATACACATATTCAGGCCTCATTAGAAGAGTTCCTGTTGTGAGGGTGCTTTACCTAGGTGTACCAGGTATTACAGACCCTCAGAAAAACCTTCTTTTAGTAAGTGAGTCAACCTCCATTCTTCCTGTTAGTAGATGGCACTTTGTGAAGGGTAACACAGAACTTCTTTCCTATCAGTGGAAAAATTTACAATGTAAACAGAAGTGGTCTCTTGTGTCAGTAACATTGAAGATGTAGTTCAGCTCTACACAGCTATGTCCTTTGCACTGTACCCTTTCCATACGGTGTTTAAACAAGAAGAAAAAAGAAAAGTTATCTAGATTACTTGGAGGAATTCTTTGTCTGGGTTTGATACTGGCTGTACACAAGAGATTAACAGTTTGGGAGCAAAATGTTTCCTTTCACACACCTTTGCTAAAGTGATGAAGAAAACATGATAAAGAGTTTTCTGTATTGTTTGTTTATCCAGAAAATTTTGAACAGCAATTTCAGTCTTAAAAACTAACATCATAAAAATCTTTCCATGATGTACAGCATTTGGTTTGAAATGCTTTCTGAGCTATGTATATGAAGTATGAAGTAAGTAAATACATAGTCTATTTCCCTGCCTGTTTCTAGTTTGTACAATCAAGTCAGCCATGGAGAACATGAAGGATTCTTTCATCCTGTCCACTCCAAGAAATAATAAAAATTCTGCTTTATATCCAGTCCTTGATTATTCTGTGATTAATCCCCATCCAGCTTCACAGGTTTTGGTGGATTACATAGTAAGGTTGATAATGTCCTGGTGTCACATAAAGCACCAGCATTCCATATGCCTGAATACAAACCAGCTTTCTCACTTATGGCTATATTGGCTCCCTGTTGGTTGACCTATCAGGAACTAAAAGCAGTAAAACTTCATTTATGTCCCTTAAATTAGCACTTGTCTATCAACTGCACTATGTGAATGGTATAATGGTAGAGCTGA
The DNA here is from genome assembly GCF_017590135.1 of Pyrgilauda ruficollis. Lineage (NCBI taxonomy): Eukaryota > Metazoa > Chordata > Aves > Passeriformes > Passeridae > Pyrgilauda > Pyrgilauda ruficollis. Next base: position 4,010,864 of record NW_024526933.1, read on the forward strand.
TAGCAATTTCAGCTTTTTAGCGTTGAATTGAAGTTAAATGCTAACAAATGCCTTGGCTCAATATTTTCTCTATTACAGTCAGTTGGCAATATCACAGAGTAATTTAGTTAGGATGGGACCTCTATGTGCCATTCAATCCAACCTCATTGAAGCTGGTCCAGTTAAAGCAGGTTGCTTGTGGTTTTGTTCAGATGAGCTTTGACCATCTCCAAGGATGGAAATTCTACAATGTCATTCAGCATATGGTCCGGTGTTTGCCTCTTCTCATGCTATAAAAATTTGCTTATATAAAAAGCTACTGTTTTCCTACTATTTTTTCTACTATCTTTTACTTTGTGACTATGCACCTTCTATTAACATATTTCTGTGATCTAATTTGATAGTTGCAGATGGAAATTAGATGACTACTGTTCCTAAGGGTGAACAAACTCCTTCTCTTGTCTCTCTTGCTGCAATCACCTAACCCCCTTGGTAACTGGACATGCTTCTGAATGTCCACACCTGTCTTGTGCTGAGAAGCCTGAAATTGAATACAGTGCTCAGAAGTAGTCACGAAAATATTGCAGAGAAGGGAATAGTCACTTCCATTGACATGCTGGTTGTGTTCCTGCCAATACAGACCATTTGCTCCTTCAGTTTGTTTTTTCTGAACTGCTGTATACAGCGGTAATAAAAAACCCTAAATGCTTCTTGGACGTATGTTGGAAGGAAGACAGTTCAGAAAACTGTCTGGAAGAAGACAGTGGCTGGTACTTTAGCAGATGTGTGTTGTGTTGGTATGAGTTTCTATCTCTCCACTGCTATTTTTGATGTGATGTTAAGAGTTTTGTTTTTGTGAAGTCAATATTTATCCATTACCTTCTCCAAGACCTGTTGAAGTTACAGCAGTTGCTGTAACTGGACCTATGCATTGTGGCTAGAATGCCACGATATTGCATCCCTGGGTGCTATTTAAAAATTTTGTAAAACGTTCAACATGTAGGCAACACAGCAGAAAAGTTTATCATAGAGATACTGATGAAGAACTAAAATGTAATGCTACATTGTCTATTCTTGAAACATAATTAACTCTGACATGGAACATGCCCTGCTTTTTTACTGTTTCAGACCTGTAACTTAGAGTGGGTAGCCTGTGATTTACTGGCATTCAGGAATACCTGACAGTGGTTGATTCCTGATCTGTAAGAACCAAAAAAATCAGCATTGTTCTAAAGAACACTGTTTCATGGCATTATTTTATGGTAGTTACTGCAAAGTAGGTGTGTGCATACAATCATTTATGTTGAAAAAAAATGCACAGAAAAGGTATGAACAATTTCTATTTTGAGATAGCAGGATTTTGTACTCAGAAAGGTAATGGATAATAAAAGGTAGGCATTACAGAGAGGTATTTGCTTTTTGTTTGTATCTGATTTAGTGATACGTTGTTGTAAAACCCTTATTATAAAAAACAAATAAAAGAGGCCAGATTGATAACTTTGTGGGGAATTAGTGTAAAAGGGAAAAATTGCCCCCTCAGTATGGTGTGGTGACTTCTGTGAGGTAGCATTTAATAATCTCCAATGTATATACAAAGGTAATGCAATAGTATGGAAGGATTCATAATGAATAGTAAAACAGTATTTTTTTTAACGTAAACTACCTCAATCCTATTTTCCTCCGCAATAATATCCACTTTTCCTGTGTTTTTATGATGCCAAGACCTCAATATTGTTGAGTGTCTCTGCATACATGTGAAGTAAAGTTAAGTGTTTTGATATAAAACAGAGGATGAAATCTAATGTAATGTGTCCAGTTCACACAGTAACTTCAGGGACTGTTAGGACAGTTCGTTAAGAGACAGAGAAAGTAGTCACAGGCTTCTAATGCTAATGGGAAGAGAATAAGAGGAAATTAAAAAGAAGATCCAAATACTTGAGAAACAGCCATGAGTGATGCTTTTTAGAATTGGATAATGTAAGACTTGTGCCTTCCTTGGGCAAATGGTTGCCAGGAACTCTTTAATGAGTGATTTTTGTTGGTGTGAAGTGTTCAAATTCAAAAGTAAATTCCCTGTTAGAAGTTGCATTCTCTTTATAAACTATTCTGTCAGGAAAATCAGATATTCTTAGATGTGTGTCCATCTGATACTTAGTTTTCAAAGCCTCAGCCCAGGTTCTGGTTAGTCATGTGGTCAACAGATGAAGGACAGTAATTATTCACATGTGGTAAGGACAACTGTGAACAACAAGGGGATGAGTCAAGGTAAGCATTGACACAGAGTGCCATTAATAGAATTACTTATATAAAGAAGTTGCTAAATATGAACTATTTTTGTGCTAGATTATTTATTCAGACTTAGGGTTACACACCTCCAGTGTTTTAGAATTCTGAAGGACCAAGTGAGAACTTTGACTTGGAACTTTATCTATCTATCTATCTATCTATCTATCTATCTATTTAATCTATCTATCATCTACCTATCTATCTATCTAGCCTCTATCTCTACCTAGCTATAATCTCCTAAAAATACTCTTTGCCTTTTGAATGAATAATGTGTGCAAAGTCTCATCTTTTTTAAGAACACTGGAAAACCTACCTACCTATGAAAAAATCAGGTGGAAAAAAAATCCATTTACATCAATTAATGAAGAAGATTTAGCTCCAAGGAGCCTGTCATCAATAGCAGCTCTTAGTGTATTATTAACATTTCTATATAAAATTCTATAGAATAATAGAGTTGGTTGGGTTGGAAATGACGCTACTTAGGTAACGACAAAGGGACTTTGCCCCCACCAGTCCCTATCCTGTGGTCCATCCATTTGAGAGGTGTGGGAAGAGAGGTTGCCATTGGAGACTGAGGCAAAAACGTGAGTACCTTAGCTTTCTTCCCATCAGTTGTTACCACTTGGCTGGCCTTATTTATCAAGGGTATTACTTCTTCTTTCACCTTCCTCTTCTGGTTAGCACACCTGCAGAAGTCTTTGCTGTTACACTTTGCGTCCCTTTCCAGGTTCAGTTCCAGGCTGTTGTTCCTCACCTCATCCCTACACAACTGAACATCTCTACGCCCTTCCCAGATCACTTGTTTGTTTCCACTGTCTGCATTTGCTTCTTTCCCATTAGTTCAACCAGCTGTTCCCTACTGAGCCATGCCATCTCATGTCTGTCTTGCCTGATTTCTTGCTCTTGGGGATTGCCAGGTCTTGTTCTCTATGGAAGATCTACCACCTCTGTTCCACTGTTCCTGTGAGCAGCCTTCCAGGGAATCCTATTGACTGTCTCCCTGAAGATCTGGAAGTTTGCTTTCCTGAAGTTCAGGGGCTTAACTTTACCCCTTACTTGACCCGCATCCCTCATGATGTGCAAACTCCACCAATGCAGGGTCACTGCAGCTTGTGTTGTCTCCAGTCTTGATGTCCCCACTTAGCTCAAACGTACTGTGACCAACAGATCAAGTAACACAGTAACTGGTAGGTCTGTCTGCTGCCTGGATTAGGAATTTATCCTCCAAGCATTCCAACAGTCTCCCTTTGTTGCCTACAGCTCTGTGTGCTACTTGCACAGCAGATGCTGGAACAGTTGAAGTCTCCCAGCAGGATAAGAGCCTGTGAGTGGGATGCCTCCTCTGTATGGAGAAAGAAGGCTTCATAAGCAGCCTCCCGTTGATTAGGGACCTGTACTGAACACCAGTCATGAGGTTCCCTTTGTTGCCTCAGTCTGATTCTTACAGGATTTTAGCCAGCTCATGATTTTTCTTCAGGGACAGCTCTTCACACTTGATCCAGCTATTGATGCAAAGGGAAACTTCTCCCCCTCTCCTTCCTCCCCTGCCTCTTTTGAACAGCATGTAGGTGTTCATGAACAGATTTGTTGCCCTTTAGTTATGGGATTCACCCCACCAAGTTTCAGTAATGGCAAAAAAAGTAATAACTTTCTAGCAGCACAGTGGCACAGTGGCTTCCAACCTTTGCTTGTATATTGACGTACATGCAGTGGAGGTCTCAAATGTGTCACCCTCCTAGAGGAGTACCCCTCAATTCCTTTCATATATTTCCCTGGTGTTTCCCTGTTGGCTTCTCAGCTCTGGAGTCCATGGTTCATCTCCCTAAGACTGAAGGTCTGCAGCAATGTGGCCAGTAATGTTCACAGTCCCTAGCTGAGGGTCCTTGCCAGCACCCTGTCCATCCGGCCTTTTCCTCTTATGCTATAGCGTGCCAGGGACAACACAGATATTGTCCTCTTCCCCCATCACATCTAGATTATGCTGTCCCCTTTTCAATAGAAAATCCCAGAGGTATTTGGTGGTATTCTGTCAGGCACTGGAATCATGCTTAAGATTAACCTGTATAAGGACTTATATTCCTTCCTCATATAGAAACCCAAAAGAATACCCACCCATTCCCCAGTAAAACAAATAAAATCTGAAGCTGGAAAGTATTTAGCTTCCTTTTACATATCAGAAGATATGTAGCTGCTTCATTAATCTAGTTTGGCTTTTTGCATGACTTTAAGTGAGAAAGCCAATTAATATATTTGAAAAGCCAACTGTAGGAATAATTCACTAACTGTTAAATAAAATTGAAAAAGAGGGATTGAATGTTATCTTCCACTTTTTCTTTCAGTTCAGCAAAATTAGTGGAGGAAGGGTTTCATACCTTGCCAGTGTCTCTGCAGGAATCCTGATTTCTGCTTCATTCAGTATAGGCCTAAGGGCAAGCCAATGTTTGCTGCAATTTTCTGCAATAATAGCAAGACAATTTAGCAGTAATGGATAAGTAAGGGGAAAATTAAGCAGTTTGCTGAGATACAGAAACGAAGCCAGAAAATACTTGGCCTCATCTTAGGCTTCAAATTCATAGTCAATTCATTAGTGTAATTTAGTCCTTCCATAAGCCTTTGAGTGATAAATTTTACTAATAGGTTTGAAATACCAGCTGTAAGAAGAATTCACATATTGATGAGTAAAATTAAAGGATGGGGTAGAATGAATCCTTCCTTTTCATCTGGTACATGAAGAATTATAAAGACCCTTTAAAAAATGACTCTTTCTATTTATGGTAAAAAGAAAATTCTAAAGGAAAACATTATAAAATTGCACTTATATTTGTGAAAAACAAAAACAAAAACAAAAACGGGGAGGTGATCAGAATATTTATTGAGCCTTAATTTTATGTTTGACTGGCTTATTTGGGAATGAATTGTAGGCTGATCTCTGTTTTCTGTCAGATCCAGAAGCCACTTGGAAAACTGGCAATACAGTAAGGTTATTATTGGCTCAAATGTATTGTCTTGTATTAAGTCCTAAATAATTGTCTTTGAAATGGTTTGGTTTTTATATTTAAACTGAAGCACAGGCTCAAAAAAATCCAGCTCAAGTGATCAAACCAGCAGTACAGTACTTAATCACTACAGTTAACCTCTTTAGTTCTCTGAACAAAAGCTTAAAAACCACTCAGGTGAAGTAGTTCACTTTAAGTTTTTATAAATCCTATACACTGCAATCACAACAAACTAAGAAAATCTTAATTGCGTGGAGAGAGAAATTAACTGTGTTATGTTTAGGTGTGAGAATATCCTAGAATATGCTATAGGGATCTTAGTTGTGGCCTTGTACTTAGTTTCATTCTTAGACTGATGACATATATACACACCCGAGTCCTGCAGGAATGACAGAAATGGCCAAGTTGTCATGATTTATGCTTTATTAGGTAGAAATATAATTTGGATCAAGTTGTGCAAAAGACTTGTATTCTGTGGTACAAAATGTGGAAGTGAGATTTAAGTTATTAAATGGCATGATTCAGAAGCTAGGCTAACAAAGAAGCATATGAAATATTACACATAAGGGGATGGGAAATGAGTAGAGACTTCCCCCCTCTAACTTTAGTCAAGATGGAAGTTAGAAGTGGAAGTGGAAGTCAGCAGATTGCAAGAAAACCCCAAACATACAAATATATAGATAAAACCTTAATCAAGATTTACATTCCCTTCAGGTATCTTGAAAAAGGTACACTCAGCTTTTCTCTTTGTACCTGTAAGAAGAGTTTACCATAGAAAGAAAAGGTGGTGTGAAAGTTGCTTTTTCTTATTTTCTGACACTCTCAATTAAGGAAAACTAAGGCTGACTAGTTAAAAAAAAAAAAACCAAAACCAAAAAACCAAAAAAAACTAAACAAACCAAAACAAAAAAACCAAACAGAACAAAACCAAATCAAAAACAGATTCATAGCTGTGGGGTCATTAATAGTTATTCAGAATTTATAGAAGGGGTTTTGATTGGCTGAAGCAACCTGACCCATGGGAGAAGTTGAGTTCACATCCCTCTTAATGATACATTCTTTGATCAGGCACAAAAACCCAACCAATCAACCAACCAACCAACCAACTCACCGAGCCAAAACCTAAAAAACCAAAAAACCCCAAAAGCCAAAGCAAAAGAAAGATTGTTAGAGCAGACAAAGCCAAGCCTTTGAATTTTCCAGCCATCCTACAAGTCACCCCAGACAGATTAACTGTGTTGAGGGAATGTATATTGGTGGAAGCAGATTTAGGAGATGCAATGTAGTAAAATGTTTGGATCTCAAAGCCAGGATAAATCTGCACTCAGAGTGATCTGTAGTAATCACTGGAACTCTTGGGATAATGGAGGTAGATTATGGAATGTATTGTATTGCTACTAACATTCTTCAGTGCTAAGGAAGTAAATCTTACAAAACCAAAGAAAATAGTAGATCTTTGATGAATTTTCTTCCTAGCTATGGGCTTCTTTGAAGAAGAAAATAATAGTGAAAGGTAATTCTGCCAGATTATAATATTACTTTTGAAAATAAAGCTCATAAGTAAAAGGGAAGAAATCCACAGCTTGCTACAGTAGGACCTTTATTAATAAAAAGAAATAATTAAATGTTGAAGACCACATAAGAAAGATACAATGTAGTTGGGAGAAACAGTTCCCATTGCAAATTTAGAAAGATATAAACATTTTCATAGGGCTATTCTGCAAGTGGCTGAGTGTATCTTGTAGGGGATATACAGATTTCAGCACTGGTGTACTCAAGAGAGAAGAGATCCAGACTAAGCCACACACTGCTAGCATGTTATTGTCACCCTTAGTGGTTAGAAACAAACCAGTTATCTAGACCAGGTGATTTGAAAAGTAGTTTGTCATTGGCTTGGTCATTTTGGTTTTACTTGGACCAATGATAACTGAATACGTAAAACAATAATATTGTATCCCCTCAGAAAGCTACTCTTATTTTGAAAGCTGTTTTCAATGCCAAATAAACTTCTATGATGACTATAGTGCTGTGATTGTACTGGGTCCACTAAGAAAGTGAAGTAAATGAGTGACCACTTTTACCCTCTCATTAGGAAGGCACTGTGGGGCTTTGGGTTTATTGTGGGAGATTTTTGTGGGGGTTTTCTTGGTGTGTTTTAAGAATAGCAATTTTAATAGTATCAACATAACTGATGTTGATATTAGAGCATCATTTATATACTGCTTTTATTTGGAGGGGAATGGATCTGGGTAGAATGACTTACTAGCCTGTATCTAAAAATTCCACACTTGCTGTGCTTGTATACAGACAGGCTGACAACTTAAACATAGGCTTGCATGTAAACCTCTAGGTTAAAGCTAACTAAATAAAATTTTTCATAGGTGTGTGTACATATCTATATATATATACATAGATAGATATATAGATATAGATGTATATTAAAAAATATATATTAGAACAAAGTAATAAGACATAAATTCATGTATACAGAGAAAACAGTGTGGTGGAAGTGACTAGCCACAAATATTAGTAATGCCTCAAGGGAGTGTTCAGTAGAGTCACAATCTGTTCTGATGCAGGAGTACTGGGGAGAAGGCAGGACTTCTACAGTTTGACTGGAAGGCAGAACACTTGAGAGGGTTCACAGGCAACATTTGCCTGAGGCTGTCTCTGACAAGAACAAGATAAGAGCTAAAGCTCTGCAAAAAGAAGAGGACTTGTCTCTTCACATAGCAGCAGCAGTGAAAAACTATCCCATGGAAAACTTTGGAATCCAAATATTGTTGAAAGGTACATGGGAATTAATCAAATATTGTTCAAAAACTAAGCTACTTGTTAAACTGAAAACTTGAAGCATTTTGGACTTGTTGTGATAAATTTTAGTGGGATACAGAGAAGTTGCAGTATTAAGCTACCATGGTTTTAATTCCCAGACTGGCAAGATCTGGAGATGTGTTGTTTGGATGTATTTACTTCCATTTCAGTGAGAGTGTTGTCCAAGCTGTACCACAAAGGCCACATAGGTATTGGCTTGAACTACTATGTAGAATACTGGAGACTGAAGTGAGACCTCCCCATCTCCCTAGGATCACTACTCCAAGTCTTTAGGATTTATGCAGAACAAATACAACTGTGATTTTTTTCAGTGTTTTTTTTTTTTTCAAGGTCTTCTGTGAGATCTTGCTCACTAAATGTCAGAATTAAGGCAACCAAAATGTTAACCTTCATTTGCTGAGTATTTGCCTGTAGTTCAAATCAAGATGAGAGCAAAAAAAGAAGGTAGGAGTTGAGAGTGGCCAAAGATAGACAGAGTGATGTGTGTGAGTTCTAAGAACACAGAATTGATGTGCTTATGCTTGTGATAATAGTATGTGTGAGGCAAATAGATAAAGCTGTCTCTTTAGACAATGCTGCCAAGCAAGCCTTCTGAATCACCCTAGCAAGCCTGAAACTCATCCTGCCTCCCTCCCATTATTCTTTCTGTCTTTCAGTCTGATGCATGCTGAAGTGGCATGCTAGAAACTGTTCTACCTGCCTGAATTTCCTGCTCCTCCTCTGCCTGACTCCTCTCCTGCCCACCAGGGAGGCTTGCCAGCTGGCATGCCTCCTTGTCCTCCTCCTTCTCCTGCTCTTCCTCCACCTGGCACAGTCACTGGCTGCATCATGCTGGGGAAGCTGGTGCTTGGGTTTCTCCTGCCCTTCTTCCTCCTCTTGCAGATGGTTACTTTTGTGGGGAGTAGTCTTCCTATAGGGGTGCTTTCTGAGTGCCTGTGACTGGTGTTTGAGAAACAACTGCAGAGAGTACTAGGGACATATATAGGTGCAGCAGAGCAAGAAGACATTTAGTTGTTTATCTTCCACCAGTTAGTGAGGTAGAGCTGAAGTTGTGTTTCAGATAAAGAAATGTTTTACATAAGAACATAAGTATGAAGATACACATGATCACAAGCTATAGCAATATGCAGCTGATTTATTGGAATCAAATTAGCAATAAAAAAACCTATTAGAGTCTTTACTCATTGATTAACTGAACAAGTTTGTGTCTAATTCTACAGTGGATGAACTTTTAACTAATAGACCTTCATATAGAAAATGCTTAGAGTTTCAAAATATATCACAAAGTAGTCATAAATACCTGCAAGTGTTAACATTTGTTTAGGAAATAAATACTAAAATGACAAAAGACAGGGAATTAATTTGGTGATCCTTAAAAATATATGACGGTTACTTCTTCACCCTTTAATCATTCCTGCTTCTTTCACTTTATGGCCTAGTCCATGGAATTTAGTTTTTATTGCACTTTTTTTCTTAAATTTGTTTAAAGGACAAAAGAATAAATAACTGTTCAAAGCTGGAAAGAAGATTTTTTGAAATAAACATAGAGATTTTTGCCAAAACATGACTTTGTTATACAGATTACCCTGGTTATCTCCTGCACATTTGCAAAGCCAAAACCTTAATATTTTATATAAACAATATATGGAGTGATGTCTGATTATGTCCTTTGTCTTCACATATCAAGAGGGAGACAAGAGTGGTTAACTCATGAATAGGGTTGGCTGCTTTACCCTTCCAGAGCCATTCCATTTCTCTTTACATATGAAGATAAATGTTGCAACAGAGCTTGCTCATCAGATGTAATATATAATGCATGTATTCTTTTCCGCATGCCACTCTTGAGGACTAGAATGGCTTGAAATGACAGGCACAGAAAATTAAAAGCTCTTCAAAGTAGGGGAGTAATGGGTTTTGAAGAGAGTAAAACTTTTGGTGAGTTGACAATATTTCATCTGTGAAATAAAGCAATTTTACTTTGACATAGTGAAAGGAAAACTATTTATGTCTCTTATGACGTAAATATACACAGCTTGCATACGAGTTCAAGTAAAATTATTTAAGCTACACTGATGGCTTTGAAGACAGAGCTAGTATAAGAACATTACTTGTTCAGTATTTTGGGGCCTGATGCAATTCATCCAAGAATCCTTAAATAACTGTTGATGCCATCTCAAAACCTCTTTCAATAATATTTGAGCAGTATTGGGAATCCATAGAGGTTTCAGCTGACTGAAAGCTGATGAACTTTGTCTTGATTTTCAAGAAGGACAAGAAGGAGGGCCCTGGAAACTCCTGGAAACCAGGAGGACCTGTCAGTCTCATTTCAGTGCCTGGTAAAGTTATGGAGAAAATTATTCTGAGGGTACTGAAAAACACCTGGAAGACAACACAGTCATTGGTCACAGCCAGCATGGAGGAAAGTCCTGCTTATCAAACTTGATTTTCTTTTAGGAAAGGAAAAGATAAGCCACTAGTTGTTCAAGAGAAGCCAGGTGGTTGTAATCATTTCAGATTTCAGTAAAGGCTTCTGTACAGTCTCTCACAGGACCCTTTTGTCAAAATGTGCAGGCCACAGCTGGATAAACACATCATGGGATGGGTGAGCAGAGCAGCTGGGTCACAGGTCAACCACAAAGGGTTACAGTGAATGGGTGACAGCAGACTGAGAACCTGTCATTAGTGGGGTTCCACAGGGCCCCATCCTCGGCCCTCTGCTCTTCAATGTCTTTATTAAGACAACCTGGGAAAGACATGTGAGGAGCAGCTGAGGTTATTTGGTCTGTTCAGCCTGGAGAAGAAGAGACTGAGGACAGACTTCACAGCAGTTTCAACTTCCTGCTGAGAGGAAGAGGAGGGGCAGACACTGATCTCTTCTCTCTGCTGACAGGACCTGAGGGAATGGCCTGAAGCTGGGTCAGGCTAGTTTGGGTTGGATGTTAGAGAAAGGTTCTTCACGCAGAGGGACAGGAACAGGCTCCCCAGGGAAGTGGTCAGAGCAGCAGCCTGACAGAGTTCAAAAAGCTTTCAGACAATGCTCTCAGGCACATGGTGTGACTCTTGGGGATGGAGCTGTGCAGGACCAGGAGCTAGACTCAATGATTCTTGTGATTCCCTTCCAACTTAGCTTATTCTGTGATTCTGTGATACATAGCATGATATTGGCTGGTGTTCTTGGTGTGACAGTGACATTTGCTACCTCTGACCTCAAGACTTTTAAGTACTTTGCTGAAGTTGATCTTAAATACTCCACATGCTGTTTAAAAAGTGCCTAGAAATACTTCGCTGGTTGGGTAAAGAATACATATTCATAATTTTAAAATGTAAAGAAAAAAGGGAAGTGTATCTGTCAAATGAAAAATTGACTATAATCAGAAATTTTCAAATAAAAATAAATTGCTTATTTTTATCAATCAAGAAGGTTTCAGTACTGTGATTTTCAGGTTTATAATTGCAATGTATATAGCACCTTTAAGTACTTTAAATAGTAGCATCATATTGTAGTAAGACCTATGAAAGTATAGCCATGTCTCAGTTTTTAAGAATAGTTGTACTTTTGTGTTTTAGATACCTATGCTTAAGAAAACTCAGCACTTCTTTTTTTTTTAACCATATAATATACAGTTATGTGTTGCTTTGGAAAATTTCATAAATTAAAGGTTCTAAATAATTGGAAGTTAGATGTATCTGTATGCAGAAGCATAAACAGATCCTATAAATTATTTGTGTTTTATTTGCTGCCTGTGTTAGTCTGTCTCTTGATAAATAGGAGTGGTCAGCTGCTAAGGTGAAGGTCTTGGATATTTGAGGAAATGAAGTTATCAGTAAATAAACAGTATAGGGTTTTTTTGAGCTTACTGCTAAGCTTTTGCTATCAGTCCTCTCCCTTCTCCTACTGGAGGTGGGGCTAGGGTATTTTGCAAAATTTTCACCACTTCTGACAGAATCACAGAATATTCAGAGTTGGAAGGGACCCACAAGGATCATTGAGTCCAATTCTTTAAGTGAATGGCTCATACAGGGAAGGAACCCGTGAATGTGGCTTTATTAGCACCATGCTCTACTTAATCAAAGCCTCTTTACTGTATATATGTTAAAAAACATAAAGGATTTTTTACTGAAGTCATGAGAAGTTTTCAGTTATTTTTACTGAAATACCCATATCTTGTCTACTCTTCAGGATGCAAATAATGAGCACACTTGGTATTCTGATTTAAATACACAAACCTGTGGAAATAGCTTATGCATCTTTATTTAGTACACCTGTATGGATGAAGAAATTGAGGATGACTTTTGAATTGGGCAACCTGCAGCCTGCATATCATGCCTACAAGGTTGACTACAAAATGTGTGGGCCTCTCTCTGTCTTCACAGGAGATCTGTTCTAATGGAGCAGATGAAATCCTAGAGTTTTTCATCCAGCTAATATATGAAATATGCTGATAATTCCATGCAAATTTTAGACCTCTTTTGTTCCTGCATTACATGTTAGGCACAATAAAATCATCACTTTGGACAATTTTTTTTTTTATAAATCTACTATTACCACACTATCCTTAAGATAACCACTTGCATCCCCAGATTGGTCTTGGCTTTGTTCTTTCTGAGTTTTAGGTTTCTGTGTGCCTCATATCATAGGTATATAATACTGAAAGCTCCCTCTTTTTTTATATACAACTCTTGTCTTGGCAAAAAGCATTTCAACTTTCAAGGCAGTTGGGCAGGGAATGCTCCTATTCTGGCCTTTGGTCTGCATGCGCAGACAGATTAATAGATGGTGTAGATACCTTGTCTTCCTGCAGGCAAGTGAGAATAAAACATTAATTTAGTAGTCCCAATACTGTTTTTTTTGGGACAGCTAAACCTTGCTCCCACACCCACAACAGGTTATCTTTCTAGATTCTGTCACATTTGAGAAGCTGTGACGTAGGTTGATGGAAGAGAAAAATATTTTTCTCCAGACTAAGAAGCCTTTTTGTATTATCAGCAATTTAATATGGTGCAGATCTTTTCCACTGACATATCTGTCTGAATAAAATTGAAAGGAAGCAGAATTTTCTTGATACAGAAAATGTGTGGTTTTTTATAACACTATCAGCTGGTCCATATCATAATTATAGTTTGTACTTATTGAAGAAAAAGGAAAATTGGATTAAGACATTACTTCAGTTGGCACTTCCATGGGCAAAAGGGACATTTCCTTGTATTGATTTTCAGATGCAGTTCCCTATTCAACACAATTTGCTTCCTGTAGTAATTGGTATGAAATCGATATTTTTTATGTACCTCTCAGCCCACATCCCAAATGAACTTGTTTAAGTTCATTTAAGACAATTTTTTTAGGTATTAAAAAGGATATCTAAACTCTTTGAAGGATTCTGTATGAAAATCAGAAATTACTCATTCCCTGAAATTCAAACAGAGATAAACCATCTCAAAGCAAGAAAAGGAAAGCACAAGTTTACTGTAAAATCATTCCAGTTTGTATTCCTAATATGTTTTGATGGAAAACCAAATGAATCATCTTATCTTTTATTTGTGAGGAGAAGCTTGGAGCAGCTGCTAAACTTTTCCCAGACACAATGTACATTTAGAGTGGTTGGACATTTCTGATTGGTTTGCAGGCTGGACTGCAGTTGTTATGCTCCCTACAAGATGTATTTGCTCAAGGGGTCCAGTCATCATGCTAAATAAAATCATTCACTTTGGTTGGCAAATATTGACTCAAGCTGTTATGCTTTTATGTATTTCAGAGACTCACAATGTTTGAGAGCTCAGCAAGCAAACAAGAACAGGTACAGGAAGTTATTGTGATGTTTTGGACTTGTGTTTGTTTTTCTACTGCTGATGTATGTTCTCCATTTTATGTGGCTTGTTGCTAATGACCTTGTTATATAGTGCACGGTGGCTGATAAGGCCAAAGGCTTTAACAGAATACAAATATGTTTCACATTTCCACTTGAAGAGTTTAGTTTAATTGTGTTTTGAAATGCACTGTATGCTAAAGGCGCTCTCTCCTCTGTAATGTATTTTCTAGAAATTAAAGCTTGTGAAGAATAGAATGTACAGTGGGGTAAGGTGTAATGGACAGTTTTCTATTCATTTAGAGCTGTGTCTGATACAATCACTCAGCACAAATCTAAACAATTCTGAGCTATGGAGGAAAATTAAAAAGGGGTCAGAAATAATGACTTTTCTAAATGTCTGGTATATTAATTTTTCTGAGGAAAGAAGCAAGGCAAATGCTGGAAAAACTCCTGAAGTTTCTTAATTTTTACTGAAATATGTCACTCCAGAGGTAACATGGTGATAGTCTGAATTGAAATTAATCTTCAGAAGTCATTGTTGAAGTCAGCATTTTGCAGTACTGATCTTGAAGAACTGCTGCTAAAACAGCATTACTTGAAAAAAAATAAAGGAGTTTAGAAAATACTATATGCTTGAGTATGCTGGGTATTTTTTTTCAAAATCAAGCCATTATTTTGCTGTTTCATTGGTTGTTTGAAAGTAAATGGAAGTTGCACTGCCAACCGTGGGAGAGATGGCCAGAGGTGGCAGGAGATGGAAGAGCTGTGATGTTTCGAAAAAATTCTGGCCAATCCAGGCTTTAAGTTCCTGGTCTTGAAATAAGATAATTTATCTCACTGTGGGTTTTGTTTCTTTATTTAGCAACATAGTGTGTGAAAATATGTAAAGAACATTTATCAGGTTTCTATTAGTATTGCTGACTTTCTCCTATAACCATACTGCTGTTGAAATGCCATCTTTTTTGGAGCATCTGAGGTAATACTTAGGCACAAGTGAAGGAATTTGCATACATTCAAAGGAAGAGTGGGCAAGCACTTAAACATGAGGTATCCTTGGGAATTACAAAAGGCATGGCTCATGTCAAGTTCAGGGAATCCTCCAGCCTGAAAAGGGAGACCAGGGAAGGAATATTGTGTATGCTTGCCTTGTTCTTACTCTTCTCTGAGTGTTTCTTTTAGATGCTACTCAAGATAGAATACAGGCCTAAGTGTGTAAAAATACATGAGTATATACAAATTACTGAATCCCAGAAGAACTACCTGTGGAGTACCAGGCAGAAGCACGTAAGTGTATTTTTGTTAAATATCCTAACTATTGTGACAGGAAAATTATGATTGAGAGAGAGTCCTGTGGGGGTGGGGCTGTGCTGTTCTGAGCCAACTTCCAGTTCCATCCAGAGACTCCTGCTCAGTGTGTCTGCATCAACTCCCCCCAGTCTGCTACTGAGGGCTCAGAAGTGCTGGCTGTGCATGTGCAAAGAGAATAGTGCAAAAAACTCTTATTTGTCCTCTCTTTCTTGTTGTCTTTCTTTCTTTGATCCAACTATCCATGTGGTGGAACCAATGTGGGATCTAGGGACTGATTATTTTATTTTTTCTCCTTCTTTTCCATCCTTATTTCTCTTCCCTCTGGCTTTGTTTTGGCAAAGTGTGGCTACCATATTCTACCCCTTACTCCTTACTGAGATTTATTTTGAGGACTGAAGGCTTGTTGAAGTGTGTTGCAAAATTTAAGGGCTTGTTAGCCAGCAGTTTTGAGACTAAATAGTGGGTTAGTTGTCATAATTAAGACGACTATGCAGTAAAGCATAGGAGATCCCAGACAGGTGGGCTGGTGTCTTTGTTTAGGCCTGATGAGGATTTAAAGCTAACATCATGCCCCATACTGAGTGGGCTGTGAATAACCAACCCCTCCTAGAAGACAGTCCCCAGATTATTAAGTTAACAGGCAACAGGATTTTCTTGCATTTTCTAATGTATGAAGAACAAAAGAAAGATGTCTTCTGCCTTGACCTTATAACTATAGCATGAGAATGGGAATGGAGAAGTTTAGAGCAAAATAAACTAAATCTTGTTTCTAACATAATTCCAATTTATATTTCTAGTGGATTTTGTAAAAAATACAGAATTGTGTAAAGGCTGAAGGAATAGCATGTTGAAATAATCAGTGTACATAGGTTGTCAGCAAAAAACATCACAGTAACTCAGAGTTGTTCATATGATGAAGTTTGACTCATTGGTGGAGGAGAAGCTTTGTTGTGTGGAGTTTCTTTGAAATACTGCTAATTTTTCTTGTGTTGTCAATATGTTAAATAGCATGTTTTTAAACTAAGTGCTTTATCTGTGAAAATCTCGTATGTTGTATTGTTTATTTCATAGCTTTTAAAATTAGGAAAAGAAAGGCTCATCATTCTTTTAAAAACTAAGGAGTTGAACAGTGACATTTTAAAATTCACATTTCAAATTATGGAATCAAAATGAGAGGTTATTTTCTGATCTCTAGTAAAAAAAATTATATGGAATAATTTCTCTGAGAGCTTACTTTGTAGTTACAACACTTTATCTGGCTAAATCTCTGTTTACTAGACAGGAAAGTACATAATTGCCTAAAGTTCAATGACTGAGGCTAGATCACTCAGATCTTTCTTTTTATGAACAGGCTGGTCTGTTCAAATATATGATTATAGCAGCCTGGGGATTTCCATTCAGTAAGCTGGAAACTTCTGATTCACACTGAAATAGAACAGAAGGCTGAGGATATGACTTTGCCCCACGGTTTCCTAAACAGGACAATTAAAATGACATAATTTTCCAAAATTAAGTGTGTTGAAGGAGAAAGTTTTTTTAAGTTTAAACAAACAACTATCAGTACATAATGTAACTACGGACAAACAGTGGCATGTTCCATATTAAATGGCCTCAGCAAAACATAAAAAAAAATTATTTGCTTTTTATGTATCTACATGCTTTTTTTTTTTTTTTTTTTGTATCTTAAAATTAAGTTCGAGCTCTCTTAAATTTAAGCAGGAGTTATTAGGAAAATGTTTATGCAGTTCTGAGACTCCTAGGAGAAGAGGTTAGAGGTACATAGGTCTTCAGAGTCTTGTAAAAACACATCTTCTCATAGCGAGCTAAAGGCTTCAGTGTTTTGGTGAGATGTCATTTGTGAACAGTAACTCACACTACTGCAGCAGAACCAGAGGATATAAGTGGGAATCACAAACTTTACCAGGTATAATCTAGCAAAATGTTGAAAACTTAAACCAAACTGATATTTGGGAGGTTATTCAGTATAGGTTTCTGTGAAAAAGTGTTGGAGTTTTGTTTCACTTTTTATTTTGTTTTCCAGCAAATTCTGTTGATTGTTTACTGATATTCTGCATATATTTCAATGCATATTTCTAAATTTATGCATACCGTGTTGTAATTAAATTCCCTGTCTCTTGAAAAAGTGCTCTTTCCCCATATGCCTAAAGATGAGTACAATTGCTTTGATTCAACCTGAAATGAATAAATATATGTGTGTATTTAAAAGTGAAAGATTCCTAAAGTAGAAGCAATTCTATAGGCATGAAAATGCATGACAGCTCTGTAGTTGTGCCTTTTTTGAACTCCTTTTCTAGAGTAAAAATATTGTCTCTGTTGCAGGTAGGAGTGGTGGTAATGCAACTTTTCAAGTTATGAGTACAGTGACATAATTTGTACATAAAAAAGCATGCAAACTACTCAGTTTTTTTAAATACAGGTTGCTTGAGAAGATACGGCTTGAAAAAAGGGAAATAAATCTTACAGACGATGCTTATCTGCACCTCTCTACTCCTCTCCCTATTCTTGCCAGCCATATCCTTTTCTAATTTTTCATGAGCTATCACAGAATCACAGGATGCATAGGGTTGGAAGGGGCTGCAAAGTGTCATCTGGTCCAACCTCCCTGCTCAAGCAGGGTCATCCTAGAGCACCTGGCACAGGATTGTGTCCAAACAGTTCTTTTACATTTCCAGAGTGAGGGAGACTTCACACTTCCTGGTCAGGTGGAATTTCCTGTGCATTGGTTTGAGCCTGTTGTGGTTTTTTTCTTATTGCTTGGCACTACTGAGCAGAGCCTAGATCCATCCTCAACACTGTCCCCTCAAATACTTACACTGACAAGATCCCCCTCTCAGCTGTCTCTTCTCAAGGTTGAAAAGTCCCATCTTCCTCAGCCTTTCATGGTAAGAGAAATGCTTCTGTTCCTTAATCATCTTTGTAGCCCTTTGCTGGACTCTCTTCTAGAGCTCCTTGTCTCTTTTGTGCTGAAGAGCCCAGAGCTGGACATGGAACTCCAGATGTGCCTCACCAGAGCTGAGTAGAGGGGCAGAATCAGCTTTCTTGTCCTGCTGGCACTGCTCTTCGTGATGCACCCCAGGACACCATTGGCCTTCTTGGCCACCAGAGCACTGCTGGCTCATGGACAGCTTGTTGTCTACCAGGATCCCAAAGTCCTTCTCCACAGAGCTGCTTTTGAGGAAATCAGACCCCAGCCTGTGCTGGTGCCTGGGGTTATTCCACTCCAGTGCAGAATCCTGCATTTGCCTTTGTTGAATTTCAAATTCTTCTTAAGCAGATCTGTAGAATTTAAATATAATTTATTATATGAAAGCTAATTGAGACCTTTTCACCAAATGTAACTGCTGTAACAAGAACTTTACACAGTAGCAATACTTAATAGCCAGTAAGCATTTCAGCTGCATATTTTCCTTTCTTGATGGAGGCTGAAGGACATTACAAAGAGAAACCTCGTAATTGGAAGGATGTCTAAATCCTCAGTGGTACTCTAATCTTTCCCAGTTCTTAGTGATACTTTTGTTGTGTGTCTGGGAGCAACTGTATTAGAAAATGTGAGCGAAGGGCTGGCATCATTCTCCACCAGAAAGTACCTGATTCATTCCCACAGTGTTCTTTATGAAAGCACAGAGCAGAAAGGAGATCATTTGAAGGGGGAGACCCATCCTCTGCTACATGCATCCATCCATGGATTTTCAGCCTATTGTCTCCCTCTAAATGTCTTCTATTGTTGCCATTTTTGTTCTAATGATATAATCTTGTGTTGGGGCAATGACAATCCGTGAACATAATTTATGTTATTGCCCTAACTCTTATCAGCCTCAGCCTTACTCCAGCTTAAAGGCCAAGTCCAAGAAACAACAGAATTTGGATAAACAGAAACATTGCTTAATGGTATATGTCCCTTTTACAGTTGAAGAAGTGCTCTTCTTCCTTTCCCCATGCACAAATCTTGATAGACTTATTTCAAAAGTTGAACTTCTGCTTAGCAGAATGCAAAGTCAAAATGGCTAATAAACAGTAGTTGAGAATTGGTTAAGGTCGACAGGACTGAAGAAGAAAACATAGGGTCATGGAATCATTTACGTAGGAGAAGACCTCTGAGATCACTGGGTCCAATCATTATGCAGGTACTGCAAAAGCTAAGTGAAGCTTTACCTAATAATCTTTAAATAGTAATAAGAAGGAAGGAAAAGAGAATGTTAACAGTGTAAGATCTCAGAGTTTGTAATCACACTATTTTTGCTTTTGTGGAGATACTGTTGATAACATAAAAAAGGACTCGTTCTCAAGTAGGAATTTGGTCCAGCATTCATCATGTGATGATGCTGAATTAGAGCCAAAGTCTATAAATTGCTAATGAAGATAAGTCTTCTTTATTTAAAAGGGAGTAGGTTTTCATGGATGCCATGTAGGCAGTCAATTCTGTTTCCTTTGTGTTGCAGGAAGCACTAGTGTTTGTGAGTACCAAGGGAAATTTTTGAGTCCATGGCCAATGCTAGTTGACACTGTACTAGTGGTGAGTGAAGTCTGGACTGTGCTTGCATAGAGACTATTCATACTGAAAGAACGCGATACTTTGTAGAACCGGTTTTTTTACTTATTCACCATGTACTTTAAAAAAGACTATTTAGAAATTTGTGATCTCTGTCATTTGACAGAAGAAATAATGTCAGTAATTTAAGATGTATCTGGTCTAGTCCTCTGGACTTGCATATTAAGAAAGAGAAGATGGAAAAATGCCTGTGTCTGGAACTTTGAAAGAGGATACATATGGATTCTGGATTATACACCTTTATAAGAACTGGATAGAACAAGGGAGGGCGGGAGTGAGGGAGGGGAGGAGGGAGGGAGGGAGGAAGGAAGGAAGTGGCGGAAGAAAGTGGCAGAAGGAAGGAAGGAAGTGGCAGAAGGAAGGAAGTGGCGGAAGTGGCGGAAGTGGCAGAAGGAAGGAAGGAAGGAAGGAAGGAAGGAAGGAAGGAAGGAAGGAAGGAAGGAAGGAAGGAAGGAAGGAAGGAAGGAAGGAAGACCTCTTAGTAATGCAGAACACGAAGCATTGGAATGAGTTGACTTTCACTGTACTACAGAACGTACCAGCTGTAAGGCTGTATCTGGATTTTGTGTCTGTCCACTTGGTTTGTCACGGCAGTATTTGCTGTTTTTAAAATCTATTAATTCTTCACGATGGGTGAACTCCCTGATTAAAAAGAAGCATAATATGGATTTTCCTTGAACCATTGCCGTACAGTATTTTTTCCTGTGTTTTATATATGAGTCATGATAGATATGATCAGGTTATACAAATAATGCAAAACTCAGTGGCAATATGTAAAGTAATTGCTAGATTCTGTTTTATAAAACAGGTGCTTATTCTCTGTCCTCTTTCTTCCTTTCTTTTATTTCTTTTCTTGAGAAATTACTGGGAATTGCGTGACTTTAAAGGAAGAATGTGAAGAATTTGTATTCTTTAGGGGTAATGAATTTCATCTTCCCC
Organism: Pyrgilauda ruficollis; assembly: GCF_017590135.1. Lineage (NCBI taxonomy): Eukaryota > Metazoa > Chordata > Aves > Passeriformes > Passeridae > Pyrgilauda > Pyrgilauda ruficollis. The sequence goes on from NW_024526933.1 coordinate 4,031,584, forward strand.
TCCCCCCCCCCCCCCCCGGGGGTTGGGGCGGGGGGGGGGAGGGGTCCC
>NW_024526933.1:4031665-4259678 GCF_017590135.1 Pyrgilauda ruficollis
CGTGACTTTAAAGGAAGAATGTGAAGAATTTGTATTCTTTAGGGGTAATGAATTTCATCTTCCCCTCCCACCCCCCCACCCAGTGGTTGCCCTGCCTGCTATGGAAGAATGCATCAGTTCTGTTTCCAGTCATGATGTCAAACAGGACAGGTTTTTTGCTTGAGCTGAACATTGGTCTCATTGAATCATTTGACTGACTGTGAGTAATAGATCCATGCATGAATCATTTGACTGACTGTGAGTAATAGATCCATGCACTACCCCTGGGAAAAGCAATTACTGCATGCAACGTGCCCCACTCATGGAAATAACAAAGTGCTTCACAGTAAGGAGCATGGAATCAGTCAAGTCAGGAATAGACATGAGCTTTGAAGATAATATAAACTATGTTTTCTTGTTGACAAAATACTCAAAGGCTTTTGTTTATGCTTTTATTCTAAACAAGGCTTCCCAGACATAAATCAATATGGCAGCATTTGATTCTCAAGAACTAACAAGAACTCAAACACTAAGTATAGTTTTCAGCACTTCGTAACTACTCATTATGTTTATTTCCCAGTTTTCTTTGTTATTTGTTTCCTGTCTCCATTCAGAGCCAACACATTTTTGGCTTTCAATTTGAAGTGTGAAGCACTGCCAATCAGCAGGAAATATAATACAGATAAGATTCATATGAAGTCTTTTGAACTGCTAAAATCTTTGGATGGGAAATGGATGTTAAATTGTTTACATTTGGCACAAGAAGAAAAAGTTCCATTTTTAAATTCAAAGCCTCTCCACCTTTGTAAATGAAAACAAATCACATGGGTCATATAGAGTTCCGCTTCTGTAAAATCCATCATAAGTCTGATAAAAGCTTTTGTAAATCAGAAATTTTATCTGTTGCTTTCTTGAAAGTTATTTTACAGCTTAAAAGGAAATGGCCCTTTGCCCTGTGTCCTTTAGAAAATGTAACTGTAACACAGTAACATGTTCATGACACAGTAAAAACACTAAAACATTAAGAATGGTTTTATTGGTGTTTTAATCTTTTTAAGGAAATATGCTATGTTTTTGCATAATTAAATTTTTCATCTTAGCCCTGCATTTTTAATTTATTGAGGATACATATCCAAAGCTTATTACTCCAGGATCTGTTTCTACTTTGCTTTGTTTCATTTGCAAAGAATCTTTGTGGAAGGCACCTCCCACTTCCAAATTCTGTGGTCCTATAGATTTGCAGGGTGCAGGTAAGGGAAATAACTTGTCCTAGTTTTCTGAATGTTTAGTAGTATTGGAACCAAATGTTAATGTTCAAATTAGTGGGTGCTTTTATATCAGCTCTTACATGTGTGCGGGATGTCGCACACAGATTCTGGATGGCAGTAGATCTCAAAAATGAAGTTGGGAACAGCATCTCCTTTGGAGCAGTTAAGCATTGCTAATGAGTACTAATCACATGGCAAATCAGAGAGTGAGAACCAGTCACAAAACTGCAGGCTGTTATGTGGAACCTCTTATATTTCAAAGCCAGCAGAAATTATAAAAACTGACAAAGATGTTCAGGACTGGCTTGCCAACTAAAAAGCACTTCAGCAATGGAATATCCTCTCCTGGATCTGCAGGGAAGGAAAACTATTTGAAGGAGCAGCTTAACCTTGAAGCCTTGTGACATTTTTGGGGTTGGATGGAACATGCTGTCAATGGTGGTTATGGTTGAATAGTCACAAATCTAATTCAGGGAGAAAAATCTCTTGAAATTATAATTTAGAGTTATGCAGTGGGCAGAAGCATTATTTCAGGGATAGCACTTAAGCTACTGCTTATGCTCTTTTCTTCTTTGGATCACTAATGCAGGAATTTTCATATGAAACATGCTTCTTTCTGGTGTCTTTCCAAATCAGAGGTCATAGAGCAGCAAACTTTGTTGAATACTAATGAATCCTAAACCATCCTGTCTGCAGGATGTCCTCAAGGATATTGTAGTGAAATGGCTGGGTATATATAAAATCCATATTTTTTCTTTCAAGGAAATTTTAGGCCAAATGTCTGAGTATTGATAAATTTAATGCATCTGGATATTGTGAAAATTTTACTAACCTTAACTAGCAGCTGCAACCTCACTGAATTTCATACTAGTTTGGTGCTAACTGGGACAGAATTTAACTCTCTATTAAAGAATATTGGAGAATGAAACAGAAATACTGGCACCATATATGGATTAATAGATATTTTTTCAGATTATGACTTGAAGACACTTGATAAAAATACAGTATTTATTTCCAAAGTTTCTGAATAGTTATTATTTTGATTTTTGATGCAACTTTCAATTAACTTTGCAGTTTGTTGGGAGGAAAGAGTTGAAAGCAGAAGACTGCGGAGGAGAGGATAGATATGGTTGAGTGACCATGCGGCTGGGAATACCAAGGCCTGGAGAATATCAGTGTGGGAAACCATGTATTAAATCTACTGCTTTTATCCTCTGTCTGTTTGGAGAAGTAAAATTTCTGTGCAGAGATAACATAGATGTTACAGTGACTTGTAGGCCCTATCCCAGACATGCTTCAGCTCCCTGTTGGGAGAAAGATCAAAGCAGAGTCCATAAAAAGCACAGGGAGATCACAGCATGGTGCTAAACTACGCGTGCTCAGGCCCTGGATAAATGGGCACAGCAGCAGCCCCACTGCCCACGAGGACTGGACTGAGCCTGACGGTGCCTGCGCCCTCACTCGTGTCTCTGCTGCCCAGCCTTGTTTCAGGATCCTCCAGTTAGCAAGGTAATTGAGTAAATTAATTATTTGCATTTTTTGTGGTTGTTCTGGTCACCTACCTATGTGTCAATTCACACATAGGTGTTTGTGGAATCTTGTCCTTGTGTAATCTTGTCTTTAACTATTGGAGGGCTTTAACTTTTTAAATTGTGTATGCAGAACTAGGATCTTAATCACAATTCTAATTCTTTGCAGTTGCTCTTGATGTGCCTGTAGCTTTCAAGGAAAGCTTCCAGAAGGAAGGCTAGGGAAAACATGAGAAAACTGGAGAATGGGGTAAGGCACCTGATGAAGACATACTAAGCTAAGAAAAAGCTAAGCTACTCAATGCTTTTTTTTATTTTATTTCATTCATCACTGCTAACATGTGCCTTAGGGAAAACAGGGCTCTGAGACCAAAGGGAAAGTCTGAACAAGGAAGGCAGTGTCAGCCTAGAGAGAGCACAGGAGAATGTGGACGTAAGTCTGTGGGGGCTGTTGGGTTGGACCCACAAATTCTGATGAAGCAGGCCAATGCCATTACAAGGACAATTTTGATTATCTTTGAAAGGCTGTAGCAAGCAGGAGAGGTTTTTGCAGCCTATAAAATAAAAAATGTCATTCTAATCTTGAGCTCCATGCTACTTGCCGTCATCTTACAACCTCATATGGTGACAGAGAATATATTCCTGCAAAACATTTCCAGAAACAAAAAGGACAAAAAATTATTATGATTATCAGTATCAGCATATATTTATGAAGAGGAACACACTCTTAACAAATCTGGTAGACTTTATGAGAAGAAGAAAGGTGATTGTGTTTCCCTTGTCTTTGACACCCTCATAGACAAACTAACAAGGTACAGATTAGATAATTAGTCAGACAGGTAGATTGAAAACTGGCTCAGTGGCTGAGACTGTTGTAATCAGAGGCACAAAGTCCACTTGGAAGGTGCCATCAGCAGTTTACCTCAGGGGACTGTACCAAAGCCAATGCCTCAACATCCTCATTAATGAACTCTGCACTGAGACAGGGGGTGCCCTCAGCAAGCTTGCAGACAATATAATATTGTGGGGAGTGCCTGATATGCCAGAAGGTTGTGCTGCCATCCAGAGGACCTTGACATGATAGAGAACTGAGCAAAAAAATAATCTTGTGCAGGTCTATAAGGAAAATATTAAATCCTGCCCCTGAGGAGGAGCAGTCTCAGGCACCTGTACACACCTCCCAGAAGACCTGCTGGAGAGCAGCTATGCTGAGAAAGACCTGGGGTTTTTAGGGAAAAAAAAAAAAAAAAAGTTGATCATTAGCTGGTAATACACCTGCTCATCAAAAATGACCAACAGAATCCTGAGTTGCATCAGGCAGGACATTGCCAGCAGGTAGAAGAAAGTGATTGCTCCCCTGTTCTTGGCACTGGTTAGGCTCATCTGGAATTCGGGATTCAGCACTGGGTGTCTCAGAGCTGAAGAAGTAAGGAAATATAGCAGTGAATTTGGAAGAAATGCTTGATGTCCTGTAATACTTTTCTTCTTTCCATTATAATTCCCTATTTCAAACTGGAATCTTGTAATGTAGAATATTTTTGTGTGCCTCTTTAAGAGGTTAGTGTGGAGTTTTGGATGATATATTAACATGGCAGGTGTGTCTTCACTAAAAAAATAAATTGTGTTTATTTTTGTATAAACAAGTAATTCACTTGTTCACTCTTGTTCACTTTTTCTTTTTTTCTTCTCTCTCTCTTGTATTTTTTGGGTTTTTTTGGGGTGGGTTTTTTGGTTTTTTGGTGGTTTTTTTGTTTTGTTTTGTTTTTTTACTTAAGTGCTTGCTTATGATGCAGGGAGGTATCTGTTCAGTAAAGACTGAAAGACTGGTAGCTGGCATCAAAATGCCAAGAAAAATAACTCTGGAAGATTACTCAGTAGGAAATCCTTTACACTGAATAGCATTGATTGGAGGTGCTTTTGAAAGACACTTCACATTTATAACTTGTCACAGTGAGACCTAAGTCTCCTGATTATTCCCTTACTTGTTTGGCTAACTGCAATGGTTTTATTAAATTAAAAAAAAAAAAAAAAAGTTATTATGTCTTTAGACACCTCTTTGCTGTGAAATCAGGAGCAGCTGTGAAAGGAAGTGTTGTGCAGCTCTGAGAATTCAGAGTGTAACAATGAACACACTTGTCTGTGAGCTATGAACAGGAGAATGTCTATGTGGTTGTCCAGTACTGTGGGCTGTGATATTTGACCTAGCTCAGGCTCTGGAAACTTTCTTAATGTGGTTATTCACGTCAATGAATTTGCTCATTGTGAAGCAGGTTGAATAGCTCTGTTTCAGGTCTTTGCTTTGATCACAAGGATGTTTTTATGTACTTTTTTGTTGTTGTTATTGGTAATACTAATACTCCTGGTCCTATCCTGCATCTTGTGCTCATTATTATCAAGGGAAAGTTGTTACGGATTTGTGTACAGGCTTCTACACTGCTGAGCCTGAGGAATGAGGGAAAAAGGGAAACTATGCCCTTTATCCATTTTTTTTTTCCCCCCAGGTCCAGCCAGCAATAACCACTGCAAGAACAGGCAAAACTATAATTTGACTGAATCTACTCAAACATCTGGCAGAACGGGAAAAAAGTTAAAGGACGGGGAATCTCAAATGAAGTTCAATTAATTTAGCAGTACGTTAATGAGAACATGGGCATTAGCATTTGCTTTCGGGAAAGCTGCTTGGAGTATTTAATATAGACTTCATGAGGTAATTTCCTTTTCAAAAGACAATAAGCACAATAGAAAGCTGGTGAAAATAGGCCCTTTTTGCTCAAAAGCATCAATTTGCTTTGGAATTTCAGCTTTTGTTTCCATGGAGTCCAGATTTCAGTTAGGTTACTTGTTAATTTGACCAATAATATATGCAATTAAATAAAAGCTATATAGCCTGGTAGGTCTCACATTTTTTGTCTAACTACAATGAAAATGAAATTATATTGGTGATAGCTGTAGCATTTCCCAAAACAAATACAGTTATGATACCGATCTTATCAGATGTAGGAATTCTCAATGGTTTTGTATTTCCTTAGAGATTAGGCTTTGCTTTCTCTCTTCAGCCAACACTGTAGCTGGGCACTTTCATAAGACATGAAGGTAGAACCTGCATCTCTATGGCAGGTTCTGCTTTATGATACATCTTGCTGACTTAGTCTGTGACTTTCTGAAGTAGATTGTAGGGTCACAGGGATTAAGAAAATGCATAGTGTTGATTTTGTCATGAGGAGTGTGTAATTCAATGCATATACACAAAAAACTTCTCCAAGAAGGAGAACCCCCAGCACTCTGCCAGGTCCCATCATGGTGGGATGGCTACTTTGCATGTTATATTTTAGTGTTCCTATATACCACTGATGATGATCCAGAAACAACCTCCTATCATCAGTGTCTTATATGCCTAGAAAAGGAAGTGAAGTAGGTGGGGGCAGCACCAGGAGACTGACCATCCTCCCAGTTGTAAAGGAAGACAGAGACATCCAGATTTCTTGTAATATGGGGAAACATTTCCCTTTGACTCCAAAGCTGGCTCTGTAGTATAAGCAGTATTGATCTTCAAGTAATTCAGAAAAGGATCTTTACTACCCTCTTACTGATGTTGCTCACTCCCTTTACCAAAACATGACTGAAGCAAATGAAAAGGAAAAAAAAAAAAGCAGCTAGACCAAAAGAATGTAAACCTGTGGTGCTACAGGTGACCACCTGAAGTTTGATAATAATTATTTTTAGTATTCATCAGTGAGTGTTTTGGCAGTGGCTCTCACTTTAGGTAATTTCTAAAAACTCTGAATAGGTTGGTGATGAAAATTTTTCTAGGTCACATGTGCTGTTTAATAATCTATCAGTGCAATTTGCTCTTTCACTGGGAAACTGCTGGAGATCCAGGGCCTTACACAATTGAAAATGGCCATGATTTCATGAGGACAGTTTAGGAAAATTTTTATTTCAAAGGAATGTGAATGGTATATAATTAAAATCACAGGTTCCTAGTTAGGAAAGCAAGTGGACAATCGTAAAATTCAACAATTATATATTATCTGATTTATGCTTTCTAAATGTAAAATTTGTTCCAGATCTAAATTAAGGAAATTTTTACAAGCTATTTAATTTTATCTTGAAACATTCCAGGTCATGTTGACTTTTCATAGTCACTTGTTTCTCTGTTCAATTCATCTCAGAGTTAGAAAATCATACCTTATTTCAAAGTTGGATTTATCTAACTTCCCTACCCAGCTGTTGAATCTTATTACATCCTAGACAGAAAGGTTGGAAAGCTCCCCAGCATCAACTGTCTTTTCCTTTTTTGATTTCTTACCCACAGTCATCAAGACACTCCTCATTCTGCAAGATGAATAAATTGAGATCTTAGAAACCTCATATCAAAAAACATCTTTCTTCAGACATTCTTCAAATTTACTAACATTTTTCCTCTATTTTTGCTGGTATGAATAGTAGAGCAGGACAACTAAGTGGACCAACTCTAGAGCTTGGCCACAAAAAGCACAACTGAAGCTATAGTTAACTTATGTATTGAAAAATTACTCATCTGAACATAGTATCTGCTAAGGAAAGGCAAGGGAGTGGTACAACTAAATTTGTTGGTAGACTTTCAGCAGGATGATCTCTATCTGGTTTATTCATAATGTGTTGTCAACTCTATTTGTGCACCAAGAATCAAACACCCAAACTTTGGATGGGGACTTTACTTTTTTTTAAATTGCAACAGGGTGAATCATTCCTTGGAGAAACAAATTGTTTTTCTCCCTTTCATATACAGAGAACCTATAAAAAACACAAACATCATAAGTGTTACCTAAGCTATATCCAGTAGCATTTACTTTATGAATCTTCAGCCTTCTAGAAGCATAGTATCCTTACAAATTAGATATTAGAGAAGATAGAACTCTTAGGGGTGTGTTGCAGTGAGTGGAGAGAATCTATGGTATGTGAACTAACTTTCTAATTCCTCACAGATGTAACAGGAATGAGTCTTTAGTCTGTGCTAGAGTAAATCTGTGGTGGTATCTCTTTCCAGCAGTGGCCTTGGCCCAGGGCACAACTGCTGCTGTTAGGAGCAGGGAGGGTGGCTACTTAAACTGTGGCATGACCTTGGGTGGCTGATGTAATGACAGGAGCTCATTTGATTGAAGAAGGATGGCAGTTTATAGGGTGTGTCGCTGGATCGTCCATTGAGGGATGTTGGAAACTAACTCACACTATGTTAGTGTTCAGTGCTGGGTTGAGGGGTTGAGGAGGTTGCTGCTGTAATGATGGAGGGTACAAGAAAATCTGTTTACAGCTATTAAAGCACTGTTGTTAGTGGACCTATTTCCAGATATTTACAAGTAGGGCTAGTATTTCACATGCCTGAAGCTTAAAAGATTTCCCTTGCCATCTAGCCCAGAAACGCTATTATAAAGAAGTGAAATGCAGAACACTGTGGCTATTAAAGGTTAATCTAGTTGATATATAAATAGTACCCTGGCATATCTTTGTATACATAACATTTTACAAAATATGTTAAGTACACAAAATAAGCAATGTATACAGAAATAACACCTGCTGATGTGCTTGACTGGTTGTTTAATATTGATAAGTGTGTTGCAATATGGTCACCATGTCAATATGAGATCATTTAAAGTCATGCTTTTATGATGGGGTAAGAGAACAATAAAGCAGCAATTGCTCATAGCCTGAATATTGGATACATTTGAGCAGATTTTATAGCTGTAAATTCATAAGCATTTCAAAATTAGAATTTTAGATGTAAATTATTTTCAACTCAGTTTTCTGTGTGCTGGAAACAGACATAGTAAAAAACCCAAACCTGTGGCTTATTGTATAGCAGTTCTTTTCCCCCTTGTCTCTTAAAAAATAAGAATACAAATGGGCATACATACAAGCCTATTTTATGTTACTTTATATATAAACTCCTTAATGTGTTGGAGGAAAATCAAAAAGATTAAGGAGTATTAGAGGTCAGTATTATTTAACACACTCAAAATTAGTTAGATCCTGTGGAAAAAATATTGATGACAAGCATCAAATCAACTTAGGGATTCTTTTGATGTTGAAGCCTCCTTATGGGGTTTTAGGATAAAGGCAAATTCACTGGTTTCTTAGTTCAGTGTAATCCTGAGCTAGTCATACTTGAATGTGTGTGTTACAAGAAAATTTAATCATTAATTTAAAGCAAGAGCCTTACTCTGATATTAGCAGGTATTGAAGTAAAGTATGCTGAATGAATATTTCATTATTGTGATGCAAGTCACATTTCATTTAGACTAGAAATTAGTTTCTAAGAATTGGGTACCTGGGGTGAACTGTAAGGGAATTAAGATTCACTGAAAAACAGAGCAGTCTGACTGTACAGTCTCTACGGGAAATAAGGTTCAAGATTTTTCTCAGCCACAGGAACTGTTCTACCCTTAAGGAATTGTAGCTGATAGAATAGGGAGAACTAAGACTACACAACGTTTCTTTTCTCAATGTTTTGCTATCAATTAGAAGTTCAAGCATGGAAATAGTTTTTGGGACATGAAAGTACTGTTGCAAGTTGACTCTTTCCTAGTCCCCAAAACTGCTGTAGTCTTCTAATGCTTGTCCACATTATGGTAAATTTAGTAACAAAGTACATCTGGGTTTATCTCTTGTGTAAAGTAAGCCTTAATAATCTTCTCTTTGTGCATTTAGCATTGCTTCTTGGTAGCCTCCTCCTCCTGTTCCTCCTCCTCCTCCTCCTCCTCCTCCTCCTCTTCCTCTTCCTCTTCCTCTTCCTCTTCCTCTTCCTCTTGTCTCTAAAAGGTTTCAGTAAGATGATGAGAATGAGATGTATCACATGGAAGGAATGACAATAAAAAATATGATTTGAATTTAAATATAAACTGAGCCTAGATGTTCTGCTGCATGCCCATGTTTTAACAGAAAAGGCCAAGATTAAGGAGACATATATTGCAAACACAGCTGTTTCAGCCAGCTCTAGAATAGAAGCTACATGTAGCCAGATACAGCAGACTTTTGGGAGATGGAATGTAAATAAGAAAAGGAGTTGGCTTACAGAATATATTTGTAGTGCAGATCTTTTATCCATGTTCTCATACCCTTTAGAAATGAAGATTTTGTGTTGATTCAGTGTCTAATCCTGTCTCTGTCTTTTCATTCTTAACTTTTGGGCACTGTATTTGGGAGGTCTCTGTGTGACATGACTGTGTAGTAATTAAGATCACTTGGCAATACATTTGATGTCAAGAGATGATATAAGTGTCTTTATCAATATGAGGTCAGTTATTTTGATAAATAGATGTAGTAATTTTACTTAAGTGTTCTGTTTCACAATGAATGTTCTTAGTCTTTTGAAATTAAATTAATTGCTTTTCAGATTTTTTTTTTATTATTTCTCTACAAGCATGTTTAAAAATCAGGACTCCAGTCTGACAAGTTTCTTACCCTCCAATCTCCCTACATCTGGAAACTGGACATGCATGCCCATACATCTAGGTATGAATCTATATACTGTGTACAGTGCTCTATCTTTTTAGAGGAAAGTACACAAACTTGTGTGTTTTCAGAATTCAGTCTGTGTGGTAACCTGTAAGAATGATGGCAAGAGTGTATTTTTTTTTTTAAAATAACAGCATGAAATAAAATGTCTTTATTACTCCAAGTTATAGATCTAGTACAAAGTGTCTTCTTGTACGACCATTAGAATTTCTGTCTCTGTATTGCTAAGCAGTTTTTCATGAATTTTCAATTTATAATTTACTGTAACTGTGAAGAGAGGAAATGAAAATTAGGAAATACACATGAGGCAAAATGAATAATTCTCCCATTCTATCTTCATTCAAATTTAAGGACACTGTAATTTATTCTTACCCAACACTTAGCAAAAAGCAGCTCCTATTTAATCTTTGTAATCCTGGCTTTGAAGCTGCTGCTGCTTTGTAATTTTCTTTATGAGTGGCAATCACAGCAGTGGTTTTGATTAAATGATTACCCATAGGCCTGCTCTTGAATGAAATGACAGATGTACTCTGCTAAGATATAAGTAAATACTGTGAACTTAGTAACTTTCTACTGAGTGAGCAAATTCAAAATATCAGTATGTATTATTATTGAGAATTACTTGCAACACAAAGCATAATATGTTACTTTATTTGACTAGCTTTCTTTGTATGGGGGAGCAGGGGAAAACCCTAGCCTGGCTGAGATCAACCTTCCACAGCACATCTTGCAAGTGTGTGTGCATTGACGTAAAGTGAGTGGTTGTGACAGCAAGTGCTACCTCAGTAAGAGATTGAACAGTCTGAACATCTTTCTGCCTTTCTCTGTTGTGCTTTAAAGTCTTCATTTCCTCCTCGACCGGTTTTCCAGAACTATGTGAATCACATTAAATCTTCTTCTACTATGAGGCTGACAGTTTTCTGAAAAGAAGTTCTACAAAATATCAGCATGAGAATACTTAACATCGTGTTTGCTCTTAGGTTTTCTTAATTTATTTGCAAGCACTTCTGTGTGCTGAAGTATTATCTTCAGTGGCACCCACAATAATAGTAGCATAAAATGAAACATTTACAGCTTCAGGAAAATTAGTGAAAAGTTATGAGTCTCACTGAGTTTCTCCTATTTAATTGTTTTGCAACTTTGAAATTATTCTCTATTTTTCTTGACTACCCAAAGCAACTTTTTTTTCTTCTTTCATGTTAAAAAACAAGCCTGTATTTGAGTATGATTGTTGTTGTTTACAGGTTACACTCGGCAGCAAGGAGAAAAGGTAAATGGTTTCCCACAGCAGTATCTAATACCCAGTGGTACTGACATAACTAACTTTTCCTGGTATTGTGTTGGATAGGAACTTTTCAGTTTCACTAGAATGCAATTAGCCAAGACCTCAGAGCTTGCAACTGGAATTATGCAGGTATTATTTAGCTACTGAGAAAAACAAAAACCAATGCCTCAAATAGTAATTTTTTATCAGTTGCATGGGGAATATATTTCCTTGTCTGGTAATGCCACATAAGAGTAGAAATGTGTAAAATGCAGCCTCCCTTCTGGTCTTTGTTATTGTGCCTTTACATCTTTTCTCCTTACTTTTGTGTAGAAATCTGTCAGCCTTTAGTAAGTGTGACTTCTGGAAGTGGGACAAAGCAAAAGAACTGGAAGAAACTGAAAGAAATTGATTGGTAAAAGTAAAGGCCAAAGGAGGGAAAGGTAGCAAGCAGATGAGAGAAAATTTCCTTTGCTGAAAAAACCCCAGACAAAACAAAATCAGAAACAAACTAAAAAGGAAAAAATATTAGAGGAAATCAGAGGACACTAAAACACACTTGATATTTCATCATGGTCAATATTAATATCAATAAGGTCATGTTTACATTACGGTAATACTCATAGCTTTCAGTTATGCTGTGCACTTTCTGCAGAGACACTACCCAGTTGTTTCTGCAGAGTGATCTCCCACTTGCTCTTGTTGACCAGACCTCCCAGTTGTCCTTTACTCTTTCCATCCTTTTCTCATGAAACAGAGAGAATTTGTAATTTCACCCATGATTTGCTTCAGCAAAGCTGTACTGTCTTTGAAAATGTGTTGGTTTTGGAAACAGAAATACCAGTGATGAAAGGAAGAAAATAAAGGTATGAGGTCAAAGAAAAAGAATGAGGAGACAAAGAAAAAACGAGACACAGACTGAAAGGTCAGGAGGTCTATTCCCATAAGCTTCACTACTGGACCTTCCGGCATAAGTGTGAAGTCACTCCTCCTTACTGTATCAGTATGGTCTAGATTACTTTAAATGCTTAAAGTAATTGCATTTTTAAAATCTGGATCATTCTGACAGAGATGGCCTAAAGAGAAACTTTTATATATGATTATTGAATAGGTCTCAGGAAAAAGCAGCCTCCACATGTGGTTATAAGCAGTGATCTTTAACCAGGTTAAGCTGCAATGAAAACAACATTTTTAATGTAGCTTAGGTTTTTAACATTGGTATTTTGCTGGAAATTTGCATGCCTATAATATATATTAATTATATGCCATAATGTAAAGTCGCACATATTTTTGAAAACACTGACTTTTGAAAGCCAGTGCTTTAGGTCAATGTGGTACATATAGCATAGTATAAAGACATAGTGGTGTCTTTAAGTAACACTGGGACATACTTCAGCTTGCTTGATGGTTAAGTCTTGTTGATAGCTAAATCGTTTCACAAAATCACAAAATTGCTTCTGTTTTTTTTTTGTTTTTTTTTTTTTTTTTCCTAACAGGAATGCTAATCAGTTAAATGCCTCTTGCAATCTCTCCTTGCTACAGAAACAAAGTAGAGGGAGCTGCTCCTCAAAAAGTTTCTTATACAGGCGTTAACACGATTAAGTAAGCATACTCTTTTATATAAGGGAAACAGAATAATCTTTCTCATTATTTCATGTACATGACAGATGAATCTGTGTGATTCAGGCCTCACATATACCTTTATCTACAGGCGTGTATGTCTTAACTTGCAGGACTCCCTGTTTGCCTTAGTAGGTTGGTCTCAGTGTGGAAAAAAAAAGGAGTGCAATATTTTTTAACTAAGTCAGACATATTGTACAGTCTATTGCAAAATGCAATAGAGTGTACAATATGCCTGACTTAGTTAAAAATAGGCTGTCAAGGAGTGTGTTCATAGCAAAACTTTTAAAACCTCATTTTAATTAGAGGGAGTTGCAAATTTTACTTTTTTTGCCAATCAGTTACTGTTCATCTGCACTGCTGACTGAGGATTTTTGTAATCTCTATAACCTGTTTAAAATATTAGAATTTTGAATACTGACTGACAGATTCATAACATTGTTTTGCATGTGTGTAATGGACACAAATGTGCTTATACATGATCAATAACATTTCCTCAATATTATATGACATGTCGTTGTACTGTAAATATATGCACAATGTATAGATTCCATATTCTACTGCTTCTCAAGTTCTTGGAATTTATTTGAAATGCCAATGAGTTTGCTTTATGAAAATAGAAGTAAGCATGTTGAGCTGCGGCAAGCCAATTGAGAGAAGACAGGTAATACAATGAAGTTTATTTTCCTTTTAAACATACAAACAGTGATTTAAACCACTAGAAAGGTGCCTATCTGTTTCTGGACTAATCTCTCTATCCCACTGTTTTCTCTTATCCAATAAGCCAAGTCATAAGACTGGCAAATGTTTCTTCTGGTGCAAGTATTTAAGAGTACACACATAAGCACAGCCCCTTGTAAATGACAAACATCATTATTTGAGCATGGAAATAGCTCAAATAATTCAAGAACTACACTGAAATGCCAAAAATACCAAAGCAGATTCTTCCTGGTCTCCCATGTGGTTTGCAGCATTCTTCTTATATTGTGTTCAGATTCAGCAGCCGCGACTTCAGCTCCAGCCTGTTTAACCTTGGCACCAGTGCTACTTAATTCCAGTGATTTCTGGGAAATCAAGGTTGCTGGTCCTACTGTTTGGGGATTTTGTGTGTTTTATCAGTTGGTTTTTTGTTTTGGTTTTTTGGGTTATTTTGGGTTTTTTTGTTTGTTTGGTTGGTTTTTTTTTGGTTTTTTTGGGGTTTTTTTTTGGTTGGTTTTTGTGTGTGTGTGTGTATTTTGGTTTTGTTTGGTTTGGATTGGTTTTTTTGTTTGTCTAGATTATTTTCTTTTGATTTGGTTTGGTTTTGTTGTTTGGGGTTTGTTTTTTTTTTTTTTTTTTTTTGGTTTGATTTGGTTTTTTGTGGTTGTGACTGAGAATACTCAGAAAATAAATATAAATTACTGCTTCATCTTTGTTATTTTTCCCAATAAGTACTAGTCTAAGGAAAAGTTAGATATAAAACAATAAATTAAATGTATCTTTTGATTATATCCTAAAATAAAATATTCTTGTGGGGTTATGCAAATTGTTATTGTAAATACTTTGTAAAATATAGAAGTAAAAGCATTTGAAACAGGTTGGTGTTTCTGGAATGGCAGGTTTTGCAAACTGCATAGTATTCCTTCTGGAAACTCTGTACATCTGTAAATACAGATGTAAAAAATACATCTGTATTTTTACTTATATTACTTGATCAAAATATAGAACTACAGAAAAATCTATTGAATGGTCATTTCCCATTTGAATAACCTATGCCACATTTTGATTTTTGAGTCACATTTGTGAAAAGAAAGGAAACAGTCCCCAGAGACAGTAAGCAGGGAATCTAGGAAGACTTGTTAGGGAAAAAAGCCACTTCAGTTTTTATGTTTGTCTGGACTTGGGCTACTGAGGGTACTGAGTGATCCTGCCTGTACATCTAATAGTTCACCTGTAGTGAACTCTAGTAATAAAATCATAAAAATAAGCAATAACTCATGACATGACTATCTATATACCACTGCCCAGAATCTTTCTCTTACATCTCATTGCAGTGAAAAGATGTTTTACATTAGATGAGCCTACCCAATATCAAACTGTGATCTGCAAATGACGGAAATTGCCTTGTAAGAAATAGATGCAGTTTTTGACAAAAAAAAACCCGTTCCCATTTATTTATGGTTTTCTTTGGGAGGCTAATTCCAAACATCAGGCAAGAAATAGCCTACCTTTGGGCTGTTCAGTTTTGTCTGACTGATTTAAAGGCAGTAACAGAATTACTTCGTTATAACTTCCCCTGTAGACAAGCAGGTTCTTTATGCCACTGTTTCAGTCCAAGGAGCCAAATAATACCTTTTTTATTGCAGTATTTTTAGACATTGGATACATCTGGAAAAATATTCAAGCAGATAATTAGATTGCATTAGCAATGTGTCTGTTGTGGTTTCCCTGATCCCAAAGAAGGCAGCCCTTTATGAAGCACTTGGCCACAGACTCTGCAAAATCTGCTGTGTAAATTGGCCCACACTAAAGCATGTGGAAAACATTTTTTGGCTGAAACTTGAAACCATTCATGTGGCTTTGAGACAGGGAAGCTCAGCCTGCCAACATCAATAGAACTTTGTACTACAAACCAAAATGGTCATTTAGACATGTGTACTTTCATGCTCGCAAATGCACTGAGGTCAAATATTTTTTAATCTTGGGAATTTTTCCTCTTTATACAGCCTCGTATTTCACGCAGGAAATGAGGCTGAGTACAACAAACACAAATCATTGAGACTGACAGGGCATATTGGGTTCAAAACCCAAGCTTTGACTCTAATTGCTCTCCAAAGGCCTTTGGCTCAAGGTAACTGTTGATTTAGTTCAGCTGTTTCAAATCAGCACTGTAAGGTCTTGCTAAGACAAACTGGTTAGGCCACATTACATTTGTACCATTGGATCCCTCGGGTGCAAGTATAACACAGTTAGCATTTTAAAAGATTGCATTTGTCTGTACACTGCAGGCGGCAATTATGAGCAGGAAAATCTTTTGTGAAAGATGGTATGACCTTCCTTTTGGTGAAAGAGTGATAATGGCTTCTTGTGGAGGTAAAAATAATGTTTCTATTCAAGGTTCAGAGGGAGACTCCACCTTGTTTCTCACTCAAGTCAGTCTTGACAGAAATTTGTTGCCATTATTTTTGTTTTGCTTTGATAGTGCTTGTTTAGCTAAATAACACATATCTCTAAAATGTCTAATTTCTTTTACTCTCCTGCTGCAGAAATATTGCACCACCTTCTGAGGGAGGTGAGGTTACTAAAGAAAAACTACTTTCTCCCTTTATCAATTAAGAAATTGACACTCACTAAATTCCATGTTTTAGTTTTCTGTATTATTGACTGCTTCTGACATAATCTGGGTCTGAGTTTTCAGCAAGGGAAATCCTGGAGGATTACCCAACAGAATATAAATCTGCTTGGTTTATTATATTCTCTTACTGTTCTTAGCAATGTAAGTGCTGAAGTTTGATTTATTCCAGTATATCCATTTGCCTGTCTACAGTCAGAATTTGCATAGTAAAGATGTAATCCCTGAGAAGGAAAGCATGCTGAGCTTTTGCCAGGTTTAATTCACAAAGCGCTATTTTACAAGTTAACTCTTCCTGGTCTGGAGGTTGTTATTGAGTGTCACACAGTGGCTTAATTATCACAGCTGAAATCAGCTGGCCAGATCAAAGTGCCTTAAACACAGTAGTAGGCTGTAGAAGCAGGAGGGCTCTGAATAACCTGACACCCTACTTAATAGTCAACCCCCACTGACTGAAATGTGCTGAAACCCATTGATAGGGATTGTGGTGCACAAGGTATGTTGTCTACAGCATATTCCCTGTGTATTCCAGATGAACTGGGAATGGCTGGCACAGGGTTGGCTGTACTGGCTTTCTGCCAGCTGGGCAAGAGAGGTGAGCAGGTGATCTGGGGACAAGTCTGATTAATTTTGAGGATAGTAAGTGTTGCATGCATGTTGTAGGTGGCAGCATTCCTGTTTACTAATATTAGAGTGCACTTTTGATGTTTCTTACGAATTTTGCCCTTAATGAAAACATTCCTGAAGCTGCTTTTGTCCTCATTTTTCAATCACAACACATATGTATCCTCAAATCTAGTGTTTCTTGGCAAGAACCCTGATTAATACCATCTTCATTGTCTTTAGTTACCAAGAATTGAGAGGGTGCTTTCAGTTCCTTTATTGCCTTTTCTAAGTAAGGAGTTCAGTTCACTGCTGTTTCACAACCTTAATTGCCTATGTTCTGCCAAAGAGACATAAGCGGTCCTCCAGGATGAGGTATCTTTTCTGAATCATGGGTTACATTGAACCTGGTCATTCTCAGGTGGGCATGTATTTTTTTGTGCTCCAAACCAGCTGGAAACCTTGTTAGTACAGACTCAGCCTGAGCATAGCAAGTGGTCTCTCGGAGCTTGTATTCTAGTTCGGATTTGGTAATGTGTCTTGCAGCTTTGAGCTGACTGGAATATAGGCAGGGTAAGTTCATGTTGGCCTATAAATTATATATCTCCCTAATGGAGATGTATAGGCTGGATAAGAAACTTGTACTGTGAGTTGTTTGTTGCCTTGGTCCACTGAAGAAAGTTTCTTCTTTGCTCCATGAAACATGGTTTTGCTCTCTTTTTACATTAAATTTAATTCTATGAAATTGCTTATACCCACCTTGCTTTCCAGAAGCTGACAATTACATGAACCAGATAAAAACCCAAAGCTGCTGTTTTATCTATTGCTATTTTAATTACTTTTTTTTTAAGGGAGAAAGGGACTATTCTCTCCACACTAAATTGTGGAGAGCTGTAGCCTGTAGCATGATCTTATGTGGGAGAAGTTTGTGGAGAACTATGTCCTGTGAGGGGGACCCCACACTGGAGCAGAGGAAGGACTTCTTTCCCTGAGCAGCGGCAGGAGCAATGTGTGATGAGTTTACCATAACTCTCATTCCCTATCTCCCTGAGCTGCTGCAGGGAAAGAAGTGGAGCTTGAGATGGAAGGAAGTATGAGAGGAAGGTGCTATTAAGAATTATTGTATTTCTCATTATCCTGCTCTGATTTTTTTAGTAATAAATTCAGCTAATATCCCTGATGCAAGTGTGTTTTGCCCTTGACAGTATTTGGTAAGTGATATCTCCTGGTCCTTGTTTTAAACCATGAAGTCTTTGTTATATTTTCTGTCCCCTGTCCACTTGTAAAAGGGAGGGATGGAGTGGCTTTTCCTGGGGTCAACCCACCACAACTGCTGGATAGAGATCCATGCGACAGAGTAACTAGAAAAGACTAAAACCCTTCATAGCTCCTCACACATGTGCATATCTAATACTCATTACTAAGGCCTCTAAAGCATTCTCTAAACATTAAAGAAAATTTATCCCTTTTTCCCTGTGAGGTATTTGGGAATGAATGTCAATATGAACTCATTAGTTTACAGCCAGATAATAGTTACTTGAAATTTTATTGTCTTTTCCTGTTCCTGAAAGGAGGGATGTTGTTATGTCTTCTGGCAAAAGTCAACTTTTAATAGTAGTAACTAGGATTACTTTTAGCACAGATTAGAAAACAATCTAACTCCATGTTGGAGATTGAAATCTTAGTTTAATCCTCATGAAGAACCTTTGCCTACTATAGAAAAAAACTGTGTTACAAAAGCTGCAGAGAAGACCCCCCACCCTAAATGGAGCCCTGACTGAGGCCCTACACCGCTCGCTGTTGAAGATAAATAAAGTAACAGCTCCGGGCTGGGGGAGAAGAGTAAATTCACAGCGCACAAGCTCAGCACCTTGGGAGGGCAGACCGCAGCCCCAGGGCTTTCAGCTGCCAGGCCCGCGCCGGCCTCACACCGAGGGGGAGAGGCCTCGGGCTGTGGGGAAAAGGCCTCTGGAGAGAGGCAGTGCCCCCATCCTGGCTGTGCAGAGGGCTCAGCTGAGGGGCCCCTTCGCCCCGGAGGAGCTGCAGCCGCACGAAGGACACGGGGGAGCCACGGCCTGCCGCAGGATCCCCGAGGGGTCCCGGCCCCGCTCCGGGGCACGGCAGCGCGGTGCGACAGACCCGCAGTGCTGCAAGGGACGGGGCCAGGCTGGGTCCCTGCAAGGGAGGCACCTGGGCGTCCCCACCTGCCCACGGGGACAGTCATCCACGGGATTCTATATTTTTTGTTGTGGTGGTGTCATGCAGTGGAGGCGCAGCGGTGTGGGACCCTTACCACCAAGACCAGATGGAGTGGAGCAATGAGACATCATTGGGACCCTCGGAAGGGTGATATGTGTCTACCTAACCCCTGTCACTCTCCCTGCCCTCCCACCCCCTATGCACACTTCTTTTTCTATTTTCTTCAGCTCTTTCACTCGTTCTCTTTGCCTCTTTTACTATTAAATAAAAGATATCAATTTTTTGGCACCAAGATCTAACGTCATCTGGTTTTAATCATGTCATTTGGGTATATTTCAAACCGTTCTGGATTTGATCCACTTTATTCACAGAGAATTAGTTTCCTCTCCTTTTCTGTGTTTAAACCAGATCATAACACCCCAAACCAGAGAGCACAGAGGGTCACTGCAGGTCTTTTTAGAAATCAGAGAGTGAAGATAACACCAGCATCATGCACAGTTGGAGGATTATGTTAATGAAGACCAGATTCTGGACTGAGGGAAGAACTCACAGTAAATATATGCAGCGTGGTATGCAAAACCATTTTGACACCCTGCTACAAATTATTTTCATGCTTCTCTCCTCCACTTTCTGGGAGAATATATTTGCATTCAATTTATGGTATGATATTACACTGATTCTGATTTAAAAAAAAATAAAAATTAAGTGAATATGTTACAATGCCATTAAGTATTAAGCATTTTCCAGTCTCACTGGGAAATAGATTCCTGAGTAATATTCTGCAAATGTTGACATATCTTCTTTTTCTTGGTACTTACCCTTGAAACTAATCTGTTCGTCCCTACTTAATTTTGTAAGATCCCCATTATTAATCATGTTCCTCGTATGGTTCAAATTCACTAGTATAACAATAATGAATCTGAGACAGTCTTTCTTACCTTTCCATAAGAAAATCATCACATATAAGAGTACAGCAGACTAGTACAAATAAGAACTTTCATTAAGTCAAATTTTATTTTTCCCCAACAAAATTAAATAGCAGTAGTTTTCTTTCAGATCAACATACTGAACATTGTGCTGAAATATATGTAGAATAACAGGGAAAATAAATTTGTCACTAACAGTTTCCTTCATTAACAAAATTAATGTGTCTCATATTTAGCGGTCAAGTCTGGTGTGACAAGCATGGAAGCAAAAGCATAAAGAAATACCTTAAACAGATGATCTTCCACACACAGTGACAGAGCTGGTGCCCAGCCAAAATGGCCTTTTCAAACACCTCAGAGGTGACAGTTCAGGCTTCTCAGCCAAGGCCACTTTGTGGCATATGTTGGATTTGCAGTTTGTTTTCATCACTGCCTTTGAGAGAGGCCGAGACCTTGCAACTACTGCTGAAAGTGATTCACTGTAGTGCCTCTGCTAACAGCAATTTATAAAGCTAGAGGGTTTGCTCTTGAACACTATAACTTCTGATAAAAGTGATTTTCTTTTTTGTTTTTATGCTGGTTAGATAATTTTCTGTCTTTGCTAGTATGTGTCTGCACTGTCTCCCCAGGTGTAAAACACTATAGACAAAATGTTAAAACTCCTGCACTTTGCCCTTTTGGAAGGTTATTTATCCTTTCCTTTTTTATCTGTGGGGAAAGCTTCCTCTTTATCTTTGAGCATTTACTTGCCTATGTTTGTTAAGCTTCTTTTCAGGCCCTTATAGGCCCTCCTTGTGTCCCTTTGCATAGAAAAGCCTGTGTGAAGCACAGGGTTTAGATAAACCTACTGAGAGTGAAATGATGAGAGACATCAGGGGAGGGAAAAATCAGGGATCTGGAAGGGCGGAAAGAAATATTTCTCCCAAGGAAAATGCAAACCATGTATCTAACAAGCCCAGACTGTGCCAGATGACAAGCCCAGAGAAATCCTGTGTTTTTCCTAGTCAAAGCTTTTTTTGCACAACAGTGAAACTGATTGTCACCTTATAGCAAGTTTTACTTTTCTGAAAACTACTTCAATTCTGAGATTCCTGCTCAAACTGGGCCAACTTAATTTTCATTCATTCCAATGGGGAATTATGCTTTTTTCTTTTGTCAGAAAGAAAATGAATGAATAAAATAATGGAAGAATGACTGCGGTACTGTGCTGCTTCCCAGGGACCTCACACATCCACATCTTGGCTACACTCCGAGTCTCTTCTCTATGAAAATACACATCTATTGAATTAATAGAAAAGGCTGACCTACAGCTAACAATAAATCACACTAAACTTTGTCCTTCAAACTGATAACAGTCTGCAGAATTTAATGTTAAAAGCAGTGAAATACAGGCTTTATGAATTCATGACTGTGCTTGGTTAGGGGTATTCTCAGTAATGTGGGTTGTGGTTAGTGCTCTCTAGAAGATGAGTTCTGAATTGTAAAGGTTGCTTTTTTTATCACAGGGGAACTTTTTTACTTGAATCTGGCTTATGATGTCAGTAAAAATCAGATCTCCAAGGGACATCTCTAAAAGAGAAAATAATCTGATGTTTAAAAGAATTTAAATCTCTACTGACAATCAAAATAAATCTTGTCCCCTCCTCCCTTGCTGTTCCACTGTGTATTTTTGGGTCGTCTGAGAGCTACAGTTGTGATTGTTATGATCTTTTCAGTCATCATGTTGCTCTGTGTAGGTTTTATGTTACAGTTGATAAGACGCTGAACGTTTTCTGAGAGATCAAAGTGCTTACTATAATGAGAGAAATGTACATAACAACAGTTGTATGGCAAGGGTAAGGATTGCCTGAAGCAGAATGAATTTCTACAGATTGCTTGACAATGTAAGAATAATATTGTTTAATAAATCACTGGTATTATATGTTTTACAGTGAAACTTAGGATTTTATGAATTACTAAACACATTTTCTTCTTGATTAGCTATTTCATGTTCAGAAAACCTCTTCCTTGAAACTCATTTGAAAGATCTCAATTTTATTTTAACACTGAAAATTATTAGAGGGGCCGTGGCAGACCAATACCAGACTTTTAGTTTGTTTAGCAATAAATTGTAGTCTGAAGCTCATACTTCTGCCCAAGTACAGGAAAGCTTGGCTGTGCTTTGGAAAGTACACACTGATGGTCTTCTGCCTTACTGTGGTATTGAACAAGGACCTGTGAGTCTCCAGTTTCATCACTGTAGTGGGTAAGGAATGAATTTCATAAGAAACTTCCGACCACTTGAGTATCTTGAAGTCTCCCAGGATTCACCCTCAACCCTCACCCTTACCACTGATTCCCTGGATGTGTGGATTTTGTGTAGTGTGGGCCTAGGAAAGAAGAATAAGAATAATTATTTCCTTAAACTCCATTTCTTATTTTCCCATTTATTTCCTTGCTCCTTCCCATGGCATGCATAAAATCAAATGAAACCTGTTTGCCTTGGTTTTTCAAGAGGAAAAGAAAGTTGGGCTAGAGTTTCCAAATCTTGTAGCCTTTACTTAGATGTTGCTCACTTCACTTTTGTTGTGTTTTGTCTGGGTGAGAACTACAAAATTAGCTAGTATGGATTTATTGATATAACATGTGTTAGCATTTGCAGAACCTGAAATCCAAGTTCATGCTCCATACAATATTGCACAATAGATGGCATGTTAAGCTTATGTCATGGTCAGAAAGAATTTCTCTTTGAAAGAACTAATGTGGAGATTTCATGGCTGGAAAGACAGAACAGCCCTTCATAGCTTTATGACTTCAAAACTTTAACAAGCCTTAGAAGCAAAGTGGAGATTTCTTGTGCCTGAAGCGCATTCTCTCATTGCAATCTGTCTCTCTTCCTTTCTGTTCATTATTTGCGTGTATTTTTTTGCAATGTGTTTATTAGACTCTGAATTAGAAGAGTAAAGGTTCTATCAATTCAGTAACTTTAAAAGAGACTCTGGATACCTGTCTTTACATAGCTGTTATTCACAGATATTCCTTGTCCCTTGCAGTCAAAACGATTAAGCAGTACTCCAGTTACATACCATCAGCTTGAAAGGATTGCTACATAGTTTATGGTGTTTTAGTGTTCTCTGGCACATGATTTTTAACTTCTTTCCTCCTCAAAAAACAAAAAACAAAAAAAAAAAAAAAAAACCAAAAAAAAACAAACAAAAAAAAAAAACACCCAGAACAAAACAAAACAAAAAAAACCCCAAAAAACAACACAAACACTCACCTTTGGATATTTGGTTTTTTTTTTAATTTTTGAAGCAACTTGTTGAAGTCTGAATATAAGACCTCACAACCCTTGAATTCCAGCATGGGATTTTTAAAAATTAGGTTTTTTGTTGCCTTCAGCAGCAGCCACAGAATTAAGATCATGCCAAGTGGTTACATTCTTATACAAGGCCTGGCAGCAGATTTTTCTGCTGCTTTTTTCACCAGGTTTCTTCATTTTTCTGTTTATATACCACTATTTATAACTTAGAAATTAATTATATTTATGTAGTTCTTTAGGATAGTATGGTTTTGTGGAACACTTTATGGATTAAAATGGATAGAGCTTATAATTACAGTTTAGATTACTATTGGAGATTGAAATTTAACAACAGCATGTCACAGATGACATATTTTTAGAAATGTAGCAAACCCTGTTATAATGAATCAGTTGCATATAATCATTGTCCCCGTTTGTTATAATGTGTCCATTTGCTTACACCAGTGTTTCAACTGCTCTTTACCAAATTGCTTTAGCTGTTGTCTGTAACTGTATTGCTTCTCTGCCTTATCACATCAGGTCATAAGTGAGGTTCTTGGCTGGAATTCTGCAATTTGAAAGATTGTTCAGCATCTGATAAGGTCCATGTCTTTCCAAAGGTGTAGTCTGAATACATTTGACACAAAGAATATGCTTGTATTTATGTCCATGGAATTAGAAAAGTAATTTCCTGAAGTTTTGCAGTTCAGAGGCAGAGCATCTTGCACTGGAAAATAATGCATTTTAAGTAATCTGAGGACATTAAGGTACCGTTTTCTTGCTTCTGGCATACTGTGCTGTTAAAAATATTGCATTGCATGTTCAATTATTTCTTAGTCATAACCTATCTTCAAGCCCGGTTAGCGAAAAATTTTGCTTGAATTGTATGGATTTGTATTGTCTATTGTCCTTCCCTTTTTGGAATTCACTAAGCTGAGCTGTGCTAAAATGGGCCCTGCTATGCAGACTTTTAGTAAGAGGGTTTTTGAAATGCCTTCATGGCCATTTATGTAATAACAAGGGAGACATGTCCTGACCTATCAATCTCACTTTAAAAGAGCTGTTCAAAACATTATGTATTGTGTACACAGAAACCAACAGACAAGAATGCTTATTATTGCAACAACTTTGAGACTGATAAAAAATTCCTAAGAGTTCAACTGGGAGCTTAAATCAAGCTCTTTAAAATACCTCACAACACCCGTATACCTGACAGTTCACATAACATCTTGTCTTAAATAATTGCTGATTTTTTTTTTCTTTTCTTTTTTCTCTGAGGGTTGGGATTTTTTTTCACTTGTTTCTTCCTTGGTAATCTATTTGGTTAACAGCCAGATGGACTCTGGCCAGGTATTCATAAGTCATCATACTACATTCTGTTTCTTAAATACGTATTAAAACAGCGTCAATTTTAAAGTTTTTTTTTTTTTTTTTTTTTTTTTTTTTTTTTTTTTCTGCACAGCAGTCTGTTTATCAACACTGAGTCAAGATAAACATGCAGTAAAGACAACTAAAAATATTGCAGTACTTGCAAACACATTGTAAAAGTAGAATTTAGGTCTCTAATAACACTGGGATTATACCAGCCACATTCTGATAGCAGATTGGATTAATCATCTGATGGTTTTATCTTGGTTTATTTTTGATGTCTTGATGGAAACTGGCTAGTGAGCTTCATCTAATTTTGGAGCCAGATTCACAGTTGCAACAGAGCAAACAAACTCCAGTTTGGACCAGAAACTAAAGACTATGTCTATACCATAAGCACTCTCAATATAGCTGTGCTGATCAGGGGTGCAGTAAGGTGCAATTTATAACTAGAACTGCTGTCAACAAAAATCCAGAAGAAACAGGTATATCAGCAGTATCAGTTAAAATTTTTGGCCATTGAAGAAGAGATCTACAACTGGAAAATTTTACAGCTGTGAAGTATGTCATGCTAATGTCATCTGTCTGAGAACTTGATGGTTTCACTGTAGTTAAGCAGCTGGACACAGATTGTTTCTATTAATGCTTAAACTTTCAGGGTCTTCTTTAGTTGTGGTTTGAGTAAGGAATACACATGGGGTGACTGATGGAGACTCTGTCAGTTGTACCTTTGTGTATCTGCATTGCTACTGAACACTCAAGTTTACAGAAAAGCAGACCAGACGACCTGCTGGGTCCAGGGGAAAGATAAGACATGAAGAAAAAGCAACAACAGGCAATGTTTACGTTAAAAATGCCTGTCTTGCTCACCTAGTGGAACTGATTGATTTCATGCATTATATTGCAGTTGATCACGTCTTCATCATTTGAAAGCATACACTCAAAGACTACTGTGCCTCTGCATTATAGGGAAGTATTGTTATTGCATTGTTGTAGCACTGCACCTGAGTTCGTGCTATTGGCATAGTTAAAATAGCCAAAAGTACTGTGTCAGGCCTTAATTAAAAAGTCATAATTATTGTTTAAGATTTACACCAAAAATGTGCCAACTTTATTCTACTCAGCAGAGGCTCAGATCCGAAAACAATATAGATTTCAGGATAACCTCCAAAAAAAATGTCTGAACAGAATTGATTGAGCCTGTAATATGTGTTTGTGTTATAAAATAAGAATACAGCACAACCAGAGTACAAAACATGACACAACAGACAAAAAACAGTGTTCTTTCTCTGCATTCTTCGCCATGTTCCTTACCAGTTAATATTTTACCTCTTAGTTAAAGTACAATTTTGGCATGGGATTATTCAGTAAAACTGCCTTTTAGAAACAGCCAATTTTGGAATACACTTGACTGGGTCTAAACAGCAGGTGCTGCCATGCTCCTGCTGGCTCCAGCAAAAAGCCATTTTCCACTGTTTGTCTGAGATTTTAGGGGCTGTTCAGAACTTTTTTTTTCCCTGGGTACTGTAAAGTCCTTAAAGAGCATGAATGGCATTTTAAGCTGTCATCAGTGAGATCTGCACATTGATGAATGGATGCCTTTTTACTCTCACTGTGAAGGTAACATGGAATTTGGGGTGATTCTGACCTAGTGTGCGATGAGCTGCTCAGGGCTTCTGGTGTTGGAGGAGATCAGAGCCACAAGGAAATGAAGAAGTCACATAATCACTCAGATGTAAAGCTGGCATCCAATCAGTACTCTATCCCCATTTTCTTAATGGCCCTCCACAAGCACGTGCTCTCTTATTTATAAAATATGTGGATTGAAATCAATTTATATTGTCACATTATCAGTTATTCTTGAGGTTTAAAAAATATTTGTTATATTTGTTAAATCCCTACATTTTTAGCTTATCATTGTCCAGCAGAAGCCTCAAATAGCAACATGCAAAATCATTTTTTATTTGTCAGCGGGAAGCCAGAGACTTGGTTAGGCTTTTCTGTTTGAGATGTGGAAAATAAATGAGAATTCAGGAGGATAATGTCTGCAGTAGCAGATACTTTTTGGCTCTCACACCTGAAAACTTTAATGTCATTTATGACCATGTGGCAGGCTGCCTACAAACTGGAGATAACAGTCCCTGCAGTTTGTTTGATATAGAATTTCCAGAGTTTTTCTTCACCACGCTCTGTTAGACAGCACTGATACCACTGAAGTCAACGTGACTTAGCAGTAAAGGACTGCACAGACAGACACTTATGCCTATTTTAGAGCTGAAAGCAAATGAGGCTTGTGCAGATAGTCTGCTATATATTAAGCTCATGAGTGGATTCATTAAGTTGCACGGGGACTTTCCTGATTATTCTGATTTTGTAAAGATTTGCCCTTATCAAAGGGAAAGATTGGCAGTATTGCAAACATTTTCACTTTACGGTTATGATTTTTTTTTCATAAATTCGGCAAAAGCCTTGCCACTGACATCAATGGAAATGAAAGTTAAACTTGTCCAAACATAGGTTTTATTTTTAACTTTACACAAGTTTATTCAAGGAAGTGTTTAATATGTTCCAGAGGAGCACAGTGTAATAATCTTGGCAGGACAGAAGATTTTAAGACAAGAGTAAATGAAACAAAGGGAAAAAAGACATTAATTTTGCCAGGTGAGCATAAATTATTTACTTAAATTGATGCTTTTGTATGCAGAGACTTACAAAATGAAGTAAATTTATAGGAATTTAAGGAATTTTACAGTTAAGAAGTGGCATCTAACTTCAGTAGCAAACAGATATATAAAGTTTTATTTTAAAATACTGTGGGTGTTGAGGTAGGCATTCTAAGTAAAATTCCAGAAGAACAGCCTGAAAAATTGCAGCAGCAAAAAGAAAGGAAGGTATAACCTGTAGTGGACACTGAAATTACTGCAGTTCGTATCCAATTAGAAGAGAAAAAAATTTCATCTAACATAACTTACTAGAAATTTGTTCTGGAATATTTGCAAGTTAATTTCATTCTTCTTCTGAATCTATGGCTTAACACTTTTTGTACTGCCCTATTTCTCCAAATTCACCATTTTTGTTTTTGTTCAGAAAAAAGTGTTCAGAAAAAGCTGTCTGCAGCTAAATCACATCTGTTTTGTCTTTTGCTACCTTGCATGCAAGTACTAATGTAATTTTGATAGTCATGTTAAAGCAATAATAATGATAATATCTTAGAATGAAAGGTGATTTTTTTCAAAGAAGCTAACCCTCAGTACTTGATTATTTAATAGAATAACTTTTATAAACTTTCTGTTTTATAGAATAATGATGTATAGTAATAGTAGTTGTAGTAGTAGTAGTAGTAGTAGCACTTTGAAAAGAAAGCCAGGCACATTTTGGTTTTTTATCCTTAATTTGGTATGGGTGCAAAATAAATTTGTTGACAGCAAAACAATTGTGATCCAAATGAGATACTAATTTGGAGTCTTAAAAGTATACTTTGTCTTTTAATTAGGTCTGTTTTCCTAACTTATATATCTATACTTTAGAATCAGGAATAAATTGTAGGTGAAGTAAAGTCTGCATCTTACTTTTCAATCACAGAGTGGCTTTTTATTGAGGAATGCAGCTAGTAAATTGTCATAAGGAAGAGCAGTAATGAAAAAAAAATGGAGCATAGATGTCATAGATGTAAATTTATGAACTGTCTTAGCACTAGGCAATAATAGGCTCACAACAAATCCATGTATATTGCAATTTCCTCCAGGGAACCTCTCCTACAACCATCAAAAAGCCCTTTCAGGTTGGGTGGACAGGAATACCGTGCTAATACTTTAATTCTATTGTGCACTAAATCACTTTTAGACCAGACACAGAGTCTAGCAGATTGCCACCATGTGGCAGCTGAACCAGCAAAGATGGGAATGATATAGGTCAGAGATTTAGGCACCTCGAAGGTCATAAAGTCTACTGGGTGGGCACTGTACACCCTAGTTCATGTTGACTTGGAGTAAAAACTAAGTCCGTGGTCTTGATGTAGATATCAAGTGAAACCATGTTTGTACTGAAAAGTATTCCAGCACACCCCCTACAATTGAACCTACTAGAAATGTCATGGTTTATTGTCCCACCTGTTGGATTCAACTACTGCCTTCGTGATGATGGCATTTGCAGTTGAAGGCTGGCAGGCTGCAAAGGGATTAGGAAGCAGACGCACACACAAATACACACCCCCATGCCCTGTCCCCCACTTTTGCATTTAGTACTTTTCCACCAAGAACAGGAAACCAGTACAAGTGGTCTGGCAAACTAGAACTTGACCTATATATCCAGTGGCCAGAGACTGAGTTTTGTCACTGCTGATTAATCCCATATAATTAGAGTAGATCACAATATAACAGGGTCATAAAATATGCTGTTGTGACATTCTTCACATATATACAAAATAAGTAAATAGGAAAATAAGACTCTAGTATTTTCTGTGCTGGAAATATTCTGGTCTTTTAAAGTGCACCATCTCTAACTAAAAATTGGTTGTTAGAACCATGTACTCCTAAATGTATACAATTCTTCCCATATACTCTCCACAGACTTGCAAAAAATGAGAATCTGTGCTTTAAAAGAGAAAACAAATAACCCAAAACACAACAGAAATGTGCCTGATTTCATGCTATGTCCTTTTAAAACAGACCTAAAAAAAGTATGACTACAGCAGCCTGAGAAACACAGTTTTAAATAGCCATGCATGTTGAAATTCGGAAAGGAGATGGTTCTTGAGTTACCTTTTTTACTTTGGCCTTGCTGGTGCACCTGGTTGGGCTAAATTCTTAACATAGGTAAGAACAGATGTAAGACAAGAACATGTGTCAATAAGATATGAAATAGCTTCTGTCAAAGAGTTAGCTGGGTGTCACTGAGACACAATAAAACCCTATTAATTTTAATTTCTTCCCACAGGGTACTCCTAGGATATAATATTTTGTAGGTTTTTGTGATCTGTTTCCTTTCTCTTCTTCCTGGTAAAGTGGCATTTCCAGAGCAAATAGCTTGCTCCTGAACCTATTCTCAAGAATCCCTTAAATCTAACAGTAATGAGGCCTTGAAGTGGCACAAGGTGTTGGCTTTTCCTTACCTACAGTCTGAGTGAGGACAGTATAATACAATGAAAATTAAGATAGACCTGATCATGTTTTTAAGGTATGTTTTTAACACCAGTTCTGTTCAAAAGTAACCCCTTCTTTCTCTAAGGATACACCTGCAGAGATATTGCTGCAAAAATATTTGTGAAGAAGAGAAATATTGGAGAAACTATGCAACATTTCCACTTCTGTACTGTATTTCACAAACTTCTCTAGTGCCTAGGATAATATTCTGATAGCTCTACTGGGAAAAATGGTAACTGTACCTGGTCTCCTGCATTCTCTGCACATATGTCTGTGGTTATGTTGTACCACCAATATGAAGTGTAGGAAGGGAAATTTCCCAAAGGAATTTGTGAGACAGCATATGTTGAAGCTGGGGACAAAGGCAAAGAAAATGAAAAAACCTGATCCTATTTCAACACAGTCATAAGTCTGATCAACATTGCAGATAAATTGTTACCTTTTCTGTCATGAATGAATGTATTGTATGGAGCATAATATGCCCAGGGTTTGTTTTCACCTCATTTTGTTTTGTTGGCGGTTTTTTTTCAGTCCAATTTGCTGAAGGGCATGTTGAGGGTGATAGCTGGAGTAACAAAATGGAAGATCAGGGTCACAATTCTCTTACATTGCTGTCTCTCATGCAGAAATTCTCAGTTTGTCCATTGTTGACAGATCTCTAATGTGTTGCAGAACAACAAATGCATGTGTATTAGAGAGTGTTAATTAATGGGAGCGACCTGTACAGTTCCAATTATGAATGATAGCTCTCCACTTCCTTTATGTGTATTTTAAAGTCCCCTGGACACAGATTGATTAAAGGTAAGGATCCATATCAATCTATGAAAAATTTATGAAATCTTGAAAGATTCTTAACGTGTACCATTTAAAAACTAATAATTCTTAACTGTCACTATTTTCTTTTCCTTTCTTTGCATCACAGAATCTTTCTTACATTGGGAATATGTGCTTAATAATCAAAAATTGATGCTGTGAATTAAGGAATAAATATGTCACTGGATAAAATAAAACAACAACAACAGAAAATAAATTAGATTTGTATGATGTTAACTGTTCTTTAATCTGCTTCTGGGCAACAAAAGTGATTTGTGTCAGCCTTTATTGCATTAAACTTTAATTTTCTTCCACAAGAACAGGATTATATAAAGGAGTATTGGATTGCACTCAGCATGGATTAGCTGAGTGGTGTCTTTTCTGCCAAAGACCAAATGGATTTCCTTCCTTTTGTGATTTATATTTTTATTGCTGTTTTTTTCCCCTCCTTCTAATTCCCATTACCCGTCTGTTTGCCAGAACTGAGATACCCTCAAGAGCAGCAGAAAGGCAGGCAGAGTTATTGGCTTATTGCATATATTTATGTTCCAAGGATTTTTACTAGCCAGCATCAAAGGAATAAGCTAGCCCTCAGCCACAGAAGCTGATTGCTAATTTATAACTAAAAAACTAAAAGCTCATTCATTGTAAAGGGGACATAGGTTTATCTTTATACACACACACACACACACACACACATATATAAATATATATATACACACAAAGATGTATGTGTACATATATATATATATGTATGTATAAGGAGTTTAATCTTGATACAAATTTTCAAACTTTTGTCTAATACAGATAGATCAGCAAGGGGTTTTTGGACATACAAAATTATTAAGAGTCAAAACAGATGCTGGCAGTGTGATGGAAGAGGAAAAAGATAGTATAGAATTGGGGAACATGCAAAATTTGAAGGGATAAAAAGGCAGAAAATAAAATATAGATTCTTACTTACAGACAACGTAATAAATTGCAGTTTGTACTTTACAGCTCCTTTTAGAAATGATTAATTAAGTTTTCAGTCTTGACATTTTAACCAGTAAGAAGATGCCTGGAGGTAGATGAGACAGGTATTTAAGAAAAGGATATTTAAACTGTTAAGTTACAGAGGATGGGTTGGGTTTGTAGGCAGTAAATGACGGCAGCCCAAATAGCTGGCAATACTCTCTCGGGCAGATTGAGCTGCACCTAAGAAATTTCAAGTGCAATAAAAAATTAGACACTATACCAAAGCATACAAAAGCTGTTGTTAAAAAGTGTAAGTGAAAAGTCTGATTCTTCATTACAGGGTTGAATAAGGAGCTGAAGTAGACCCTGCTGTCATTATACCACCAGAATAATTAATAATAAATTCCAGAGCACATTTTATATGGATCTGTCATAAAAATACTTAATAAGTGACAGACACTCCAGAAGGTTGAAAGTGAGATGTGTAACTGCTGAAGCCTGAGCTACCCGCACATGTTTTGCACAGTCCAGAACTAAATACACAGTCAAACCTAGCCCAATAGTTTACGGGTTTTTTGTGAGGTAGCTCTGACCTTTTCTTAAATTTACATGTAAAAGAAGCATATTAAAAATTTCAGTTGATTCC
The DNA here is from genome assembly GCF_017590135.1 of Pyrgilauda ruficollis. Taxonomy (NCBI): domain Eukaryota; kingdom Metazoa; phylum Chordata; class Aves; order Passeriformes; family Passeridae; genus Pyrgilauda; species Pyrgilauda ruficollis. The sequence goes on from NW_024526933.1 coordinate 4,064,084, forward strand.
TCACTTGGCAATACTGCCTGCTGAATCTAAGCAAAGGATATTTCCACATCATTTCATGTCAGAACTGGAACCTGTTCTTATTCTTCAGAATTGGAACCTGTCCTTATTCTTCAGATTAAGGAGTCTTTGTTCATGTCGTCTAGTCAGGGACTTAGTACTATTTTCATGGTACAAGAAAAAGAGAGGAGATATTATTATATTATCAAAACAAATCTTCATGGTTGTTGCTGTGTTGTTTTCTGAAACTGTTGAATTAAATTGCTAACCATTGTCCCACTCTTGCTTTTATCTTGATAACTGTTAGATTTCTCAGAAGTAGCTTACAACTTGTTAGTAAATAGAGCCTTTAAGTCATCATGCATTTTTTCAAACAGACGTTTATTGCTTTCAGAATACTGACAGAAACACTAGTCTGTCAAACGCTAAATCCAAAATTATATTTCCTGCTGCTTCTATCACATCAGAAAGATCTACAGGGAGATTCCCTATGGTGGATTTAAGACTTTGCCTGTCTGTTGTGTTTTAACCCCAGTTGGCAACGAAGTACCATGCAGCTGCTCACTCATCACCCCTCTGCCCCACCTCTAGTAGGATTGGGAAGAAAATCAGATAAAAAATGCTCTTGGTTTGAGATAGGAACAACTGAATAACTGAAATAAAGTAAAATATTATGACAGCGGCAATAATAATAATAGTGATAATAATAATAACAAAACCAACAACAACAAAAGAGAGAGGAAGTTACCAAGAGATGACCAATACAACAGCTTAGTCATCACTGAATGATGACCAACCTGTCCCACAACAGAAACTGATATCTCCTGGCCAGTTCCCCCCAGTTTATATACTGGGCATGATGTTCTACAGTATGGAATATCCCTTTGGTGAGTTTGGGTCAGCTGTCCTGGCTGACATCCTTCCCAGCTTCTTGTGCACCTGTTGGCTGGCAGAGCATGGGAAGCTGAAAAGTCCTCGCCTTAAGGCAGGCCCTACTGAGCAGCGACTAAAATATTATTGTGTTATTAACATTATTCTCATGCTAAATCCAAAACACAACATTGTACCAGATAATAAAAAGAAAATTAACTCTGTCCCAGCTGAAATCAGAACACTGTTATTTCTCTGTTATTTGAAGAAACTATTTGTGATAGAAAAATGTTGCAATATAAAATGCTGTCATTGAAGTCTATTACTTCCTAAAGGAAAAAAACCCTACAAAACTGTAAAAGATGCTCCCTGCTGACATGCCCACTTGTTATAGTATACTCCACAATTATACCCCCCTATGTTCCAAAGACAGAGAAAGACAAGCTTATTTTAGTACATTTTTAAAAGTCTAAAACAGTGGCTCTGCTTCCAGAAATCTCTCTGCAAAGTGGTGCACAAAAATATTATCAAGCAACTAGCCTGCATGCATCTCATGCAGAAAAACTTGTGCACTTAAAACTCAGAAAGGGCCACCCATAAATGAAATACTTCCATTTCTCCCTCTTACCCAGCTAAATTAAAAAAAAAAATTCATTCATACATGGATGAAAGGGAGTTCCTGGAATATAATTCTTCTGCTTTTGTGACCAAGTCACTTCATGAATTGTCTGTTATTTTATCACCATATTACGTCTGGAATTTAGTTGGACTTTACTTGTGACTTCTTTGTCCCTGCTACTCTCCCCAGGATATTTTTGTTTTCATTATACCGTGAGACTTTTTTGATTTTTTCTGAAGTTTTTCCAGCTTTCCTATATGCAGATTTCATATTAGTCATAGATGGAAGAACCATTTGCATGTGTGTACATGAAACACATAATTTTGACTTGGATTTCATATGGAAAACTACTTGTGTCAGACACACTGTCCACTCGCAGATTTCATATGGTGAATGTCAAACCATTTTGAAAGATACTGCTGAACTATTAGTTTTTATCAGTTTTGCCTGCTTTTCTTTTCTGCTTGACTGTACAGGCATGAAAATCTACCAGAAAAGTTTTTCACAAGATTTCCTACTTAATCATGCAGATTAAAAAAATTGGGCAAAAATGTGATGCTAATGAGAATTAGCCTGCTGTTGCCTGCCCTCATAATATTTAAGCAATAATTTATTGGGGAACATATATGCAAAACAAACAAGACAGTTAATGAACTATTTTTTTAATTTGAGGAAGACTTGACTTTGTTTCAATCTGACTGAAATGTAGGGAAAAAACTAGTTGTTTCATCCCTGTTCTTTAGCCTAACTCAAGGCACACCTACATACATATAAATCTATTACAAACAAGCCTTTGTTTTTCATTCTATCTCTGTGCTCTCCAAATATGACTCCTGAAGATTTAGGCTGTGATTATGCTTCTGCTTTAGGCAGTGGCTGTCAATCACAGCAGGCCAGTGTTGAAAATGTTTATATATCGGTTAGCTTTGCATTACTTTAGGTCTTCAAACTCACTAAATAATTTCTGGAATTATTTTTTGCACCTGAACAAAAATTCTGACTAATGTGCTTTTGGCTATGGAAAAGTCTTTAAGTGACAGATTAAGCAGAATTTAGGTCTTCTTTATAACACAGGTCTTTTAAAAATAGTAGGAGAAATACCTCTAGGTTTTAGTCCAATGTAACATGAAGTAACGTATGAACAAGGGATTCTTGGTACACCTTGATAGCGAACACTCACTAATGGCTTCTTTTCATCAGCCCTATATTGGTTACACTCCAATGTGTTGTATGTTGTATGCATACAATAAAGCTGACTTTATCATGGGGCAAATGACTATATTATCATTATCCTATTTTCTGTAAGCATATATAACTACTGTGCACACTGTGGTGACTGGTGCTCTTTTTTTCAGACACTAAGAACAATGTAATTTAATTTTTTTCTTCCTAATCCAAGAGAAGTTCATGGAAACTTTGGAGGTGACTCAGCACAGGATCACAAGAGAGATCCAAATAACAGAAAAAATACTTTACAGAATTAAATTTAGGGGGGAAAAAAAAGAATTCTATGTTTTAATTCATCAGAGTAAAAACTGAAAGCTAATTTAATGCTGCTTTGTAATTATTTACATGGGGAAAAGTATACAGTAATGCCTCTCTTTTTTACACAGTGGCCATAATGAGTCTAATAAACCAAAGAAGAAAAGCTAAACAAAACCATACTGGATATAAGGAGCAAATTTTCAAGAGTTTAATGATCTTTGAAATAAAAACACCAGCATTCTTCCAGGATTCTGTCTGGTCTGAAATTAAGAGAACCTTCTGAAATAAATGCTGTAACTCAATCATAAATCACATGCCTTGAAGGAGATATTTCTGATTAAAAATTCACTGTAAAAAGGTCTCAAATGGCTTGAAAATTATTTTATGTACACATATATAGACAATTATGTTTTAGTTAAATCAAATATTTGATATTTTGAAATTTCTAGAATCTTTGTTATCCTGAGTGCTTTTGTTCTGTCCTATCACATCTAGAAATCTGACTTGGTCAACTGGATTTGTGCCACTGTACACTGGTATAGAGATGAAGCAAAAAAAATTAAAACCTCTAAAAGAAGTGCTATTTCTGTGATGTCATTTCCAATTTGTGCTTCAATTTTATCTCCCTGGAGGACCTGCAGCCTGGTGCAAATGCAGTAGCTGTTCTTTCACAGTTCTAACTTTAGCACCTAGAGGAGACCAGGCAGGTCAGCAGATGAGAAAGGGAGTGAAAATTAACTCATTTTCTGAGCTCATTTTTCATGGATCTTGATTTGTCTCTGTACAGATTTTGTTCATATCAGAGGTTTTGTCTTCGTATTCTTTTAAAAAAATCTATTATTGGCTGCAAAACATGCACAGTTGATTGTGGAAAAGATACCTGCTCAGAGTGGCAGTCTACTGAATTTGTCAGTTCTATAGGTTTGTATTTCCGGATACTCAATACATATGTGTATGTAGGGTGCATAAATCAAGGCTGTTGATATTTAAATCAGTTCTGCAGAGGACTTGGGTGCTATTCTTATTTCACATAAAAACCTGGTCAATATGTCACTACTCATTCTTTGTAAGTATGAAAATATTAGATGTCCTTGTGGCAAATAATTTCCTAAAACAAGTCAAGATTTTACTTTTATTTTCTCTCAGAGTTAATCCAGTCTCCAGTATTTCTCTTTGTAAAGCAGTAAAAGAGGTTTTGGTGTATTTTTGTGATATTATGGTATAGAGGTATATAGAATCACAAGCTCCTGTGAATTAAGCATTTAAACTTTGCCTTACAAATGGGATGAAATGGAACTGAACATTTGATTGTATTTTCAGTGTTGGGCACAGAGGTTTGCTTGGTAAATCTAAGGCAATTTTGAAACTGAGCTTTCTAATATGTGCCATAAAGTTCAGTTTCTGAAAGGTTTTTGGGGAAAAAAAAGCCAGAATTAGGAAAATTACCATCTGCTGGTCCGTTATTGTTATTGGTTAATAGAAGGGGTATGGGGAAAAAAAGTCCCTCTAAAATATACTAAAAAGCTCAAAATGCATATGTCCTAATGTAAAACCAGCCAACCTACATACCACAACTGTACTGTGAATTGTGTTTTTTCCTATCTAAGATGAAAAAGCATTTTTTGTCTGTTTTGATTTATCAATTTTCCCTTGTCAATCTGCCCTAGGAAAAGACAAAATCATTCAGTCTGTGGCCCAATTAGATTCAGTATGCCCCTGTGAAAGAGCCATTTGTTTACACTGAGAATGAAGAATCAGGTATATGAAGAGATACTGGAATTCTGCCATATGTTGTACCATATGGGCAGTTTTCACTATGTTAAATCAATGTGAAGGAGGGGACCCTCATGGATAAATGTATTGCATTTTCCTTTCTTGAACCCTTAGTAAGTGTACTTAGCACTATCATAACACCGCAAAAGAATTAACTAACCTTCACCAAACCAGAGATTTTGTAAGTACTAATGCAGAAAATACAGCTTAAAATCAGCAACAGTGAGGCACCAAGTGAGCGTAGAGCTGTACTGGTCCTGGTAATTAAGACATTGGAGCCCCTGCTTTTTTCTGCAGTTTGCAGCAAATGCTACTACCCATCAATTTGCTGTATATGTAGCAGGCTTTGAAATGTGTACACATCTTTTTGTACATTTCACACAAAATTATCTTTGCTCACATTGGTAGTGACAAAGAAATAAAACTGTCACCAGTTTCTAAAATGCAAAGAAATATAGAAAAATACATATTTTATATTATGAGATATGACAAACAGAGATACAATTCAGTGTAAGCTACTGTAAGTCAGATGAAGGACAGTTTTTACTCTTATTTCTGCAGCTTGCTACCCGATGTTGAATTGCTGAAATCACATTTACATTGATATAACTGCTCTGGTTCTGTATCTGAGGAGTGAAATTAAGAGACATGGCAGGAAAAATAATCAAAAATGGGACCATAAAAAAGCAATCAGCTTCTGGCTCTTCTTATCACTCCCTACCCCACACAATCCTCTCCAAATTTGTTGTTGTACACATCCCTTTACCCTGTTCCTTGATCTTGAAAGTTACTTTATTTTAAATCATCTCCAAGAAACACCTTATTATGGAGACATATTTTTTTTCTAAATGCTAGCCTACTATGGTTTCAGTGTGACTTTATACAGTACTTCTAGCTGACTTCCCATCATACTTATAGTCATGGCTATAGAAATAAAACCCAGCCTTCTGGAGCTATTTTCCTTTGAATTCTTATCTGTTTTGTTTTTCTTTATCCTGATCATTGAACATACAACACTGACAATGCATTTTTTTTTTTTTTAAAGTAGCATACCAGGCTTTCTTTTAAAATTTTATTTTATTTCATAGCAAAGCAAGGAAGTTGATTTCTGAGTTCTCAAAATCCTAACAAAACTCAGCTACAACGAGCTGTTTCAGAAATATTCTTTTACCATCTTTCCATAAAGTGTAAATAAGATGCTATTTCTTTTCACTTCCAGAGAGGTTTAAATCAATTCCCACTTCACGCTGTTTGTAACATGATTTTGTAGTGTGATCTAAAGTTAACAAACCCAGAAGATCTGTTCAGACTGATTTTAGACCCTAGTCTCAAAAGGATCTTTCTATAACTTAATACTGAAAAGGTCTGTAATTTTCGTGAAGTGAGTTGAACTTCTTGTGTTGTGGTTTGTTTTCGGCTTTCAGCTGTTTAATTTGTAGTACATTAGATTTTCCTATGTTTGGAAATGGTTTATTCCGTACCCCCCTGTTCAGTTTCCCTAATGGCTCTTCCTAGAAGGTGTTTACTCCATGTTTTCCCACCTTTCCTTACGTCAATCTCCATGTCAATCACCTCCACACCTCCCATGTTTCCAGACTCTTCCCTGTCAGTCCTCTAAACCCTGCCCCTGCAGCTTGCCAGTTATTGTTTGCTACACCCCTTTAGCCAGAAGGTTCCCTGTCAGTTATGTTGTTTCCCTTCACCCATTTGCAGATTATGTGTTCACTCCTCCCTCCTTCTTCCCCATTGACTTTGTGTTAATGTGAACCCACCCCCTGCTCCTCCTTGCTGGCCCATGGCTGGTTTGTAGGCAGTCTCCTCCCCTGAGACTGCCCTTCTTTATAAACTGTTGTAAAGCCTTTGCCAGCGCTGTTTTGTGTGTGTTCCCTTTGGGTTTGTTTCACTGTAACATCTTGGCACTTCTCTCTTGGGCAAAGAATAAACATCTTGGAACTTTGCCACCAGAGAGTCCCTCTCTCTCTTTTTGCCACTCAGCTACCACGAGGAACCCCTCTGGGTGCCCACCTTCGGCCAGGCCAAGTGGAAGGAGAGGTTCCAGCCGAAAGGCCGAACCGCTACGCTCTGCCCCAGCTCAGGAGCTCAAGGCCGGGAGCGGCCGCTCGGTGACATTGCTTGGGGGAAAAGGGCCGAGCAGCTAGCCGGTCACACGGCTCGCCCTTCCTCCTGGGATCCAGGTGTGGCATCACTCTTGAACTGTTTTTAAACATAAAATCAGTCTTTGAAAAGTCAGTGATTGTAAATTCTTTTGTGTAGTGCCAGAATTGGCCTACTATTGGTAACAGAAATGCAACAATATATATCCAGGCTAGAAGAAGCATTTGGGTACAAATGGTAAATAATAATTCATTTAGGCCTTGCTGTCCAAAAGTCCGAACAGATATGGGGCATTTTACCTAGTGTAGTTTATACCATTAAATGCTGTAACATTAATATTTTTTTGTTACAGAAAACAGTCAGAATTTAAAGGTAAAATATAATACTTAAATATTATTACATTTTAAGAAAGTGATGGTACTGAACAACTCTCTTGGTTTTGTTTCATCTTATTTAAATGTGGTTGTTTTCTGGGTAAAATTTAGTTTACAATTTATCATGGTATGCTTAAATTTGAGAGCCTGATGTTGACATTAATTCATTGCACTGCAAGCAATCAATGTTATTGTACATATGTTATAGCATATGGCAGAATTTCATTCCTCATCTCCTTCTTAGGCTCTGTCCTCAGAGTCACTAAAAGTGTGTCCCGTGAGATGACTTTTTGTTAAACTAGGTCAGCAACTGAAGAAGGACATGTGTCAATTCCTCTGCTGAGAAATACAGCAGTGTTAACACTTGAAAATTATCTTTTGTTCAACTGTTTTAAGTTGGACATCTAACAGGAGATCTTACTCTCATCATAGACATCTCTGACTTCTCTTCAGATATTCATGAGATATTTTAATTTTTTTGTTATTACTTTATTGACTACCCTGTTGTTTTCAGACATTTAAAGAATGCTGCTTAGATGTCTCTGGGCAGCGTTAAATTCATGTCTATGAAGCTCCATAGTGGTATGTATGCTACTCATGCTCATACTCAAACTCAGTTAATGCCTTGGTTGAATATTATATTGGTTGTAGAAGAATGCTTTTATATAACTTTGTTTTAACAGATTCTGGATAGCTTTGCTGTATCCCATTTTACTTTACACACAGCAACACGTTTCTCTGAGGGGAGAAAAGCTAGCATAGTACAGATTGGAGTATGCAGGGTATATCTGCAGGACATGATCTTGCTCCAGCACTCCAAACAGAAAGACATACTACTCCCATTTCTTTACCAGCATTTCCATTTCCACTGCCTTTCTGACACCCGTGATTTTATAAAGCTTTACCACAGCCACTTTCATTTGCATTATTTTTGGGCTGATGAGTATAAGCCTATTTAATTGTTATTTGTGCTTCAGGCTTTGATTAGCTTTCTTGCTGCCTTTGAATGTTTTCCAGATATTCTATTAATTTTTTGAGATGTAAAGTTTCATACCCTCTGTGTTCAAGAGGCAGACATGCTATAGATTGATACAGTGCCTTGTTTTCTCTGGTTTTTGTTTCCTTTCATTATTTCTTTACCACTTCTTTGTAATTTCTAATATTGTATTTACTTTTTTTTTTTTGGACTCAATTAAAATTTTCGTGGAAGTATTGATTTTTTTCATAGATTCCATTTCTGATTAGTAGCAGTCAGCTCAAATCAGACTTCAGGGCTTGTCAGTTTTAACTTATGAAATTTAGTTTGTTCTTCTATGCACAGTTAAGACTTGATTCTATCATTCAGCAATGGATGGAAGTTTCCGTAGTGTTCTCATCTTTTTTTTTTTTTTTCTTTTTCATTCTTTAATATCTCAATATCTTTAACCTCTCTGGATTTTCTGATCCTATTGTCTGAAATATAGAAGGGACAATTTTACCTGTTTCTTCTCCAGAAAGATAATTTGTACAGCAATGGGTGTGTAGAAGGGGTTCTGAAATAAAGATAGAACCTCTTAGAAGATTGGAATATTCATGCTTGTTTAGCCTTAAATTGGCAGGATTGCTCTTCACAAGAACATTTTGAGGTCAAACATCTAGGAGGGAACTCCTGCCTAGCTGAAGGTCAGATAAAGGTCAGCATTAGCATAAACCCAAATTTGTGTCACCAGTCCATGAATACATTTTGAGCTAGGATTTAGATGACTGCTAACTTTATTGCTACTGGGTTACCAGTGGTATTAGTGAGAAAAGGAAAAATCCCATTTTCATTGTGTGCTTTAGAACTAAAGAAAGGCGGTACTCTGATAGGCTTCTTGAAGAAGCAGGAAACCAGGCCTTACACAGCAATTGCTAACCTTGTCTTCTACTCACATAAGTAGAAAGATGACATTTGTCATAATTTCAATAGCAAAAGGAGAAAAAAAAAAGGCCCCAAAACTCAGCAACTTTGCCTAAACATTTCAACAGGTTTTAGGCCTGGTATTGGAACATACACAACCAAACATAACACTTCCAGTAACCATAAATGCGTCAACAAGATACAAGTTATAACTAAATATTTATTCATTCTTCCCACTCTGTTGTTTGTCTTAAGAAACAAACACTATACACTTTAGTGATGCCAAATTTGTCAAATGGGTTTTCCAATGAGTAATGTCCCTTGGATGAATGGAATGGCTAATAAAAATATGATTTCTGTTTGCTATTTCTGACATCTTAACTGCCCCTTGAGCCTGAGCACTCCTTACGTGAAGTAAAAACACAACCTGATAGAGACAGAGGGGAAGAAAAGAGCTGAATTTGTGCATTCTGAGTATTGTTATTATTGGCAATAATGTACACAACTGAATTGCAGAATGTGGTATATTTCCTAAAACAAGCCCTGGATGCAGAATGCTGTTTATCTTCACTCTTGTAATTATTTTTTTCCATCCCACCTTCTTCTCTTACCAAGTTCTTTAAAGACAGTTTCATCCTTTCCAAGCACATTTTCTTACCCGCATTATATGTTATGCCAACTCTTTTATTTAGGATTTTTCACACATCCTTCACATCTCCTTTACAGTCTCCAGTCAATAAGTGTTAAGACCTAAATTCTCCTTTACACTTCATGGCTATTCCCTTATCACATGCATTTTCTGTTGCCTGAAGGCAGATCTGTACAATTTTTGTTACTGAAATCTGGGGTTTTTTTCTTCCCAACCAGATGGAGGATGTGTAAATGTGTCTAAAGACTCAGAATACCATTAACTTGGTTTTTACAGAGCTCTGGGAGACACAATGTCTTTCTGCCTCCTTTTAAACTAGGCTAAAAAAACCCCAAAAAACTAATAACTCTGCAGTATAAGCAAAGCAACTTTAGCACTTTATTTTGTCTCTCATAGCTCAGACTGCAGGGGAAAAAAAGATGTACTTCTGCTGCTGTGCATTAATCTTTTGCTCTTTGCAAAAGAACACAAACCCCAAGTCATACACAAGTTGGATTTACATTATTCCATTAAGTATTGATTGTAATTCTTGAAGCCTTTATTGTTGTAATTTATCAGAGCTTTTTGCACTGTGATGGGTAGAAAATAATACTGTTCAGCAACTGCTCATTGTATATTCCACAGCTGATACGGCAAAAGTGGCCAAGAAGTGTCATTGCTATTCATTTTTTTTAAGTCAGTCGATTCAGAAGAAAAACTGTATTAACCCAATTTGCTCAATAGCTGGTGTTGACCAAATAAAATTAGCACATCCAATCTCTAACTGGACAAAGCTATCTGAGTAAGGGTTATTTTACAAATGGATGGCATTCTCTTAGAGCAGCTTTGTGAGACAAAGTTCATTAAGTGCAAGAAGCTAGAATCTCCTTTCATTTTTGGCAGAGAGTGGTTTTCAATCTTACTTGTATCAGAGCTCATCTAGTTTCCTCGTTTAACTTCAGACTGGAGTTATTGCTCCAATAAAATTACAGATTAAATTTTGAAAAAGAAACTGAGAATAATCAAAAATATTTTCAACAAAAATCATATGACTGAATGAAAAAGTATATATGCATAAATGACCAAGATTGTTTTCTGAAACATTTTACAGAAGTCTTCTGTTCTCTAAATATGCATTTCATAATGGATGACTTGGAAGATTACAATATTGGAAAACATCTGTGTCAACTCTGTCAAAATATTGCTTCTATACACATGTGTTTATACATCTAAAATAGGTCTGAAGGATGTGACAGAAAAATTCAAACCACCAGTGTAATTTTACCTGGGCAATAATCTGGTTGAAGTAAATTAATACGACTACAAAAAATTGCATCAAACTTATTAAAATATTAGTTTAACTTCATGTAATAGTTTTAAAAACATTGAGACTGCTGTCTACCCCAACTTCTTATAGTTTCGTGCAGGGTAAAATTCACCTCTTAACTGAAGGAGGGTAACCTGAGCATTGAGTTCATCACTAGGAGGGACAGAGATAATCAGATGTCTCATCTTCAGATATTTGGCTAATGAAGGAGCTGAAAACTGTCAAAGCTATCCAAAACCTCATTCAGTTTAATTTTTGATGATCTTTGTTTTTGTCAGCATTTGAAGGGGATTTTTGGGTACAGACTGCTGAGGTCTTGTTTGAGGGGTTATTACAGAATCCTACTGTGTATAACTCTACAGGGGTTACTACTGTCATACTGTGCAAAAATACAAAATGTTATCTGGAATGCCTTCACTGTTGGTTCATATCCCGAAACCAGCAAGTGAGATATTTGAAGCTAAGTTTTGTTTTTTTAATTATTCAGTAAAGTGCTTTAGTGGACCTAGAGTCATTGTTACTATCTCCACCTTATTTTTTCCTAGAGTTCGGAATTAAAGAGTGAGTTCACGACCTGTGTGTGGCAAGGAAGACAGCTACTTCCTTACAGCTAAGAGCTGATAGAGTTGATATCCAGATCTGCTGTAGAAATTGAAGACTTTGGCATTGGCACAGAGCTGGTTAGAGTAGGTGGCTCCATGCCAGATTAGTGGCTGTTGTGAGTGTTGTTGGTAGATATCAGTAAATTGCTGTGTCCTTCAGAAGGAGCCTGAAAACGTAATTCAGAATTCTGTTAGATGACAGGAAAAGCTTTAGGGTAGTAATGCTCACTGTTGCAATGCCGAAGTTCTGTTGCAGAGTTGAAGCATAAGCAATAGCAGAATCACCCAAGGATTTTCATAAACACTGTTTTGTTCAAAATGGAAATATTTCCAGAGTTTAATCCTGAGAGGCACATACAGGACAGTTCTATATATCCAGTCCTTGCAGGCATGATGAGCCTGAAAAGTGCTCTGTCACAGCCAATGCCCACAGAAAAGAATGTTGCTCTTTGTTTTGAATTTATTTCAAGTTAAATATAGATTTCAGTTGGAGTAACGATAATTTAAAATACCTTGTCTGTTAAAGCTGGATGGACAGTTTGGGCTAAAACTCATCATTTTCATATACCCAACTTGATTTGTATCAAGCCTGAGCACTGAGACAAAAATTTCTCATTTCATGGAGCTGCATGGAAATAGAAGAGAAATCCTACCTTATTTTCCTCTTCGGGCATGTGGCAGCAGTCCACCTGAGAGTGTGGAGATCACTTTTGGCTAGCACAGCTGATGGTGAAAGGCAGTGAAAAGCTTATGCAGAGGGACTGGTGAAATGAAAACCAGGGCCTTCCATTCACAGCTCTTTATTGGTCAAAATATCATTCTCTGCCATGACAAAGAGTGACAAGGTTGATACTCAGAAACATTTCTGGGAAAGTGTGTTGGAACCCTTTCAAGAGTTTCTGCTAACGGTGTGGCCCAGCGTATATAATGTAGAGCATGTCTAAAATTTGGATGAGAGTTTTTTCCATTACAAAGAATTATATAATCACACATTAACTAGTAATTATACCTTAGTTTTCTGTGGTTCTTACACTAAGAAAAATGAACTGTTAGAATCGTATGTGATCTTTTAAGACAATGTGAATAAGAGTGAAAACATCTTCACACTTTCTAAGAAGCATTGCATTATAAGTTTATCCATCCAGTTGTTCTGAGAAAAACTCAGCAGTGTGGTTAAATCTCTCATGTCAAAGCTGATCCCTTCAGGAACCTATGCCTTTGCTTAATTTTCCAATTAGAAAGATGGAATTGAATTTGGGCTGACAAGAGAAGAACACCTAAGGCAATTATACTCCTCACCTTTTTTTTTTTTTTTTTTTTTTTTGAGGATTACATGTTAATAAGTAGTGTTGAGGGGTTGAACCTCAAGACAAGCAAGTGTTTTGGACAAAATTCTACTGAACAACTGCTTCTGGGAAAGAGGAGGAAGGGAACTGGCTGTACTTCCTCTTCTTCCACGTTAATAGATTGTATCTTATTAGCCAGGTGTATTTCAGGGAGAGAATAATAGCTTACAGCTGTGAGAATTCTTTTTTTGCACATCTATATAACATAGCCTCTAGTTGTACCTTTAATTCAAATACAGCCAGCAGTTATGAAAAAAAAAGTCAGAAAATCACTCCATAGTCATGCTGCATACTTTACATTTTATTTAACTGCTTGTGTTCTAGGACATCTCTGGGGTGGAAATGGGGACAATGTCTGACTCAAACTCCATTTTGATGTGTCTAATCCTCAGCTTGTGAGACAGAATTTGCAATATATTCAGTTGCAAACTTTTATTTGTGGGATGCCTTTGAGACAGTTTTGTATGGAAGGATAGATAATGGCATAATCTGTAAGAACAAGAAATGGAACTTGACTAGAAGTGAAAGGCCTTCCACAGCAGAAAAAATTGTCATTCATCATGCATATACTGAATTGTCTAATTGTCAGGTGTATACTGAAATTATCTGAAATAATTTATGATATTCTGTGCAGAAAACAGACTTATAGTTTTTTCCTATCTCTTTACATGATAAGAAAATCATTACAAGGATAAAATGGAAAAGAAGCTATAAGTCTTGGCTTGATAGAGCTTTTTTCCTAAAATTTGTTTTTCAGGTCTTAATTAATGGTGATGGTTTGGATTATTGCATGGATTGTTCTCTGCAGCATAAAATCTGATCTTGTAGCTTTACCTAGCAGTACCAAGACAGAGCCAGATCATCACGCTTTTATTTTTTAGATTTAATTCATTGCTTCTGCTACTTCTTATGAAATGGTTTCTTCATAGGAAGAAAAAAAAAAAACAAAAACAGAAATCCAACCTCCCCAAACAGCTGTCTTCCTTTCAGTAATTCTGTTTAATATTTGATGTGTTTTCCTGACTGGTGGATCAACGTGGTGCTTCACATTTCAAAATTCTTATCTTAAGTAGCTACTCTGAGATCTCCCTATTAATGCTCTTTGAAAACACTGTTGCACAGTAAATACCAGGGACCCTGCTACGTTTTCCAATCACCATCAGGATTATTTTAATGTGTCTCTGTCCGACAGCTCCACAGGTGCCAGCTGACTCCAGAGCCACCAAATCGTGGATTAGAGCCCAAATCAAAGGAAAGGAAAATTACTACCAGGCCATTAATTCTCACTAGTGGTGCCAGCATTTTGTTCAACCAGTTTTGATGTGATGAGAGAAAAGGAATGTTGGGCTATTTCATGGACCTGTGGGTAGTCATGTTCCAGTCCCTCTGTACAAATGCAGAGGACAAGAAACTGGTAAGTAAAAGCAAAATGCTAGAGTGTGGGAAATCAGTTGTGTTTGTATGTGTAAGAAAACAGAGATAGCAAGAAAATTAAAGTAATATGGAGTGAGGATTTGATCATAACTCTGTATATAAATTCATACTAATAAATATGTATTGCTCATACTAGCTTGTTCTTCTTTGGACCTCCTTACCAAAATCCAAGCGTGATATAATGCTGATGTAAAAAATAATTCTTGACATAGAGTTACTTTTACATATGATAAAAGCAGTGTCTCTAATAGATATGCTTTTTATATGATGATAATTGTATTATGAGGGAAGAAAGATGTGATAGTACAAGCAGCATCAAAGAGAAGAGGATATATGCACAGAGCTTTTTTTAGTATTTTAGAAGTTCAGTTTGGCAAATAGAACTGGAAAACTGAGATTGAATCTGTGGAGATGAACATAAAGATCTCTGGGAAGTCCACCCAAATTACAAAACTGATCTGTGAAGTTCCTGGTCAGCTGGTGAGGAGTACACCTAGGCTCAGACACCTAATGACTCTCTTCACATGCTCTGGTAGAAATATCTTGGTTATTATTTCCTTGATGTTACTTTAAAATAAGTTCAAATGGCAGTAAAAATTTGTTAAAATTATCCAGACCTTTTCAAAGGCACTTTTCCAGTAATCTTATTCAGCATATTAAACATTTTCAAAATGTCTTCGTGTCAACAATGCTTTCAGGTTGAAGTTTTCACTGCTTTTCATCTTTCACAGGCAAATGTTGGGAAAAATGGAAAAAGGAGGCCAAGTTGGGGGGTTCCTAGAACTGTGTTTGCATTCGCTTTATATTATGAACTAGATATGAATATGAGTTAGGATAATTACAGTCTGAATCAAATTCAGAAACAAAACCAATTTCAGTTGCTTGTCAATATAGTTCTGATTTTAATGTCTTGTTTTGGAACATGTGCAATACATTCAATATGGGCTTCGTTCTGTAATCTATACCCAAGAGAGCAGTGAAGTCTGGATGAAGAGGAAATAGAGGTTATGAGACCATGGTTTTGTGTTTTTGTTAATTTTTTAAAAATTATAATCTCTCCTGAAGACATGTTTTTTTTCCCAAAGAGCTAGAAAATTGAGAGAACCATGTAGAGAGAGCCTTCTTGAATAGCTGATATGTTGAAAAGTTTATATTTTCAGACCAATATTTCAGAGATTACTGAGAATACAAAAGAAGGAAAAAAAAGAAGAAAGTAATGAAAAAGAAAAGTAATAACGTTAACCACTTTCATCCTTCGTCCTACATCTTTCCTTTTATTCCTTTTGTTCCAACGTTTCCTTAATTTAGTCCCCTATTTTCTGGCAGTTCTACTAAATTTTAAAGAGGCAAGACCTGTTCTAATTTCTATGAGTCATGTAGAGGTAATTATTTCAGGCTCCAAACATTTTGATGTGGACTTGTACAGTTAATTGAGGGTTGAATAACCAACCTACCAGTACTAGGAAACCTATCACTAGTACTGGGAAACAGCTGGAAGCATACATTTCACATTTAATCTCTGATTTATAGCCCTATTTGACCATATATTTTTACTATTAAAATGTTTGTGCAATTAATGCATATTTATATTTTAATAATATGTATGAGAAAAAAAATCCTGAAATATTTGCCATTCTACCATTTATTCATCTATAAATTCACTTTATGCTTCCTGTTATACAACTTTGGGAATTCTTTGCGCCTGAGGAAAGGAGCACAGGACTTCCTGAAGTCTGAAAGATAATTTAAATGGGTGCCGTTCTCTTAGGTGTTTGGTTTGCATCAAAGTTTTCAGAGGAGGTTGGCACATCTCCAGTCTTCCTGCTTACTCCCCACACGTCTGTTCTGCTTCCAAAAAGAACACAACCATTAACAATTAGCAATTACAGCTAGTATACTGTGACTTTGAAAGACCAGGAATATGTGTGGTATACAAGGAACCAAAGTATTGAAATATGTTCCTATTCATTGCCCTTAAATATTAGCATTTTTAATCTTAACTTTTAGAAGAAAAAATATTTTTAGGCTCAGTCTCAGGCAAAACTTGGTAATATCAACATAAAAGGATGATGAAATGGGAGGGGATATCATGAGATGAATAGGGAAATAAATGCGAATATCCAGCATGTGAAAAGATCACATATGGGACCAGGGTTATTTTGGGTATCTGTGGGCTAAGGTCAGTAATGTGGGAGTTGCATGATACAGGAAGATCAGTGGAGTCCTACCCTCTGAGGTGTTTGCAAGAGTGTGTAATTATTCATGTCCACGTTTTGAAACACATCAACTGAAAAGGGTTTTTTTCTTGGGGTTTTATTTGGTTGATTTGTTGTAGCTTTTTTGTGTTTTGGTTTTGTTTTCTATTTTCTTTTTACCTCCCTTTGACCATAGAACCATAGATATACTTAACTGGAAGGAACCCATCAGGATCGTTGAGTCCAACTGCTCCTCCCTGACATTGCAGCACACTATGGCAAAAAAAAATTCAAGACAGGAAAATGTTCAGAACAGAACTGATTGTTCAGAAGCAGAAAGGGGGAAGCTAAAAAGAGATTCAGATGGTATATTTCAAATAAGGTAAATCAGTGGAGTAAAAAAAAGCAAAGAGAATTTGGATGTTAGGTCTGCGCCAGATTTGTTCTCTTGTTAATCAACATTCTGGTTCTCTAAGAATTAACCAAATCTTGCCAACTGTTCATCATCAGTCATAGAAACCATTAAAAGCAGGACAATGTAGGTATTTGCATTTAACCTGAGATGAAAAAGGACCTTAAAATTTTTTAATTTTCATGTAGAAAAACAGAATAGGAAATTAGTAATTCTGCAGCAGCTTAGGTTGGATAATTGAACAGGCAAGAAAAGAATGAATTAAGGAGAAGTTGTGGGTACCTCTTTTTACTTACACAGATACTCCACAGCTCTTTTGAGGGGTGGTTGAGCAACCACACAACCCTCACCTTCCCACTCTCTCCTTATTTATTTGGCTTTTTGCTTCTTTTTTTTTTTTTTTTTTTTTTTTTTTTTCCCAGAAGGAAAAAAAAAAAAAAAAACCAAAAAAACCCCATTTTTACTCATGGTTAATTTCAGAGAATAAAAGTGTGGTAGGAAGAAGTAAATATTTAAAACATTTAAGGAACTAATATGGTGTCAGCATAGGTAGGATCAAGAAAAGGTTGAATTCAAGGATGAATTTTTTTGCTCCAGAGAGAGAAAAAACAGTCGTATCCTGAGGGAAACATAACCGTTGGGATATGAGGGGAGATAGTTCTGGTTCAGGAAAAAGTTAAGTTGAAATACTCTGTGAGATCACAAAGCTGGTCCTTTAAGCTGATTGATCTGTACTAAGATAAAAACTGACAGTCCTTTTTTCTAAATAGTTGGGTTAAAGTCAAAAGGTCTGTGCTTCATTGTTCCTTATCTTAAATCTGCCTTCCCCTTCAATTCCATGACTTTAGTTCTGTTGTGAGATTTTGGTATTGAGAGAGATGGAATATAATGCTAATATCCCTTTTTTGGGCTATTTTGTTATTTACTTCTTAATTCTGGACCTTAAGTTTATTTTTTAAATTATTTCCATACAGTAAAAATCTAAAAGAAATATTATAATACGTTTTAATGTTTTAATAATAAGAAAGCAATTTGAATCAGAACTGTTGTTGTAGCTGCATTCTGGTCCCATGTGAACACATCAAAGAAATCACGCATAGAATGATCAGGATTTAAATGCTGCGTTACCTCATCTCGATGATGAAGAGATTTAGGATGTTAGTTTCTGTGCTGCTGGTAGATGGATCTGCAGAGGCTGGTATGTTTCACAGCAACATTATGTCTTAATTTTCTTCAGCAGAACAGCAGAGGAATGGCAGTGAATTTTCCAAGCTTTCTGAACATGGTCCACTTTTATAGAGTAAATTGCCAGAATAAAGGCATTAAGTGGCTAAAATTCTGAAAAATGTACTAATAAACGCGTAAAACAAACCACTTACTGTTGAAAAATTTTTAAGTCCTTTAATTTTCACAGCTCAATTCTACACTAGTGACTCTTATTGCAATAAAAAATTATACATGTTTTGCTTAATAACAAAAATTATTTACTATATTGTGGTGGAACACATTAAATTTAATAAAACCACAAGGAAGCATGCACCTTTTAGTTGAAGAAGTGAGAAAATTCTGGTTTTTACATTATTATTCAGCCGGAAGATAACTATATTTGGTAAAGTCTTTGAAAATGCTCTCAAAACTATGTGAAATTGTGAAATAAATTGTAAATAACTTGTTTCAATTTTCAGATTTCTTCTACCATTAGGGGAGACTAGCTTCATGAATCATGTGTCATACAACATTACCTCTTGTAAAATGACAATGTTCCATATCACATGATTAGAAGAGTTCCTGCAAGATCTTTGGCGCACATTTTAAAAAGACCAGTGGAAATTTCCCTTGTTTCTCTTAGGCCATTGCAAAATTTTGGCCTTCATCTATCTGTTTGCTCTCAGTTTTCTTGTGAATACATTAAAAGTAACTGTTTTCTAAAAAATGAGGAAGACTAATTATTTAATATTTTTAAAGCCCTGTGAGATTCTTATTATGTTGCAAAAGCAGCATATTATTCCCTCCTTCTTCAGGATTAAGATACACATTAGTGCTCATAAGTAATACCAAAGATTTCTGGATCTCATGAGCACAGAATCTATTTTTTTCTATAATCTATAGCTATAAATATATTTATAACTTCTATCATTGTAGAAGTGCTCAAAACAAATTGAAACAACCTTTCTGCATCAAGTCAGAAGACTGCTTCAGGGCGGAAAACCTAAAGTAGACCACCCTACTGATTCTTAACACGTTTAATTTTATCCTACAGTGCTTCAGAAATCTTTTTACCTGGCCTTTCTCGAACAATGTGATGTTCTTGTTCTTTACATTATTGCCCAAAACACCATAACTCTTGAACTAATGTTATGCATACTTGTTGTGACTTAAACTCTCTAGTTTCTGTGCAGCGTGGAGCTGGAATTTGAAATCTTATCTGACACAAACAATATGGAAAATTATAAGAGAATACAATGGTTTTTTGTTTAAATGTAAGCCTATGTTTATGTTTAGGCTTTGCAGAAAATGTGTTAGTCATCTGTACTGTTTTAATCTGCAGTGATTCTGCTATGGGACACGTGAATGTAGTTTTGTTATGGGTTTTAAATGTTCTCATTTATTCATAAAGCAGAAGAAGGAGTAGCATGTGAAAATATTGTGTCATGTTAGGTATTTCCTATATAATAGCAGAGAGTGGGGATGTGGGTTCAGTCTACAAATAAAATGTCTACAAATAATTCCAGGAAAAAGGAGGGAGAATTCTTGAGAAGGTGACCTTGCATTTAGAGACCTGGAGCTGCACAGGTTAACCTCAAGTCCCTGTTGAAGGCCTGTTCATAACCTCAGTTTCTTAAGAACACAACGTGAAGCTGTATTAAAGAAAAAATAGTGTTTCTCTAAATATATATTTTTTACCTATCATAAAATAATTTTGTATACATGTTTATTTTCACAGAGAGCTGTGATATAGTTGTCATCATCTTTCTTCTAAGAAAAATTTTCTTAGTTTGCTGGATTATTTTTAAGCACAAAATTTCACTTCCGTGAAAGCAGACAATCTTTTGTGCAAGATGGTGAGTCTGTGTAATTGTTTACTACCGGCACAAGATATTTTGGAAATAAATCAAGAATAAAATATTAAGTGTTTAGTGACTTTTTAGTCAACTACATTCAACTTGACAGTTTCCAGGCAGTATGTTGTTTCAGCTTTCAGAGTATAGAATAAATATGAGTGGTCCATAAGTAGAAGATAAACAGAAATCTGCATATTTAAATACACATAAAATATCAAATGTAAATATATCTAATTTGTATATATAAATAGAACTGTGAGTACAGCTGGAAGAAAATGAAAACACATTTTTCTAATGTATAAGTACTGTGTTGTAGAAAGATCGAGATGTGTCACAATGGGACTACAAAAGTAGGGCTAGTCATAGAAGAAAACCTTTCTGATCAGGAGGGTGTTTCATATACAACTTCAATAAGACTTTAAAAGATCTTTCTTGTCTGAAAATATTTTATCAGAAATGGTTGTAAGATTAATGGAAGAATTTTCTTGGTAGAAAATGATAGAAGTTTAGTGCATTATGGTTTTTCTGCTACTTTGAGGAACTGATTTTTTCCTATTCTCAAAGCAAGTATCAGCCTGGCTTACACCTGACCCTTTACCATGCTGATTATTTTTTTGCATGCTATATTCTCAGCTTGAGTAAATCAGGGTACATTTACATTGATGTTATTACCATTATTTTTATTGACTCTTGCTGAGGCCACTGATCTAAGTAAATTGATGTATAGTAACCTCTAAAGGCTGTCACAAGTGTTTTGCAGAAGTGGACAGTAAACTGGAAAGGTGCAGTTTCCCATAAGGCTTAGATTACTGGTAGTAGAATACTGACCACATCCCTTTTTCTGGTCTGTGGTTTTGCCTTTCTAAAAAGTGTCAGTCTAAGACTGAAGCAGAACCTTTTGTGTCTGAGAAAAATACGAGTTAAGAGAATGGGATTTAACTAGCCAGCATGTTTTATATTTTGGAGTCCTCTCTACTGGCAGAGAACAGTCATTCAATCTGCTATATTATTTCTTTGCCTCATTTTTTCTTATAAATTTCCTACTATAAGCTTCACCCCACCAGAAGCACCCTTAAAACTGTAGCACTCTCCATAAAAAAGATCTTATGTTTGGGAAATGCATTCTTGGTAACAGTTTCAAAATGAGCAGCATTTTTCAGGTTTGACAATCTGCAAACTACATTTTCTCTAGCTTTTTTTTGTATGTTTTGGAAAAGGCATCAAAAACATCCTTCTTGTGTCTGACCGTCAAAGACAAATTGAAAAGTAATTAGTAGCTCTGCAGGGATAAGAAATTAGAGAAGAAAAGTTACTTCCAGTGTTACCCAGGGGAAAGTTTCATGGATTTGTAGAATGTTTGGGTTGGAAGCAACCTTTTGAGGTCATCTGGTCTGATCCCTCTGACATGGGAGGGCTCTCCTTCAACTAGAAGAGTTTGTTCAGAGCTCTAAATGTTCCCAGAGATGGGATATCTACTACCTCCTGGGCAACTTGGGCCAGTGTTTCACCACCCTCTTCATAAAAAGTTTCTTCCTTATACCTAAATCTGCCTTCTTTCAGTTTAAATTCATCCCTTATGCTATTGCAACAGGCCATGCTAAAACGTTTGTAGGCCCTAATTCAGTACTGGAAATGGTCAGAGAGTCTTCCCAGAGCCTTCTCTTCTCCTGGTGGAGCAACACCAATGATCTCTTTAAGCTACTATGCTGCACACCACTGAAGAATAGTAAGTCTTCTCATTTTTAATCATCTTTAGGCTCATCTTGCACACTTGCAGCCTCTTTGAGGTTTCCTATGCTATGGTCCAGCCCCACATGTAGTCTGGAACAAGATGTACCTTGTCCAGAATTTAAAAAAAGCCCTGATCATTATCTTCTCCGTATTTTTTCCCATCTTCTACAAATACTTTTGTCAATTTCTGCCTGTCAGAAACCCCTGAATTTACCTCTGGAAATAACACTTCTAGGTGGCATTTGGTTGACTGAAACAACTGCATAATGGAAGTAATTGGGCAGTAGTAATTTTTTTTTTTTTTTGTTTCTTCTCAATAAATTAAATGACAGCTTTGAAAGTTGAGGCTCATGATCAGTGACGAAATTTTTGTCTAGTGTACATCACAGTAAAAATGATGATGTGGTATATTTTTTTTCTCAGTGGACAAGATCCTGGTTGGTGCTGTTCAGCTGTAGATTACTAGGGATACAGTATTTTGAATATGTCTGCAATAACTACATTTTCAAAAATGGTTACAATGTGCAATTACAACATAAAAACATATATGTAAGATGTAGCAAGATTTATATTTGTGCCACAGAGCTTCAATACAATTTTCAGAAGCACTTATGAGTTAAAAGCTTCTGGGATTTCTGTGTGAATTTAGTCATTTAGCTTGTTAAAAATTTCACTTTCCATTTATGTTTCAGATGAGGCCATAAAGGACAATGTGGTACATACAGGGAAAAGGTGGAGCTGTGAGGATGAAGTATGAGTAATTAAAAGTTCATTAAATGAGTGGGTAGGTATCCCAGACTGATTAAATAAGCCTTTCTCATTGCAAATAGTAATAAAAATGCAATTTGTAAATATTTCTTCTGATATCCCCCTATCCTTTGATCCATTTTTCTAACCTTTATTCACATTTTAACTGCCACAGGGTTCATCAGATAAAATACCAGTAGCTCAGGTCATAAATTAGTTAATCAGTCCTGTATCATGCTTCCTAGTGGAAGCATTGGATCATCAATACATGCCCAAGTACTTGCCAAGCAAGTACTGCATGTGTTTATCTAATGATGGGCCCTCAGAAGGAGAAAACTACAAAATTTGGTCTACTGTCAGGTTACTATTCCCTACATCCTTCTAAGGATCTGACATACTTTATGGATGTTAAGTAACCAACTTACATGCTCTCTAAGTAAAGTAATGACCATTAAAATTTTAATCAGGACAGGACTGAAGTGTACAGTCAAACTGTACTACACAGAGAATTCCTGAGGCTTGTTTCTAGCCTTACTAGCACAGAAAGAGATGTCCCCCAGGGAGGTCAGTAAGTACACAGGTTCCAGCAAGTATTCAGCTTGTTTAGTAAACACAGTTTTCTTCTGAAATTTAGAGTCTGCCTTAACTAAACACTGGTTGTGTATATGATCCTTGCTTATGCCCTGAGTAGCAGCAGTCTTGTCTGCACAGTGGGGAAGACTTTTTTTGTAAGACCAGAGACTAAATTAATTCACAGATGTTAATGAGATGCTCAAATTCTGACAGTGCTGATGAGGACAGAGGCAGGTTGGAAAGCAGAGCAGGCTGTCAGTGCTGATGCAATACACCTGCAGGGCCCTCACACCCTATCTTTTTGGTAATTAGTGGTGGTGTCTGAAGGGCTTATGCGGTGACACTGTGCCTGCTCCTTCACCTTTAGGTCTCAGGGTTCATGGATTACCTAGGGCTGTCCTCCTCGAGCACAGTCCTTGAAGCTGGTTTGCCCTGGCTACGGAAGCTAGACTGCTATCTCCTGGTAGTTCTGTGGCCTTTCCCAGGGAGAAAGAAGTTGGATTCATCTACCCACTGATTTGAAGTTTGATACAAATATGAGTTAAAGAGGTTTGATTTTTTTATTGCCTTGTTAGGATACACCTAACTTGAGAAGAAAGCACTTTAAAATACTAATTTAAAAATAAGTGTGTGTTCACCATTATTGTTTGTGAATTGGATTTGTTTGTTTATTTTTTGTTTTGGGACATTTTTGTTTGTTTGTTTGTTTTTCTTTCCTGTCAAAAGGCCTGGGAATAGTTCCAATGTGTGATTTAAACACTTTCTGTATTTCTACAAAACAAAATAAAAAAACCACAACCCTACCACCACCCTCTGTGCCCCTGCAACACTACGACACCCAGATCCTGAAGGTCTTGATTTACTATGACATCAAGACTTGCACGAAGTAGTTTAGTTCTGATCAGAATGAAATTCCCTCTCTTGCTTCCGAGTGACCAGTTCTTTCCTATCAGCATGATAAAGAGGGAGTGGGGGTAGCGTTTGTAAAGAAGGGTAAATAGTGAACGCAGCTCTGTCTGGTTTCATTGTGTACAATTCTGGCTTTGCTGCTTTACTTGTGTCATCAGTTCACACTCTTGGGGTCATGTCCCAAAATGTAACCAGAAGTAGCATGGACTCTATTTTTTAAGCGACACATGATGTCATTCTTGACAAGATGTTATCTCTGGTTATGATAATTTAATCTAATAGTTGATTCAAAAGCCTGTGTTGAATAGCAAAACACTTTTGTGGTAAAGAGTGATAACAAAATCACAAATACAGTATATGAGAAAAAACGCGGTCATCAGATGAGGGGGATAATATTTACAAACTCCAAATAGTCATAAACTATTGGAATAATGAGTTGATATGTGATACAAAATCCAGAAAAGGAAAGCATTCACTTACTAATTATTACCATCAGTTCAGAGGATTTATTCAAACTTCAAATTCCCTGATTCCTAATGTTTATGGCAAGCATCCAGCAAGCATAAGTAGGATAAGCTTGGAGTGCTCTTGAGCCAAATACTAGTAACAAAAGCTGGACACAAACTGTACATTTTATGTCTTTGAAATCACGTTAACACATCACTATGATCTTTCATTGGCAGACATGCATTTAATGATTACCAAGAGTGTGTAGTTCTAACATTTATTATAAATTTCCTCTGAGTTCTTGTTAAGAAAGCATTAACAAAAGAAAATATCTAAAGAAATACTATTTGGCCTCGACAGCAGACAACAAACTCAGGATTTCCATATTTTCAGTTTCCCATCTTTGTAAAAGTGATGTCTATAGTGGGAAAACTAATAATGTTAGAATGGAGTACAATTGCATGCCATTTTCTCATCTATGGAATATAGACAATCTGTTCACACAGAAGGCCTGTGAAGTATGAATTAAGTATGAGATGGGACCTGATTAGGACTGAAGAATATCCTTTCTCTGTAGTACTTCTACTGAACTTGGAATTTCCTGCAATCAGAAAATGGTTAACAGTTTTTCTACATGGGTAGTGACTAGAGCTACAGGACTAGGTATTTAGAAAATGTAAAGCAATTCTTATCAGATCAGAGCTACATGAAGGAGAATTTAATATTTGTAATGTTTGTATAGAGATTTATCTCAGAGCCACTTCTTTCATTTATATTATTTCCCAGTCTAATCTAATATTTGCTTGGAATCTTCCTTGTGTTCAATACTTCTTAGAACTGTAATAAATAATCCAATTCAATTTAGAAAATAATAATGTTTTCCTCCAAATTCTAATAATCCTCTGATACAATCTGTCCCAGTTATAGTAACATGTAGTAATTTCCTTTCCTTTTCAATTTCTTTTCCCAGTTATTTTTTCTTTTCAATATATTTTAAGAGGTTCTTTTGTTCCAAGGGTTTGTAATGGGTTGGTAGGGCTTTCTTGAATTCATGGTTCCATCATATTATTTTCAATTTCTTTCTTTAATGTACCAGATATTACTCCTGAAAAATTATGCATAATCACTAATGGATATGAAATGCTGCCCAGCAAAAACTTTTCATTCACTCATTTAGAGATATATGTAATAGACATCCTAGTTGTTTCTTCTTGTTTAGTTATCTTGTGCAGCGCATACAAAAGATGTGGATTCCTTATCCTTTTCAGGTAGTACAGGCAGAAGTTGTACAGTTTTTATTAACACGTAGACCAGAGTAGATCCCCGATGGAATGGACCTGTTTCATCCTTCAGAGTTTCTTTGCCAGACTAAAGTTAGTATGTGGTATTTCTCTGAAAACTCCTGAGTCATTCTAACTGTAATGGTTACTTTCTGTCTTAGATACTTTGAAACCCCTGGGGATCAAATTTGAAGAAGTTAGTCCATCCAAGTTCTGGTTGGTTCTATGGTTTCACTTACTTTTCATACAAGTTAAACCCTTTCAATAATTTATCAGATTCATAGTGAGTAAGTGTTGATATAAATAGCTTGGTATTTTTATAGGGTATAGTTTAATCGCCTCAGGGTTGTGGAGAGAAATGAAGGAAAAGAAGTTGAACTAGTTAATATGAAGGGTTCATAATATGCATGTTTTAGCCATGTTTTCATTTGGGGCAGTGGTCAACCTCAAGCCACTCAGACATGGACTGAGGACTGTCTCCTTAGACCAGTACATTGACGAGAGAGAGATCAGTCCATGGGATGGTGTCACCATGGCTGGTAATAGTTAGAGCTTTCTCAGATGTAGATCTTATGTTCCATCTTCAGAGAAGTTATTAAATTTCTTAACCCTGTGGGAAATGTCACTTAAATGTTTTTCCAAGCAAGGCAAGCTGTATTCTAGCAGTGATGACTCGTACGAGCAGTTCTTTTATAGACATCTGTTATGGTTATTTTAGCTATAAACAAACTTCCCTCTCGATGTGTTTGGCTTTCCAAAACTCCCTTGTAACACTAAGCAGAATGCATGTTTGCTTCTCAGTTGGCTCTGGACCTTGGCTGACTTTTAACTTTACATACCAATAATGCCAAGCCACGTGCTTCCAATTCATCAGGTCTTCCAGAGGTGGTCTCCATTTTGCTTCATTTGCCCTCTTCTTCTTTCTCTGCTGTGGGTACAGGTATCTAACTGGCTTTTGTCATTACATCCACAATTTAGGGATTTGTTTCAGGGGTGTGTGGTGCTTGGAAACTTTAGCTCAGTTTCTCCAATTTAAATCCTCTGCTTCTCTTGAAGAATAATCACTTCTGTAGCATAGTGCCTTCTCAGCACAGTGTAAGCATCAGGTAAACATTAACACAGCTTAAAGGGAACTTTTTTTACTATGGTAATTACTTTAAGAGTACTAAGAATGCTTGTAGTTTCAAAAAGGAAAATAGAGCAGTAAATTTTCAGGATAAATTATAAAACAACATAATATAACAGTTTGTATGGATCTACACATTATGTATGCAGGTGGGATCTGACCTCTACTGACATTTTTTTTTTGACTATTTAAGATGTTTGGAGGCCAAATAATTCACTAGAAAAAGAAATAATGTCTTTTCTATGGGATTGATCTTCTAAAGTGTAAGCTCAGCAAACTGCTTCCCAGGATAGTCACGGACAGCTTAACTTCTTGGCATAATCTTATTCTACAAAGTCAAACAAACTAAACTAAAGTAAATTTTACTTAATCAAAGTAAATTTTACTTAATATTTCTTTTTGCTGTTGAGAGATAATAAAGAAGTCAGTGATCTCTTCAGCTGAAAACTTCTTACTCCATTTTGCTGAAGTTTTATGTCCTTCTGCTAGGAGACTTGGTGCTGAACTGTAAAGTGATTATTATGCTAAGGATACTACTGTTAGTAAATCACTGGATTATTATTATGATTTCATTATTATTAAATGTGGTTTACAGTAACAATTAGATAGTAATATGAGAAAGAACATGTTATAATATCATAGGAGTGTGTCCATTCAAATAATGTACCTAGGCATTAAACCAGAAAATGTTTGGTTATTATCCTCAAATATTAAGTGTGCTTATGTCTCTCATCGTAGAACAAAGAGAACATTCAGAGTCTGGTTGTGACACTGTTTGTGTGGTATAAAAATATAAATAGGATGTGGTGGTTTGAAAACTGCCCAAAGTTTAAACCTTATTCCCAAATATCTCCTGTTCCTCTACAAAAATGACTAATCATAACATAATTTTGCTTTTTGTTCATGGTGCATTAGTGATGCATTCGCATGTGCATCAAGCTGAGATGACAAAATAGAATATAATAGTCTAATTTTTCACAAGACCTAAAAGCCTCAGGCCTGTGTTTTGAATGCAACTCCATATTCAAAGTGCTTGTTGCTGCTTTTGATGATGACTCCAAGAACATGATTGCAGCACCCAAAAAAGCAGAAATCTCTGAGCTAGCAAAACTAGGAGTGACAGAGTGAGTGATCCATATTGTTGAGGAACTCACTCTTACTTAGGTCTGGAACCATAAGGGTGTATTAATGTTGCCCTGTGCCTAGACAATAATTTACAAAACAAAACCAAACCCACAAACAAACAAACAACACTAGGAAACACAAGATTCACCCAAAAATAAGCCGTGCCAGAAGTCTCTAGCCTGTACGTACTGAACCCTCATTTAACTGTCTGTGAGATATTCATTAGACATATGTGAACATTTCCAAAACTGAGTTTGTGCTTTCAGTAGAACTTTTGCAGAATTAATGTTAAAAATATAAATCCATCTTTAATGCAGTTTTGAAAAAGTTTTCTAAAACCTAATGATTTAATTAGGCTTGTATTTGATAGCTCTAATGAAAAAATGTGAAAACATAGTACATCACATCTCTCAAGCATTTATTTTCCTTTTCCCTGAAACATTCAAATTATGATCCATACTCCTCTGAAGCTACATAAACGGGCACACATTTTTAAATACTCTTCAGTCTGTTTGCTCTGTAAAAATTAGTGGCTCAGAAAATGGAGACCATTTAGGCCTACCCACATTAATATTCTTTTTGGAAAACTTTGCTACCATATCACAACAATATCAGTGTTATTGCTGTCCTTTTCTTTACTTCTCCCCTCATTTCCAAAAGAAAACTCATAACTCTAACAAAAAATAGACCCTGTTGCAGATGGAAATTGTTAATATTTCTATTGTAGATCTGCATACACGGCAAAACCCAGTATTTTCTTATTCATCTTCATTGACATATTTAGAGAAGTTTGCAAGTCTGTGTAGAGTGACCACTATAACATGATCAGAGAGGAAACATAGCTAGACATGAGGACTAGTTACAGGAGAATACCTGCTTAAAGGTAGCTTCTCAATTTCTCAGAACATTTAATGTCCAAAGAAAGCGTAAGTGTACTGTTGCTCTAAAATGTTGAAGAATTTTGCTGTAGCTCTTGCAGACCAGACCAGGTGGTAGAAATCTCAGTGAGGAATATGGAGTCCTGCACATGGCTCAGATCTGTCACATCACCCTACAATATACATGATGATATGAAGGCTGAACAGGAAACCGTGTCTGCAGATCCATATGGCCACAATCTGCCAAATATAACGGTTGTTAAAGCTTGTTAAAAAGGTGACTGTTTCAACAGCCTGTTGTTGCCCAGCCCTTCTGTGCAGTGTGAAGTGTAACAAAAGCATACATGTACACCACGGCATTAAAACTATCATCTCCAGGGAAGGAATGAGAATAAGTCTTGCGTAGGGTTTTCTCCTTATAAAGATCTCTCTCTGGGTATACCTTTGGCATATTCATGAATATCATATGGTTTAAAATCAGAAATTTTACACAGAACACAACTGTAATTCCTAAAGATTCATGGGATACTTAAAGAAAGTGCTAACCTTTTCCTAAGATGTCTAGGTAACCTGATATCTATTTCATTAACAACATTGAATTTATTTAAATTAATGAATCTATTCGCAGTTATTTCATTCTATATATTTTGTGCACAAGACTTGACTGGATGCTCTAGTATAAAAACACAGTGCTGCTTTAATTTGGGAATTCACAGGGCTCAACTTAAACATTGGAAATATATATTCCAGACAGCCAGAATGAAATCTTAACTAGCCATGATGAAAAATAAGATATCACTGAACACAAAAACAAGGATTGACTATTTAAAATATTGGTGAATTTTGCTTTAGCAACTCAGTTGTGGATTTCCATAAAATATTCAGTTAGAACTGCCACTACAAACACGTAGAGCAAACCCTCAAGTCTTAACCTACTGCAAATGGTCATTTGAAATATGAGTATCTTTTTCAAAGAACTGATGAAACAGAGTTAATTTTTAGAAATTATAGAAAAGAAAAGAAGGATTTTTCTGTATCATTAGTTTATCATTATACATGCAGTGTTTGACTTCTTTCTTCTATCCATCATCCTTCTCAGCTCTGTTTTGGAAACACTGTTACTGGTGGACTTCTGCCCAGAACCTTTCATATTAGCCTATACCAAGTGAAAAAAAGTTCTGGATATGTTCACTGCACATCAAATTATACTCTGATCCTTTTCATTCCTTTTGAAAATGATTCTGTTTTCTGAACCTATTGCAGCACGCTTTTGTACTGCGTACAGCTAGTCAGGTTTTGCCTGGAGTTCTCCTTTGGGCTAACTCATGTCATGCTGCAGTGGAGATCTGATCTCATGGAAATGTAAAGAGCATCAATGAACTCTGTCATTACCTAGCTATCTCAAATGGTGGGACATAGGACCCATGACTTCCAGTTTTAGGTTCACAAACCTATTACCTGGAGAAGGAAGTTGCAGGAATCCGATATGTGGGCTGTTAATTTGATACAAACAGAATCAACAATTGATGAGACACCACTTAACAGAAAATTATTTTGGAGATTTATGTACACAAAATTAATTACACAAAAAATCTCTGGTCTGTAAACAGACATGAAAACTGATCTGGCATATGTAGAAACATAATTTTACCTCTTGAGTAGAACTCAAATAACTTGAGAATATTTGATTTTCAAATATTTTATTTTATAGTCCTCCAAAGTGGGAAAGTGGTATCAATTTTTTTTTATCTTGTAAAGAGTGAAATGGAAAAAACAAGAAGAGTTCTGCTTTTATAAAACTGAAGACCGTTGATGCAATGAGAAAAATGGAGAAAGCAATGTTCCAGTGACAAATTGAGTGCATACATGGTGGGATAAGATAGTTCAATGTCCTGCCTCTTGAATATTGCTGGATCTGAGTTGGCAGGTTCTACAATACTTGGAGGAAAAAAAGTAGTAATATCTTTCAGCCATTACTAGCCCCAAAAACTAGCCCAAATTGTTTCTTGAATCTGCCTTGCTACTGTGACAGCTATCTGGATAAAAACTTGGTATTACTGTATAGGTTCATGGGCGCATGATAAGGATGTAGTTCCTTTAATAAACTGTTAGAAAAACATACATAATATCATTAGGATATGACTGCTGTTGTCATCAGAAAGCATTTTTTGTTATTCTTTATGGAAAGCAAACAATTTAGTACTCAACTTTCTCAGGGAAGAAAGCCTAATATGAGTAATTACTGATTAATCAGTTCAAATACTAAGAAATGACTGAAACAGATATGATCCATGATACACTCACTTATTTATGTAATTTGTACTGGTTTGTATTTTGCAGTCCTATACAACAATTTCCCAGTTTCACTGAATAATCACTGTTTATTCTCTTCACCATTCCAGATCCATCTTTGCAAACCCAACTGGAAATCCCTATTAAATGGGGGAAAAAACAAAACAAAACAAAACAAAAACAACAAACAAATACTCAACTAATCAGCTGTACCAGATTATAGTAGCATGCTTTCAAAATCAAATTGGAGAAGAGGAAGGGAAAACCCTTAACAATTCATGAAGTAGGTAGTAAATCTAACTGACAGAAGGTAAACTTCTCCAGCATTGAGGCAATGAAAGTGGTGTTGATCTATATAGCTACAGATGTGGCTCCAGGGTGCAATCTGTCCAGCTGCTCAATATCAGTGCTGCCACATGGACACTGCAACAGGGAAGATAAATAATAAACCTCTTAGTCAAAGAGATAAATACAATTGGCAGCTGCTAATTTTCACATCAAAACCTGCTGGTTCCTGTTGTTAGGGAAAGAGAGTACTTCTGTTAGGTACCTGAAGAACACAAATAGAGGAAGAGGAAAGACCTCATTGTTAAATGTCTTAGGTAAGTGAGGAAGGATTTTGGAATTTAATCTTCTAGTTTGCAATTGGTTATGCCAAAGAATACCCTAAAAGCATGGCTGTGCAGGAAATTCAGATTGAACTTCAAAGTTTAACTCCACTGAAAACAAACTTAAAGAAAGCTGTTTACCTTGACAGTATGACTTCTGCTTTATGAGGCTGGCAGAACCTCATGTACTCGTTCACCATATTCAGGATACCAAAGGAGACAGGCCATTTGTCTTTCCTCCACAGTTAACCTAGAGAAAGTCAGAACCATGATCTTGGTTACAAATCTGAAGCATGTGAAAGATTCATGTGCAGGCAGTTCATTTTAGTAGATATGTCATTATTAATGAACAGATGAATAATTATGGAAGCCATCGCAGGCTGTCTGTGGGGTGTCTTAAAAACTTATATGGCTGAAATAATTTGAAGATGCATTTCTGGAGACTATAGCTCTATATAGCTTCCCTGCGGAAGCATAGAAATCTTAAATCCAGTTATTAAGACTTGGATTTATTGATGTAAATTTTCTAATCTCAGAAACCAATTACTAAATTATTTTGCCATTTTTCCCTTTGTACCTCTTATTGAAGAAAGGAAAAAGAAAGCTTACATATTTTAAGGAATTTATTGTGTTTAAAAAACTTTGCTTCCTATGATCCAGAACAAATCACTGAAAGTCTTGCTTTGCTAGTTAATAGGAAATCACATTTGTTGGATTACTGAGGTTCATCTAAATAATGTTTCTCCCTTAATTTTGTCTTAGAGCAAGAGCTTGAAAAGCTCCCAGTGTAATCTCACCTAGAATGAGTGTGCTTTAAAAATTGAATAATACAATTAAATCCTCTGGCAGGCAGGTGGAAGGATACTTCCTGCAGTACTGTGTTTTCTGATGCCATCCTGCGAGATAATGAATCCATGTCTAAGAAAATTGATTAATTAATATTTCATTGAGTCAGCTTCAGTACAATTCATGAACTGCCCCTAGAAATTCAATAAGTGAATTCAATGGGATACAGAGCTTAACAAATCTGGAGCACAAAGTTAAAAGACTATGAGTTGGTAATTATCAGTGGAACTTGCTGTGTGAAGTGAACCTTGGCAAAAGCATTTTATGTATGTATTTTATCTTCACAAAAGCATAAACAAAACAGCTGCAAACATGTGTACACATGAGGACCCAGAGACTGTTACTAAAGAAATGTTGAACTGGATAGGGTTCTGATAGGGAAAAAAAAAATGGTTTTACTTAATGTTTGAAATTTAAACTGGAGCTGAATTTGTGTTTTTCAGTGGTAGCTGTCTTTATAATGGGCTCTTGCTACGTAACACTTCAGCCTTGGCAGGTGTACTGCAGAACCCAATGCACACATTGTGACACAAGCTTCACTTTCTATCTCCGTTGCGAAGTCTGTGGGAAAGAAGCTTTGCACAGCAGCATACAATGAAGCTTGTTATTTTGCTACATTTTGTTCAGTCAAAGGATGTGGGACAGATGTGAGCATTTAAGCCATCTTGGAAGAATGGATAACCGTTGAACATGATACATAGCTGAGGTTTTGGGTCAGAAAAACATGTGTGCCAGTAGCTCAATTCACCATGCAGAGTTGGCATCAAAGGGACTGATTAGGAAAAGAGATTCAAATTACCTTGTCGACTAAGTAATTGGTCTTTGAGTGTTCCTAAAAAGGGACTGATAAATAATTTTATTTTCATTTTGTATCAGTGTCTCCAAGACCATGTCTGACTAACGTATATTGATGTCTTTTAATTAAACCATGCTTGATATGCTTATGTTGCAGTGGTGCATACTGAGTTGCATGCTAGACATTCCAGATAAAGTAATTATGCTATTTGTCACTGTCATGATTAATGTGTGACAGCTGTTATGACAGCTGTGCCACTGTTTTGTCACAACACTATGTTCATCCATAACAAAATTAGGTGTCTCATCCAAAGGTACGCAGTTGGTACTATTTTCCTAAGAAGTAAACAATGAAGAAAACTGAGAAGGAATATTACATGAACTCTGACAAATAAGAGAAATGACATCTCTATTTTTTCCTTAAATGATGCTTGCCTGCATTGGAAATGCAGATAGCTCACCTTTTGCAAACAAGCTGTCATACAGAGCCAATCCACAACTAATCTAAAAAACAAGTTCTTTCTGTGTTGAAGGATTGCTTCATAATTTGAATTTACTTTGTCAGGAAAGGCTTTAGATGTTATCTAAATTACCATTGGCTGTAACAGTCATGGAGGGGGGTTGGGAAAGGGAGAAGTTGGAAGAAAAATCAAAGGTTGTAAATAACAGGGCTGGGGAGGCACATCATCCTCTCCGTTAGAGCCAATCAAGCAAAGCAAAACAAATAACTTCCTTCGACACATGCACACCTCCAATTGCTTTAAACTAATTGCAGTCCAACTCCAAATTGTACCTTAAAACATCTCATTAAATACTGTTATTAGTGTTACCAGATATTGTTTCTTATGAATCACTGAAACTGGATTGTAACAATTAAAGAAAGTGATGTGAAGAGATAGATCATTAAAAGAAAGGATTGTTTCACTATCCTGTAAGTTATGCTGACGTGCTTATTGTGCATGCTGTTAAAGTACGGAAAAATATACTTTGGCTTCTGTTCTCTATCACAGAGAAACTGTGAAACATGAGTCTTCGAGTAGGAAAGTAAGTATATTGCCAAAAATGAAGATTTAGTTAAAAAGTTAGAGTTAGAAAGAACATGTCTACTTAAAAGTAAGAAAGGTTATTTCTTTTTCTGATAAACTCCATTGGAAATTATAAAAATGTTTTAATTGCATCCCATTTTCTCCACAACTTGATTTAGATGAGACATACATGGTGTATTTCACTGCTTAAAGCTGATCTCAGATGAAGCAGAGCACTCATGCTGCTAATTGTATTTTATCCCACTAGTAGACATTTTATGTGCTGCTACTACACATTTTATGTCAAATGTCACAAGCGCTGTGTAGTGCTTTTTGTGGCTCAGTACTTACATCTCAGCCAAGCGCAGTCTTTGGCATTATCTACAAAAATACATCTTTGTTCCTAATTGGTGAGAGAAGATGCATTAGGTCATTTCTAATTCAGTTCAAAAGATTATTTAGTAAGAGACAGATTTTCTTTCCAGTGATAATTTCAAAATTATGCAAAGAAACAGGGTTTCTGTCTGTTGGAAATAAAGAATGTCATAACTGAATTTTGTGACATGGGTGTATATATTTATGTGTTGAGTGAATGGCTTAATATGATTGGATAAATCTAAGAGATAGATGGGAAAAATCATTAAGTTAAAATCTCTGAATTTTAAATACTTTTCAACTTCTTCTTGGAAATGCATGTAATATCATTGTAAAGTAATGTTAATGCCACTGGTCATAAACATAGTAATGCATGAGAGATACACACATAAAAAAATGTGCTTACAAAATTAAAACACAATCCAGGTCATATGCTTTGTGTTCTGTTATTTTTAAAAGGCTATATATAAATTCATATAACAAATGAGAATCATTGCAGTATTTGTATAGAAAGTGATAAATAACAGGTGCGTTCAATCTTCATATGAAAATGTAGATATATTTTATAGTTATAGTTCTTATTACTGGAAAGGTGATCTTAACTCTCCTCCACAAATTCGTTCAAAACTATTGCTTGTTCAAACTATGATGTTTACATGTAGGAATTGCTATAGAGATGTGCACTAGCACATATATGGGAACAAAGAATATGAATCTTTATTGCAGGCTGTTGCAGAGCTTTCTATGCATATGAAGAAACTTTGAAGCCTTCCCTGTTAATTGCTGCTTACAGTCAACCTACCAGTGTGATCCTATCATAAAGGCAGAAGGATAGATACAGGCATATGTGGTTCAAGGAGGTAACATATTTGCGTAAAATGAGTCAACAGTTGAAGAACAGAACCCGTTGTTTCTACTGACAATTGTCAGTAACATTTTTCATTTATATTTAAACGATGTTGTCACAAGTGTGTGCTAGAACAAGTTTGCAGATCCAGCTTTCTGCTGACATTTGTGACTGAACTGTTTCAAATGTTTGAATGTACTGAATCATATTGTTGTTATTATTATGTGTGTGGACTGAATATAATGCCTTACTTACCCTTAGGGTGAAATGGAACAGAAGGTGCAGCATTGGCAGACAGAACTCTCTGAGCATCCAGCCTGACAGTGTCAGGATTGCTGTCTGGGTCTAGCAAAGCGGAAACAGATTTTACTGCAGTAGGACCAATGTATTGATTCCTACGAGCATTGGCAGGACTCCTGAGTGTGGTGTCATTACTTTCTAACTTACACTGTTGTCTGCATTTGGTGTATATTGTGTACCCCAAAAAGGAAATTAAAAGGTACCATTTCCTGAGAGAAGCCCAACTCTGTCTGTCTTCTCTTCATTTTTGTCATCTTAGGAGCAGCACAGAACAAGGGCAACTAAACATCTTTAAGTGAGTTGATTTTCTGAAGGATGGAATGCAGCCAAAGCACTCACTCACTCTTTTGGGAGAAGAAAACAGAAAACAAGTCTGCATGTGCTATGCTTGGGAACACAGAGGCAATTTTTTAAGATTATTTTAACAGTTTACTTTTAGCTGAGGTGTACAACAAGGCAAAAGTGATCCAAGTTATCTTCTTGCGTGCTTGAAATTTTAATCTAATCCATAGAATAGACCAGAGAAAATTTAAAAACTACAAGCATGTGATGAGAATTAAGAGGTCCCTCTGTGTAATCAGTACTAAATCAAATAAACTATTCATTACAAAAGCAAAATATTTTACTGGTTCAGAATATTTACCAGTAAATCTGAGGTTTGATAAACAAATGACAACAGACTGAAAATAAAGGGCACATTAAAAATATTTTAATCTGATTTTGAAGATATTTTTAAAAGCAATGATGCTTTTAACCCCATTTGGGATTAACTTTTTAGGAGCGAGAGAGTAGAACTTGAATGCATTTAATAGGAGGATACAATGAACAGGCTATATTTAACTAGTGACATGTTAAGGCTAGGAAGGGAGTGTGAAGGGTGGTGAAATTTAGATGGGAAACAGCTTCTGTACATCTCTGTTTAGCAACTTAGAGTGCAATAAAGGAAACAAACAAAAATAAATCAGAAAAAAATAGACAAATATAATTTTGATACTAGTGGATTGATAATTTAATAGACTACAGATTTAGATACTTTAATAGAACACAAATGGACATCAAAATAGAAGAATTAATTTTCCCCTACTTCTCCTTGCTTCAGTTTGCAGGCAGTCTTAGACAGCAGGAACCATGTAGTACCTGTGTGTTGTTCAGACAAACTTAGAAAAACATAAACCAATCTAGAAAGACTGTTTCTGAGGTGAAAAAGTAGAACAGCATCTATGTATTCATCAGTTCAGGGATTAAAATGGATTTTAACAAGCCAACACCATCTCTGATTATTGGATAAAGATTACTAGCCTTTCTCAAATAACATAGGTTACTCTGATTTCTGCAAGTAGTTTGTAACTGGTAAATCCATTTTACCATCTGTCTAAACAGATAAATAAAATAATAGGATCTAGTTATTTATTGTGTAGAGCAGGAAACTATATATGACAGAAAAACCACAATTCAATAGAACAAAAATTCTTGCATATTTTCAGGCTATATCAAAGTCAGTAAAAAAATATTTTATTAGAAAAAATAAGTATTAGCCTAAGTATCACTTTCATGAGTTCTGAGAGGATAGGCTTACATCTCAAAATGCATGCCCTTCATGTTGCAGAATATTAGCACCTTGGGTTAGCTGACAGGGAAAATGAGGCCATGAGTGGCTGGCACTTACTCTGTGTACAGATGCAGAGGAGACCAAAGAGCTGTAGAAGTAGGCACCACATACTGTTTCCCTGAGGTAGGAAATAGCAGCAGTGAAGGGAGGCCCTTAGCAAGCAAGTCACAGCGCACTGATCATGCAGAGCATGAAAAGCATCGTCATTGCTGGCATTGTTAATGAGGAAATTGCTTGTCTTTGCTGTTCCCTGACCTTGACTTTTTTGAAACCTTACTGTTTGGAAGTCCTGAAGATTTGAAATATTGTCTGTTAAGATCAGAGAAAGGGGTGGGTGGGGCTGGGGTAGGGCTGTGTTTTTGCTGTCTTGTTTTGCTCTTAATAGATACAGTTTTCCCTTAAACTTAAACCAGACTTGGGTTAGTTTTATCGATCATGATGAAGTCTGAGGATTCCAGTACAGAGTGACCTTTCACATAATCATATTGACTGCTTGTTCATGATCTGGTAATTCAACATGAAGACTCCCTGCTCATGTTGTCCTTGCCTACTCCTACAGGAGACACAAATACTAATTGCGCTCAGCTAGTTCTTTGGTGAAGAGGTATGCCCTGTTATCTTGAGATTTTAACACTAAGAAGCCAAGTCACAGATAATTCCATTATATATGCCTAATCTGTTCCCAAGGTTGATGAACATGTACTATAAAAAAATATAAACATTTCCAGAGAATCATAGAATATGCTCGCTTGGGAGGGACCACAAAGATCATCAAGTCCAACTCCTGGCACTACATAAGATCATCCCAAACAGTCATACTATGTTCCTGAGAACATTGTCCAAATGCTTCTTGAACCTCCCCTGCCACAATTTCAGGCCTTTTTCTCAGGTCCTGTCACTGGTCACCACAGCAAAGAGACCAGCGCTTCCCACTCTTCCTCCCCTCACAATGAAATTGTAGACTGCAATGGCTTCTGTCCTCAGTCTCCTCTTCTTCAGGCTGAACAGATAGCCTCTGAAAAGTTCAAAACAACTACATTTATGTCAATATTTAAGTCCCCGTGAATCTTCTTATGATTCTCAAAATAGTGACCAAAGCCTAAGTACCACTGCTAGTAATTTTGTCCCAAATTCAAAAATCAGCTCTTTATTGTTTTTAATAAATAGTTTTCTATAAGATTAATTTTCTATAAGATTAATTTTCTATAAGATTAAATTATGTCATGATCTGTGATGTCCCGATGACTGACAGTGATGACCATGTGTAACACTGTTATGTGATGATTGCTTTTTTCTCCACTTCACAGTACCTAAGTACTTTCAGGCCCATTAATCTGGCCGTTTATTTCCTAATCACCACAATGTAATATATCCCTCTGTAAACATTCCCTGGTTTTGTAATTGTTAGCCAAATGTCTTTATATATTTTCCAATCCCTTTTCCCTCTCCATCAAAACCTTGAAGAATGCTATTTACTGTGGACTACTCTTTGTGCAACAGGGGTTGTAACACTGTCACACACTTATTGTACCTTCTTCTGATGCTCAGGCTGTGTGGCATCCTCCCAGTCTTCTAGGGTGCTTTGTGATAGCTGCCAGACAGAAATTGGTGTCAGTCAAATTTAAGTCAATGTCAGGACTATTATGCAACAGTTGCTTCCAAGTTTTGCTTTAATACCTGGGGTTTGTGTTACTAATATTAAATAAAAATTCTTTGCAATGAATTTTAAATGAAGAAAAACTTCTCACCAGAGAGTTGTTAAAAGTAGGCTAACAGTTGTTCTCTTCCCTCCCTCCCCATTCCTTTTTAGTAGAAGTGCTTTAAATTATATATTAACCAAAAAGGTAAACAGAATAAAATGGACAATTAAATATTAATGGAAGATGTAGTGGAATTGTCCTGTGCAGCACTTAAAATGGCCCGAATGATTGAGCTGTGAATTGCTCTCCCTTAGGTATTGAAAAATTCATCAGCACTATTTAATAAATGTTCGTATTCGTAGCCACTCATGTTTACACTACAGCACTTCCAGGAGAATGCTTACTAAAGAAAACATTTTAATGGAAGGTGAACTTTCCTGTACAGTGAGTCACCTTAAATTATACAGACTGTGTGGTAGAAGAGACAGAGAAATCTCTGAACAGACATATGAGAAGTATGCATAAGTTAAGGGCATTTTTCTTATAGAGAACTGCCCATGAATTGTAAAGGGCTTTCTAAATCTGAAGCTATTTTGAAGCTTTGAAAAATTCATTTTGTTTGCATTTTAAAAATATTTAACCTTCACTACCCATGTGAAATCATCTTCTATGATGACTTATGCTAAGGACACCGCTATTACTGAAATGTCACCTGGTTGACCTAAAGGAAGGGAAAGAGTGGCAAAACAAAACTTGCATCACAAATCAATCCAGTGTTGAAGTAGTTCCTCTCCAGGTGATACTCTGTAGACTCAATTTTCATATGCAGCACATTTACACTATTAAAATATTAATTAGCAAATTTACTGTGTTAATGAATGAATTCACACCAAAACCATGGAAAACAAACATGAAAACTCTTGAGTGCTTTGTATATTAACTAGTTAGGTTGTAAAAATGTCTGTGCTTTGTAGGAGGATTTTTGCCTGGGTGTGTTTCAATGGGCACTGAATCAACCTGGACGCAGCTGGTCTTAGCCCCATTCAAATTCTCCCATAGCCGCCCCTGCTCCCCAGACACATGGGGAAGAAAGCTACATGCTTCCTGGAGAGCCACAGTGGGTATGCTCTTGGAAACCTTGTGACTGCAGCATGGTTTGCCTTTGTACTCTTCTTCAGGGCATGGGTCTTTGACTTTTTTTATAAGTGTTAGTATGTTCGTTAGTATGTTCAAGTCTGCAGCTTAGGGGAATGGTGGAACTGGCCATAGCAGATGTTCAGAGCTCTAGAGCAGTGTGACCTGTGTCTATCCTCTTATTAATGCAGGAAAAATCCTTCTGACCTTTGTGACCTTCTAGTTCTGCTTATTACTTCTCCATGCAAAACATATGATATCCATGGCGGTTCAGTTTAGTGCACTCTGGCTGATCTAGACAAGCACTAGGGAGATTCTGACCAAAATCTTTTGCTCCATGGGAAGTCATCTCTAATTGTGCTGTGCAGGTTCACACAGTAACTAAGGACTTGTCTTGGAAAACGTATAAAGTTTAGAAAGAAGTAGTGGTTTCTCTTATGAGAATTTGGGTACTAAAGTGACATGGTGGCAAGTTTATACTTCTAACAAAAGATGTATGTGTCAGCCTAGGTTTGTTGGTTATTTTCATAAGAGACACTTCATTCAAGATTAGCATGGTTGGAGGCAAGATTTAACTGAGTTGCCATGTCAGGGAAAACTCAAGTAAACTTCAGAAATACTTTCTCTAGCATGTGCTTTTATATGGAAGTTAAGACAAATTCAGGCATTTCAAAATTCAGACTTGGTTTTGGTGAAACATTCTCAGAGGCTAGGAGAGGCTAGCAACACTCATCACAAAATAAGGATAAGCTAATTTTTTATAGTGCTGGAAGGATAAACTTCTCAAAGGGCTGCCTAGTGGAGATGTGTGAGACAAACCAGTTGTAAGATATCCCATCTCGGTCACTGTCATAGGGAGTGATGCACACACCAGCAAAAAAGCAGCAGATGGTTTCAAACATCTTGGGAAACAATTGAAGTTGAAAATATTTGCAAACTTGAGAAAGTCTTGTTTATTATTTCCAGTTCTCTTAACTGACTCCCTAAAATGAAGAGTGCCTAAAAATGTTATGTGCAGAAGCTTTTGAAATAATCAAGATTATTTTATATCTGCTTTAAAAAACTCTTCCACAAAACATCCTGTTGAAAAGACGTATTAAGTCCATTAATATATTTGTTAAGAATATGGTGTAGGGAAAAAAAACCCTCAAAGCCAGTTAAGATTTATTCTTCAGTGGTAGCTGACAACAGCACCTGGGAAAGGATTAAAATAAAGTATTTTTCAGGGGATGAAAACCAATCCTTTTACAATTCTTTTGGTGGGTTTGTAGAGATGTTAAAGGGAACTATAGTGGGGTGCAGTATAGAGGTGCAGAAAGCTGAAAGGCAAGTACTGATCTCTTCACTCTTGTGACCAGCAAAAGGACTTGAAGGAATGGCGTGGGGCTGAGTTGGGTTAGATTAAATACCAGAAAAAAGTTTTTAACCTTCATGGTGGTTGAGTTCTGGAACAGGCTCCCCAGGGAAGTGATCACAGCACTAGCCTGACAGAGCTGAAGAAGCACCTGGACAATGCTCCCAGGCACTGTGCAGGACTGGGAGCTGAACTCGATGGTCCTGCTGGGTCTGTTCCAACTCCGCAGATTCTGTGATTCTGTGATTCTGTGATTCTATGACTACATAGTTTCACATCATGTACTGTGAGTTCACATGTAATGCAGTGTGGTCAATACCTTGGGGAATGAGGGAGAGGGGCAAAAGGTCTAAACCAAAAAATTTTTACACAAAGATCCTTGTTAAAGACTTTTAGTATTTTTTGTTTTCTTTGTGGGTGTGCCAGAAAAAAATGACGTCTGGTTCCAGGAGTAGAGCAAATAATGACATTGTTACATATATTTTGCAGCTAACAACAAAGATACAGACTTTCACTGACTTTTATTTGGTGAGGCTGGGAAGGGTTCTTCCTGTTTTATTAGGACAAAATCTAAATGAAAAGTTTGATATGCATCCTGCCTTTTTAAACCCACTTGTTACGAAGGAAGATATCTTCTACTATCTCTATCAGGCTGAAATGTGCAAAGTTTGGGTTTGGGATTTTTTTGTGAAAGAAGGGTGGAAGGAACTGATACCAGCCCTTGACAATAAGGATATAACTCAGAAAGATTTAATGGAAAGGGGTTTTAATGGCAGTTGTTATCCTGTAAGAAAGAATTTGCTTGATTATTTGATTGGTCACCTGGGAAACTTAAAACCGTAGGTAGATGGATGCTGGCAGGAATTTTCCAACCTTGTTTATGGTGAAAGACTGGTCAGTTTACTAAATCTTCTTGCCTTTCTTCTTTTCAGGAGCAGGCAACTTGGTTCAGCAGTTTTTGTGAGAGGATCTTAGAAATTTCAATTTCACATGAGTGAAAATTTGAAAGTTTTGTCTCATGGAAAAAGGCATTATTATTGTCTCAGTAAAGCAAGTTTTTCCCAAGGAAATATTTGGTTTGCTCACACTTTTCACACTTTAGGGATTATTTGGTCAGTTCTACTTTTTGATCCACATGCTGCAGAAGAAAACAGTCTCTACCCCCTTTATATTTCATTAGCCCCTCTCAGAAGCACTACCTAGGCTAAATCATACACAGATTTTGAATATGTGAGCTACTGCAGGAAACACTGCATTTTAAATCAAGCTGCTTCAATTTTTATTGATGAAACAACAAAGTACTTTTGCTGTCAGTTAAAATGTGTGTGGTATCTGAGAAATGTATTGACTTTAAAAATAGGAAGCACTCAAAGAGCCTAATGATGTTTGGCTGCCTGTCTTATTCTAAATACTATTAAACCATGGATCCTTCTCAAGGCTGCTAGTCATACTTAATTCAGTTCAAGCTCTAGTAAAGAAAAGCCCATTTGGCTTTGTGCAAGATTTTTCTCTCTAACTGTATCCTGATCCTCTTCCCACTTCTCAGTCCTTCATTTATTGAATGTCAGGCTTCATCTTGCCTCCCTTTATATATCCGTTTTGGAAAGTGAAGGACTTTTCTCTGGAGAAGAGGTAACAGGGAAAAATGTAGTTTGTGTCTCTCAGTCATGTTGTGGTATTCTGCTGAAACTTCTCTTTTCCTGGATCGCTTCATTCCTCACCTTCTTTCCTGTGCATTATTAACATTGTCCCTAAATTATTTACTGTAGCTCATAAAATGTCATTAGTGAGAGTCATTTCACTGCTGAAGAGAACTAAAAACTAGCTTGCAGAGGATTGAAGGAGAGTGAGACAAGAAAAAACAATGAGGCTAAAGAAATGTCACTGTTGAAAGGGAGTAGATGGTAGAAGATTGAGACAGAGGAGAGACTATTGGGAGAAAGGACTGGAGTATGGATAACAGTGCTGAAGAGAGGATGAGGATTAAAGAGGGAACTTGTAGTGACATTAGAGAGGAAAAATAAAGGAATTGTACTAGTTCAAAAACAGGAACACTGATGTAAAAGGCAATTATAATACATCCCATGAGTTGATGATATTGACTGCGGCAGAAGTTGGATTTG
Organism: Pyrgilauda ruficollis; assembly: GCF_017590135.1. NCBI lineage: Eukaryota > Metazoa > Chordata > Aves > Passeriformes > Passeridae > Pyrgilauda > Pyrgilauda ruficollis. The sequence goes on from NW_024526933.1 coordinate 4,107,966, forward strand.
TTAAGAAAAATCATTAAAGTGATCTGAGAAAAACAGAGCTAATGCAAATTAATAGTGTGTTTTAGTTGGAATATGTAGAAAAATAGATCTTGGAAGAATGTTGATAGAGTTTAAAAGTACTCATAGGTGACTTGCAGAGGGAGAAGGAATGAAAATATCTGCCAAAGCAAATTTTTGGAAAATAATAACTGAGGGAAAATTTGCTAGAAGAAAGATAAACAACAGACTGTTAAAACTTCAGTGAGTCTTTAAACACAGTCTTGACAATTCAGACAGAAGCTATAGGACATCAAAATATACACTTATGAAGGAGAGAAATGGAAATGATAAGAGAAAATGGAACAGATAATAACCTTTAAATTATAGATGCAAAAACTGAATGAAATTGGAGGAATAGAAATTACTTTTTGTCACTTTTTGGTGATAAAATATATTTCAAAAATATGGAAATGTCTGAATGTCTTAGGGTGACCAAGTTATATAACAGATCTATATAATGATATTTGTATCCCCAGTCGTCTCTTCTGTTAATGCTGGATATTAAGTTTTGCACCTTTAAGACTCTTTCCAAGAACGAGGCGGGGGAGAGAAGAAGCGTGGAGTTCATTTTCAGAAACTGCACTTGCTCCCCCTCATCCTTCTCCTGGACGGCGTTGTCTGCAGCATGAACAGATGGTAGGACAGGGCTCTCCTTCGCTTTTAGTTAGTTTTTAGCTAGCTGAGGCAGAGAAGTTCCCTGAACTGTGGGTTTTCTTTTTCTTGGAACTATTCAAACATGCTCTGGACTGAACACCCAGAAAAACATTGGGAGCTTGCACCGTGGCCCACCGGGGCCTGTGACACAACATTTTCCAGTGCCAGTGGGACTGATAAGAGACTCAGCAAACTGAGCTACACCCCACTACAAGGACTTCCTGAATTTGCCATCTCTCCAGAACAGCGAGAGGTTTTATCATGTAATATTATTCATTTTTTATGCTTGTGAATACTTTGCTTATTAAAGAAACAGTTTCTTCCACTTTTTCCAAGGAAATCTTTTCCTGAAAGAAATCCTTTCCTCCCCCAGTTGGGGGAGGAGCTATTTGAATTTGCTTTCTGGAGGGCCCCCATTTGGAGGCTTTCTCCCAAATTTGCCCTAAACTAGGACACTGAAATATTAGGAACCTTTTTTTCCCCCCCTCTAGTAATGTTTTTTCCACTAGGATTTGAAGCCACCCTTGTCTTCATTCTCCTTTAGCGTTATTTTGTACCTCAGAGGTATTTTCTACACCTTTAGCTAAAAAACCAATTTGACATATTCTTAATTTTGGACTTTTTTACATTGGGCCATGTTTTAGAGGCAATGTAGATATTTAGCATCTTTTCCAGGTACTATCAGGCAGCAGCTCTAAAGAAGCTATTGGATTGTCAGGCTAAGACATGAAAAGGTACATTTTCCAAGCCGCATACAATTACAAAATGTGTAAATCCATTTATTCACTAATAGGGTTTATCCTTAGCTCCCTGTGCACAGCTTTGCAAATTTACTTACAAATGACCATACTGTAAAATTCAGGCTACTCCTGAGGGATAACTTTTTTTTTTTTTTTTTTTTTTTCCCCTCAGTAGGTAATTAATACTTAGATAAGTAACACATGCAGATTGCAAGTACCTATTCATGTCAAAACCTGGCATACTTTAAAGTGACACATTCACTGAATCTTTGTTAAACCGCAGTAGTCTAATCCTTTTTGCCCTCCTCTGGCAGGTTTACCATGGAACTTAATACTGTACTTGTATGGGATTATGCCTCAGAATTGGAGATTGAGGGACTGCACATGAATGCTTCATAGGGAATGACAAATTAAAGGATGAGAATACAAGTGTGTGATTCTTGTGATTAAAACAGACTGCACTTAATAGATAATTTTAGATCTGTATTTTAAAATAATACATAAAAACAAACCCAAACCCCAAAGAATTTGAAATAATTTTATTACAATTTTTTTAACATATTCATAAGAAATAGAAATTGCATTTATTTGCTTCAACACCCAATTTGGTCCCAAAGGTGGAATCCTTTATGGGAATATCTGCATGTCTGCTTGAGAAGATTTAGTGGGAACTGCTGGTTGTTTTGAAAATGTTGTGGGCACTGTTTTAAAACAATTACTATAGTTCAGACCTTCCTGCAAACACTTAACACATCATGTTTCACTCCCCTTTAATATTACACATTTAGGCAAATCTATATGTTTGAAAGTATGTTTGTAAGCACTTAAAAGGAGAGTGCCAAAAGGTTTCACATTACACTGTTCAGAACAGCATCCAGAAAACAAAACAGTGAATGTTTAGAGTGTAAATTGGAGGAGTATCCTTGCAGGCAAGATTTGAACAAATGGCCCATCATTGTAGCAATATTCTCCTATCCCATTAGGTGGGCAGACAAGCAGACCAAAAACTGAGCCATTTGCCAATAGGGAGTTATAGTTTGTTTGCTATGACAGATAGCATTTTAGTTTCATGACAGGAACAAGTTCCTGCAAATGTTTCAGTGTAAATATTTTCTATTTTGTGTATGCTTTGGTGGCAAGACAAACAAAAAAAAAAAGTAAAAAATAAATTAAATTGGCTTCTTTTCATTTGATTAAAAATTATAGCATTATCTGAGTATTTCTGGAGAGCTCTCCATTTTACCACCTTCCAGAAAAGTTCCTTCTTTCTTCAAAAGAAACTCTATCTTTTGTTTTAAGCTTCATATGAAATTAAATTATAAAACTTAGAGATTTAACAGAACAGAGCTTCTGCTTTCATGTTTAAAAACTCAGGAAACATGCCTTGACACAAAAGCCAGCCTAATATCATATTAGCATTGCAGATATCTCCACACAACTATATATTTCAGAAGCTTTGTGGCAGAAGGCATTTGATAAGTGATGCATAATCGATGAACTGAGGATAATGAATTTAGTGTTGGTCAGTGTTCTTACATTCCTGAAAGTCATGAGAGGGCTTTTTTACTGTTCATTTGAAATAATGGAGAGGTTGGTAGCTTTGTCTGTGAAATCATCGGTTTAGAGCACAAAAGACTCTTCAAGATGATTTGTGGTAAAAAATATATGGAACAGTCTCCAGGAATTATCTCTAATGTGTTGAAAGGCTGAAATTTTGGTCTTGATAATGGATATATAATAGTAAGGAATTAATAACATTGTGAATTTTAAAAAGTATTGGTTTGGTTAGGTATGTGGTAACTTAGAAAAACTGAAACCTGTTTTCATGCTTCAGGAAACATTAAACGTTTTGATGTGAAATTCATAAAGGCTTCTCAAAAAAACAGATTAATCTAAAGCATCTTGTAAGCTTCTAGTTGCTTAAAATTTTTTAGTAGAACTATTAATTACCTATGGTTTTATTTTACCTCTAACTTTGAAAGTTGTGGCTACAAACTTTTGCTGCTGCACACTTTCATTTTTTCTTTTTTTATCTTATCTACTTGTCATTCAGTACTTGGGAACGTGAACGTGGAGATAGAATGAAGTAAAGGGTTTCTTTAAATACTCTTTAAATTCTTCAAATACTCTTCAGATACTCTTTATAATACTCAGGGAAATAGCTAATAAAACTCTTGCTGGCTTCAGTAAAGGAGAGATACTACAAACCCCAGCAATCTGTATGCCGTGCACACATGGACTTTGAAGTAGAATATGGATTATAGATTGAAAAGTAAGCAGAGGTCTGTCATAAGAAGAGACAGACAGCTATAGACTTAAGAGCAAAATACAACCAGTGTTAAAAAGTTTTGAGAGACAGGGAGATGTGTTGTCCTGCAATTCTAGCAGAAAATAAATCACTTTTCACTATGATTGATATAAATATGATAAAGAACATACAGACACATGGTAACTTAAGACCCTCTGTTCTAATAGCAAAAAGTAAGCATTTCTGGTTTTAAGGAAATCATTCTAATCTACTAAATGAGGTACATTGGTATCTGCTTACTTGTGAGCAGGGAACAACCATGAGCCTAATGGATGTACTACAATTATGTATGTACTCTGCGTGGTACATTTGGTATGTACCAAATCTCTTCACTATTTTCCATTGTAAATGAAATAATATTTATCATATCTGATCAGAGTTACTAAAAATTCTTTGGATGTTGAGACAAAAGGGTGTAAAATACATGAAATATAATGCCTTTCTTTTCTTTCTGTAGTTTTTCAGTAATACAGTGAACATAGCATTTTTAAATTGTCACAGGCAGAAAATTGACATTTTGTAATGGTGACACATCTTGCTAAGAATGATGAGTTTTCCAGTGCAGCTGAATCACTGAACTTTATAATTTGCCTAAAAAATTTTCAAATTAGTGATTTCTGCCGTAAACCACTATTTTTCCCCTCTAGGGAAACCTTTGAAGCATTTGCTAGTGGCCTCCAGGAAGGTAAATATTCATGTGATGCTTCTTCTGTTCCCACGTGCTACACCAAAAGATACCTATAAATACACAAGATATGTTTCAAAGTAAACTTTTGCATATTATCAAAGTCTGCACTGCTGGAGTTTTTTATAGGCAGAGGAAGAGGAAATGGCATTTCTTACTTTCAGCATAAAGACAGCTGAATCCATAATAAAAGTATCTTTCAAAAATGAACCTGTTATTTTGCTTCAGAATGTTAAGGATCATTTTTTTAAAAGCTGTTTTATCAATAAAAAGTACAAATTTTTCTGTGATGACAGAATGGGTCAGGCTGGAAGGGACAGTAGGGGCGTCAGCTGGTCCAAACTCCCTGCTCCACCAAGTTCATTCTAGTGCACAGGATGACATCCAGAGACTTCCTAAATATCTCTAATAAAGGACAACCTGTCTGGGCAATCTATCCCAATGTGTGGTCACAGGCACGTTAAGGAAGTTCTTCCTCACATTCATGTGCATCTTTCTATTCGTGTGCATCAGTTCCTATTCTTTGTCTCTTGTCCTATTGCTCAGCACCACCAAGCAGAGCCTGGATCCATTCTCGACACCCTCCCTTCAGATACTCACAGACAGTGATGAGGTCCCTTGTCTCTCAGCCAACTCTTCTCAAAGCTCACAGTTAAACAGCTCCCTCAGCCTTTCCTCATGAGAGATGCTCCAGTCCCACAACCATTGTTGTAACTCTCTGCTGCACCCACTCCAGGAGCCCCACCTCTCTCCTCTCCTGAGGAGCCAGAACTGGACACAGCACTCCAGATGTGCCTCCCCAGGGCACAGTAGAAGGACAGGATCACCCCACTCACCCTGCTGACAATGCTGCTCCCAATGCACCCCAGGACACCATTGGCCTTCTTGGCCACCAGGGCACACTGCTGGCTCATGGACAGCTTGCTGTCCACCAGGAACCCCAGGTCCTCCTCCACAGAGCTGCTTTCCAGCAGATCAGCTTCAGCCTGTGCTGGTGCTTGGGGTTATTCCTTCCCAGTGCAGGACCCTGCTTTTGCTTTTGTTGAATTTCAGACAGTTCTTCTCTGCCCATCTCTCTATCCTGTCAAGGCCCTTCTAAAGGGCTGCACAGCACTCTAGGCATTGATGCTTGGTAAAAGAATTACATGAGGGGTTTCATCCTGAATAATAGTCCTAAAAATACACAAAAAACCAATAACCTACTTCCTTACATTGTAAGTGTTCTGCCAGTGCATTGTCCTAATTGTTCAAGTGTCATGTATTGTTCAAGTGTCATGCATTTAAGTGATTTGTCTTTTCTTTCATGCCATCATTCTAATTTTAAAAGTTAAACTAATTCCAATAGTTTCAGAAAATTATTGAAGTTTCATTGGATGGAAATGGTGGCATCACCAATCAAGCTCACTCTGTCATATAGTGAGGTGAAATATATCTTGGTGCTATATTAACAGCTTACTATTTACAATGAATTTTAATAACAGGATTAATTTACCTCAACAAAAAAGATAAACTTGAATGCTAATAAAAGGTGGGCTAAGATGTCATCTGAATACACTACTAAGACTTTCATACAAAACCAAAATTGTTTATTGGATGAAGGAAGCACTGTTCAAATAGACTATGATCTGTCTACTTGCAGTCATCATAATCCTTGCAGGAAGAGATTTATTATGCTGGCTTTTATTACGCATTCATTTTTCGGAGGAATAAATTACATGTTCCTTTTGCTGTGTTAATATTGAAGGAGACCATAGATACTGTTGTACATTCCCTTGGAAACACATTTTATATAGTGCCAATTAAGTAGGAGGTGGGAATATTGGCCAGAGGATTCCAGTATCTCAGCTAAAGGTCAATATGGCTACCAACCAGCAAGAAATTACTTAGTAATGTCTTGTATAATCAGCACTGGGTTCAAGCCTAGCTTCTACTAAGGGAGTTGAACATACAGGCTTCTCAATCAGAGCAGGTGCTACCAAAGGATCCGTCATTGTATTGAGAAGGCAGCTTAAAATAAATATAAATCGTAAACATGACCTCCCCTGACCAAGCTAGTTTTTGCATTTTTTCATCTTTAACAGTCTTAATGTTTTAACACAGAACCTAGTTAGATTTCTGTATTGACCCTTAGCCACTAAATCCACACATAGACTCAGTTATGTTGACTGCTCCCTCCCCTTTTCACAGATTGCAAGAAATTCTAACCCTGACCAAAAACTACATCAGGTTAGATAGCTTAGATACTTTCTAGCATCCAAGGAAAAAAAGCGTATCTTCTTTTAAGGGTTAATAGGAAAATAACTGCCAATTTAATTTTTTTCTGCTATTTTTAAGGCTTCTTAGTGTTCAAGTGAGATTTTCACATAACTTTCTCCACATATTTCCATGAAAGAGCTATTGAGACTTTATTGGTGTCTTCAAAAATGTCCAAAGAGGTCTGAATTAGCAAGGTGAGGTCTGGTATGGTTTTTAATTTAAGACTAAAAATTGACCTTGAATTGAATTGAATTGAATTGAACGAAAATTTAGCTTTAGCACAGGTAAGGAGACATTAACTTGTGTTCTTATATTCCAACAGAAATACCCATACTCTGTGTTCTCTGCAAACATGGTGGCCACTGGTAAAAACTATTACAAGACTTTGCTGCAATCAAATTTCAGTACAAAAGGTCTCACCAACATTGTGCATGATGACAGCAAAGAAACACCTGTACCTTTGGAGGATGAGATGCAAGCTGGGCTATCTCCTCCTTCATCACTCTCACTTTTTCTTTGACTCTGTGCCTTCTGAACTCTGCATGTTTAGACAGCTCATCAGACAGATTCCCTTGCCATACAGGACTTGCACCATTAATAGCAGTCTCATCTTTCATTATCATTCTCAAATTCTTCACACCCTGCAGGAAGAGACTTGAAGTCTGTAATTTTGTCCCCACATGCCAACAAAGCTTAGATGAGGAGAATTCATTCTTTGAATTCTTCTGTTCTGAAAGTCACCATCCCTCATTAATGCATTTTAATCCACAAAAATGCAGTCAGGTTTTCAAAGGAAAACTTTATTTTCTCTATAATTTTATTATTAATTGGACTGAAAGAAAAAGTTCCAACTTTTCCCACAAGTCAGGAAGAAAGAATCATTTCATATTCGCTTATTTCCTTGTATTTGTTCTAGGTCAATAATATCTCTTCTCATTTTATTATTGCTAGTAGAAGAGCCTCATTTTTCATCAGCAACAGCTGACACTTTGAGAGCAGGTCTCTCATGTGACCTGTCCATGATGCCTGGACAGAAGCTGCAGGTGACCCTGTTTCGTTAGACCACACGGCTCTCCAGGACATCAAGAATTCTGCTTTATTAGAAAATTTCCAAGCGGCTCTGAAGATTACCTTTTTGTTATCTATTTTATAAGATGTGGCTTTTATCCTAGATTTCTGGAAATAAATTCTTTAAAGAAAGAGATAGTTTCTGTGAAATGTATGGCTCAAACCTAACTCTTACCCAAGTAAATTACTTAAAGGCTGTCTGTCACCACCCACCACCCATAGTCTTTACTAATCCCTTCAAATTTTGAAGCACAAAGCATTGAAACAGCAAAGAAAATGAAATTTTCTACTTATTAATGTCTGTAAACTTTGTGCCTCTCTGGAATGAGAGTGTGAGGCAGGTATAAAAGGATATTTGAAATATTTAGTCTGTACTTGGTCTGATCATAAACCATCAACCAATCCCAGTCATGACTAGAAGGTATTTTGATTTTCTAAATTTTCAGAAGCCAAGTCTTCCTTTGATTAGGGAGTTAGGATGAAGGAGTTAGCTGACAGCTTTTCCACCCTGAGACTACAACAAACTCTTCTGGAGATCTCCTATGAATGCATTAATACTGAAGGTACATTGTTGTGATGTATAAACTTCGAGAGTCCTAAAAACTAGATTAAACATCCTTGGTTTCTTCCTGACTGAAAAGGAATGCTATCTTGATGGTGCTACAAGATCAAGGTGAAGAGGTATCTATTTGTGCAGATGAGAGTATTAAATGAAAAGAAGCTGAGCTGAGTTATATTTCTATCTGCAAGCCATGAATATCTAAAGGATAACACCTCCATTACAACACCAACAGCAAACTGTCTTATGGTTTTTTTTCATTACAATCTTTTGGGAAAAGACAAGAAGTACAAGTAGACAGAGCAGCATCTTCCTTGAAAGAAAACTAGGCTTTTCTATGTGTCACTTCTCTAACAAGAGTCCCAGAGTGTCATTGTGTTTACTTTCTTTGCATAGGAAAGCTAAACAGTAAGAACACTGGTGCATAATCTCTTCAACTATTGAGATATTGAATTCTGATCTTTAATAAACCAACACTGATTTACTTCACTGCTTCTGTTTGCTTAGTTAAGCTCCACTGGCATAGGAAAAAGCACACATAATTTAATCAGATTGCTTTTTTCATTTGATTTTTATTAATGCAGCAAGCAGGCATTGAGCTCAGTGAATTCTCTCAGTTCTCACCGGTATAATATACCACTTCCTTCTTGACTGAAAGTTTCAAACAACAGCAAAAAATCCCAAAGAAGTACCAGAGCTTATGTGGAGTTGACATGATGTCCATTTCAATGGTACAGGCGATCCTCTTTCAAAAGTATACTTTGTGGAATAGAGAAGAGAGTGTTAAATGCTCTCATGTTAAATGTTAAAGAGAGTGTTAAATGCTCTCATTTGGGGTTTGACATGGCATTGTGTTTTCTTCTAGAAAAATCCCACCATCTTGGGACTCCAGGATATCTGTGCAGCTGCCTTATGCCATCCAGCACAACCTGCTGCTCTTAGCATTAGGTATTCTAGATAAATATAGTACTGTTGAGCTGTCACAACTGGAGACACACAGATTTTCATGTTTTGCAGTTCACAGTAGCTTCAGACAAATTTTTCCCATTTATTTCAGGGTCATACCTCAAAAAAGGTGTTTGCATTAATTTCCTTGTACAGAATTGTAACAGTGATGTTAAAAACAAGTTTAAAATAAAGCTGAGCACATGTAAGGGTGATTCCATGCTGTGCTTTTCATAAGCTCTGAAGACTAATGCTCTTTGTGTAGGGAAGAACTGATGAAAATCTTGGAGTCTTCATTGTTCAGTTGCCATTTACCTGTTTTCCCACAAGCCAACATTGTTTATTCTGTTGTGTTATTCTACCTCTATCTTATTTGATTATGTTCCATTTTTCAATGTGAAGACTGAACTGAAACATATATAATATTATGAATATATGTGTCTATGTCTATATATTCTTACATATATGCATAAAAAATAATGATTTTAGAAGATGCAGCCTCTTGGGAGCATTTGTGTGATTCTATTTTCAATTACAACGTTACAATGTCTGCCTTCATTGAGGAGTAAACAACCCATCTGCTTTTTCTTTTCTCCTTGAATGAGTGTACAAAACAGTGATGTTAATTGCTGAAATGCTACTTCCTCTGTGACAGCAGAACATCACATTAAAGAAAAAAATCTCATAGGATAAGAAGGAAGAAAAAGAGGAAATTATACTTCTTTCTTGGTAAGGATATTCCTTAACAAAAAAGTTGTTTGGAAAGTGGCATTATTATTACTACTACTACTACTACTACTACTACTACTACTACTACTACTAGTAGTAGTAGTAGTAGTAGTAGTAGTAGTAGTAGTAGTAGTAGAATGCAAATTATTTTTCAGGTAAGACATGCACCATCCATAAACCATCTTTCCATCCTCCCAGGGTAGCTTTCATTCCAAAGCTGCTAACTATGCTCAGAAACAAATACATCAAAAACAAATACACTGAAAGAAACCCTGAGCAGCTATACTACAGCTGGTCTTGACTCCTCCTGTACTGTGATCTGTGGCACTGAAAGCCTCCCATTGCCTTTACAGCTGCAAGAATTCCCTGACATGTAGAACTTGACCCCAGTGCCTCTGGTTTCAGCACAAGGATGTTGTCTCTTGAAGCCATGAGGGAACTGGATTACTCCTTTATTGATCAATTGTTGAGTTAGCAATCAATGGGTAATTGACTGTTAACCTCCATGAGATGACTCAAGCACTTAAGTCAGGCACAGTTAAATAGCTTGCTGAGCAAGTGCCTGCATACTGTCTCTGGCTTCTGTACACAAATTTGTCAGCTTTACATTATTCAAAGCCACGTAAAAAAATCTTCTGTAAATGAGCCACACACAAAAGAATAAAACTGTTAAAGAGATAGATTTACAGTGCACTAGCATTCTACATTTAAGAGGCCCCCTCTCTCTCTGTTATTACTGAAGCAATCAAAGGTGCCTTGAAAGATTGCTAAAAATGATCAAGGATGCTTTATTTTAGATTGATATCTGCAGTAGGAAGTGTGAGAAGGAGAGAAAGCAATTGAAGTGGATGGGATCATTGTGTACCTGCCTGACATCACTGGCTTAACATTTGTATTTTAGATTGTCTCTTAGACTCTCTGTGGCCTAATAACAGCATGTAGTGAAATAAAGTGTTCATTCTGAAGGTAATTGTTATGTGGTGGAATATAAAAAAGACCAATTCTGCAGTATATTTACCACAGTGCATATTTATGAGTTGGGTTTAATTAAAAGTCAGGAACACTAGAGCTATTTTTTAACTAGATGCCTATTATCTAGTGTCAAGTGCTTGGTTTTAATCACACATTTTATACCATCGTGACCAAATCACTGCCTGTGACGTACAAGATAGTGTGTTGTCTTTACTGAGAAGATGTAGCCAAGCTTGATGGATGTTTTCTCATTCCTAACCTCATTACTACTGGCTTCCCATCCATCTAATAAAATGCTATGATGGAGAGGGGAAAGATGCTATAAATCATAATATTCCAGCCACTCCAAGCAGATTCATTAGAAATGCTGACTATATATCTCACACACAGAAAGTCAACACACAAAGTAGTTTGGCGTTTCTGCCTGTGCTGCAGACATCCCCTCACTCCCTGCAGTCAAGTTAGGATTTGTTTTTAATAGCAAAGATGACATTTAATGAAGTTCTGGGTGGCAGACTGCTTTGACCTGAGTAACCCAATAAATATTTCAGCTGTTATTAGTTTTAAACTGTGCTGTAGCCTGTTAGCTCATTGCATTGTTACTCCACCACTGAGAACACTAATTGCTAACTAATGAACTTTGGATTTGCTCTGTTGGTTTTTTGAGTGAGATAAGGAACTGCAGCATTCTACTCTACTGCTACTTTTCCAGTTTTCCTTAAGGAAGGGTATCCTCATTTCACTTAGACTAGGGCTCTGAAGGGAATATATAGGGGGAAGTGGCAGAATCTGTCCTTTTTGCCTGTCTTTCATCTTTTGAAAGAAAATATAGCTGTGAAAATAAGAATTGCCCAGACTTGTGCCTGGAGAAAGAGAACTGAACTGGATGTATCCTCTGAAATCCAGGTTAGGAATCAAACTTCATATGATACTTTATGTAGGTTTTGCTTTTTAGTGGAATCTACACACTTGAAGAGGTAATGATAGGTGCGATCTTTGCAAAAGGGAAGTGTTTGCTAAAGGAAGGAAAAAACAGTACAAGAAAGGAAGCAAACAATTTTAGCACAATTGAGCCCTTAAAAAATGCTGCATGAGTGTGATTCAGGTGTTTGCATTTTCATGATTATCCTCTGGCAGATGCTCAGAGCTTCTTACATTACCCTGTGCAGTTTTCTTTTGTGACAATTTGCCCTTAGGAGTATTCCATTCAAAAGATTTTTGCTGGGAGCTCGCCCGGGGTTGTATACCTGTAGCCTGATATGCTTTGGTATTGAAAATCTCACAGAAACTTGTTCCGTTGGATTCAGGTTGTGTGCAGAGCCATAGCATCTGACAGTCTTTATTTGAAATGTATTGCAATTAAGAAAACCAAACATCAGTGAGCTTTCTCTTGAAATTGAAGTAATGTGTTTTGGCCCTTAGCCTTACTTTCTTTGCCTGTGTGTGACCTGGGATGCCAGGGACAGAAACAGACTGATGTAAGGCAGTTATGCATACAGCTTTTAGGGATTCATTAGGGGACACCAGTGGACACTCCTGTCTGTGCTCAAAGGGTGTTTCAGTCCATTTTAGGGAAATGAGATAGTGTATAAACTAGTAGTATTTATTAAATCCTTGAGGAGGAAGTGAAATTGTGTCCGTACATTATCTGCAAGTGCAGTTTTCATTATAAAGTTTTCATTACATTTTCATCATAAAAATCACTGTGATCTCTAGTACTTAGTGTCAAGCTGTTTCAGAGAAAATGAGTGACAGCTGTTATTAGTAATGCATGGCTTTATGAATGTAAAAATTAGAAGTAATCATAGAGAGAAGGGAATTGTCCATCAGTTAATACAATCCATTTATTTTGAAACATGCAATAAAGAGTGGCATTCATCCTTATTGCAAAGCAAGTCTCAGCTTTGTGGTGATATTTTTAAGAAGATGATGGTAAATCTTATAAGGGATTCACTTCAACAGCATAGAGGCTGCTTTCAAGTTCCTGAAGCATTCTGAAAGACACATCTAAGAAACAACAGTATCTCCCTGAATAATAGGGAGCAATTTAAAATGTTTGCTGAATGTGATTCCCACTGACTTGAAGGCCTTTAGGCAGCTCATCTGACACTGCACAGGTGTGCAGATATGAAAGAGCTACTGCTTCTCTTGTCCCCACTTTGGCCCTATAAATCTAAATCCAAATCAGCTTCTGATTGGGTATGTCTGGAATTGTCACATTTGTGTTTTGAGTTTTTCACTTGGTGGCTTTTTGTTTAATTATTTATTTAAATACATTAATGAAATGTAAATATTATATAGGAATATATAAAACTGCCAAATCTGGATAATTAATATCATAGCAGAGTTCCTGCTAGTATCAAATTTCATCTGTAAGCTCAACAAGATATAAGATATGATGACTGCAGTTGACTTGTTTTGCAATTAGTCTAAATAACTTTAGAATTAAACAAAAAACCACCAGATTTTTATGCTTGAGTTTTGTTTTCGTAGGATTTATTTGAAGCTGTTGCATTCACCTATTACCATTAGGGATGTGAACAATAGGAATAGTAATATAAGTTATTGAGATTCTTCTATAAAGATAGGGATTGTTTTAAGGGTATACAATGAATTGAGAAAGATAAACATGCAGGACAAAAGTTATTAAATGCTGTCATTATTTCCTTTTGGTTTGTTTCTTTTCAAGAAACCTCTGGTTAGGAAAAGCTTTCTGCCCTTCAGAAAAGCTGAGTTCTGGAGGAAGAGAAACAGAATTATCATACGATTTAGGGAAAAATATTTGATGCCAGAGTGATCTCTGCTTCCTGATATTGTTCACAAATTGCTACCGTTGTTAGAGAAAATGAGCAAAACAACACCCCACATTGTGTTACTGTGTGCCCTAAAATATAAAAAAACTGACTGATAGTAATTAATTAGAATTTGAGAGTATATGAAGGATCTGCTTTTCTGCATTCAGTTTTTTGCTGATTTTGGAACAAAACGAAAACCATTTCATGTTTATGTACTCCCAATCTTCATAAAATAATGCATATCTAAATTTGCATTTACCTCAGGATGTCATTGGAAACTGAAGGCTGTCATACTTTATTTATTATGTGACTGTGTCTATAGATGGATAAGTTTTTCCTGATTTTGATGTCCAATACCAATGTGGAGACAGCAGAACTCAAAGCAGTATTGTCTCATCCTGTGAAAAGAGAGCCTTTTAGTAATATGGGAAATGATTACAGCTATTAGGGGAATGTAAGTTCAGAGTCTCCTGTTTTTCAATTATTAAACATGAACCCCACCTTTTCTTCTAATATGGTAACTGCCTTTTTCATAATTACTATAGATTCAAGATATCTTTACAGATCATAGAATACAGGCAGCAAGATGTGGTATTATTGTGGACTCTTCCAGTACAACATATGATCATAAAAGAAACCCTAGAGTCCTAAAATTAGGTTTGGTTGTTGAGTAGTTGCTAAAATTTAAAATAAAGAAAAAAAATGCCACTAAAAACCTCTGCAAATATAACTGTTATTTAATCAATGAACAAAGAATTAGGGGAAAGGCCAAGTAAACACAAAAGAATATTAAATACTTACTTTCCTAAAATGATTTAGGGATTCAGTCTCTATGATTGTCTTTGTTAAATGTTCATGTCTTGGCTTCATAACTGATACATAAGAGCTACCAATTATTATAAAACTATGTAATTAATCTTTGTATGCAATTTTTTGTGTACTGCCTTTGGCAGTGTGTCAAGGTTATTTATAGTAAGGCAAACCTAGGTTTCTTTACCTCATTTTGCCTGTTGTATCAGAAGTATAGAGCTCCCCTACCATGTAACACAGCTGTACCTGCTCCATCTCCCACTGAGCTGTATCTATCTGTTCACTGACCTTGGGGTTTGGTAACACAGAACATGGTAGCAAACAAGTTTATTGAACTCCACGTAAATATGGACAATTTTTGATGCAACTGTTTTCTGATTTAGGGGTTATTTGGGTATTATTTATTCAATGCCAGCTGAGAGAGAGAAGAAATTTCACTTCCTAAAATCAAAGAAAGTCATGGAAATCATGGTTTGGTTTCTGTAGTAGAGGTAGAAATTAGAAAGAACGGAAACACTCCTTCGGTTTAGAGCAATCCAGGAAAGATGTAGTATATTACTTCCTTTCCGAAGAAGTTTTGTTATTTTTCTCCCATCTTCCATTTCCTTTTGTCCATTTTTTTTTAAACTATCCTCACAATCCATTGGACTTGGTCATCTTCATATCACTCTATTCAACTATGCTTCTAGTTTACCTGAGAGGTGGATTGGGATGAACATCCCCCTGGGCTGATAGGTTGTTTAATACTCTGGTTTTCCCCATCAGTGATGAATAAATAAGTGCCTCTTTGTTTTTCTCATCTTTTCATAGGATAAGAAATTGAAATGAGGAAAAGAAATACTTTCTTCATAGTAATGTGCACCAGCACTGTTAGAAGCAAACCTGACACATTTTATTGGTCACAGTTTAGGTTTAAACTCTCTACATACTGATGCATATACACTGGTGGTGTAGATGTACAGATGGTGTGGCAGTAAATTGACTTTGGCTTTTAATTATTTCACATTTATTGAAACTGAACTTCCTGAAAACTTCTAAGACACACAATATTTTAATTTTTTAACCTCACTTTTATTTCCCTCTTCATGAGTTTTGCAGGCCAGTCACTGTATTTTCATATTATTACCATGATAATATGAAGCAGCAATTTAGGTATGTTTAGCCTTGCCTTATTTCTAAATATTTGTATCTTCAGCTAGATTGTTGAGACTTCTCTACAAGTGTTTAAACCTAGAAAAAGAAGCATAATCTGAACTACTTACTTGCAATCTTCCCTTTCTCTTCTCAGTAACCTACACAGCTGCTCTCTAGCTATACATGTATTATCAAAAGAGTACACAGTACTCTCAGACACTCAGTATAATTTAATGGGATCCTTGTATTTCATCTATTGCTATTTTAATTTGGGGGTGATTCTCAGTGGATGTGATTGAAGAGATCTGTTTCTTATTATGGACATTTCTTCGTGCAGTATTGGAAGAATTTTTTTATTTATTATTTATACTCTTCAATCTGGCAGTAATATTTCTGTCTGCCAGTGTCAGTTACATTGCTCTTGACTGGTGCAGATCAGCAGCCTGTGATATCTCTGAAAAGCCAGTGTGTATCACATGTCAGTAGCAGACATATTAATGTTTGAGTTGAGGAGTGCCAGTGATGTAACAAGATTAGATGGCACTGATATAAAGGACTAAATATAAGCCCATGAATAATGAAGAAACTTCTAGGTGACAGCTCTCAATTATTTAATATCCTTGTCCAATGTAAAAATAATAGAAGCCTGCACATTTCCTGTCTCTCTCTCTCTTTTACTAGCTTAGTGTTCAATTTCTCAGTTTTACTGAACTAAGAATCTTTCCAAGGCATTTTGCCCTGAGCAATTACTAAGTGATTAGCAAAAAACTGAACAAGCCATGCTGAACTTTATTCACTGACATGTTAGAGGACATCATTACCAGAAAGAAATAATCAGTTTCAAAGCTATTTCACTTTATCTTAGTTGTTGACATATCACATCTACTTTGTATGCTTTTTCTTTTCTTATACAATGCAGTAGGAAACAACTCTGACATGGAAAGCAAACTGAAGTGTACGGTTGGGGAATTTTTTATTTATTTATGACAACAAAAAAAAAAAAAAATCTGTGTTTTTAAATAACAGATAGAATTAAAAGAAAATCTGATGTGTCTGAAACTGCAGTTGTATGAAGGTATCTGCCACAAACTCATCTCTTCCACAAATAATATGCAAAGGAAAAACCTTGGTTTTCACATGTTCATTACAAATAATGGATTATGATTATGATGGATTATGTGGAGGCTTTTAAAATTTCTACAGCAGTTCCACTTGCAGATTAAATTTCACCAGGAAGACATGAAATTCAAAACCATAACTTTTAAGTTTAAATGTATCAGCTTAGTTACTATTTTTAATAACAACTTTTATGCATCAGGATTTACCATGTGTACTTCATAATCAACTTTAAATGACTTCCAGACTTTCAACAGAGCCAGCATCTAAGTATATATCTCCTGTTGGGAATGATAATTTCATGCACTATGTGACACTAATAGCAATGGCATGAAGGCAGTATAGGAACCCTCTGCTTCTACATGACTGACAGTCATCAGGCACACTTATTAGTCCCTTTTTGTCGATAAATATTTGTATATTTATCTTTGTGGGATTATTTCTAAACCTATACATTTTTAAGCCTATAAATTCTTAGTTAGCAGGTACAGTAAGTCTTTGATTTCATACTCAGTAATATATGTTTTTGTCCTTTTTCATAGATTAAACTATTACTTTTTAGGACTGAGAGATTTTGCAGCTCTAAGAAATTATTTAGTACTTAATTTCGAAAGGATATGAAGAGATACAGAGGATACTGAGAGGACTTCAGCTGGATATACATTGTATAACCACCTAGCCTTGTTTTATGTTAGAAGAATGTACATTTCATTGTATTTGTGAGGTACAGATAAGAAAAAAACAAGCTCTTCTGGCACCTATCAATAAAGCAGGAAAAAAGCGCATAACAACAACAGCAGTCTGCTGGGATAACAGATTGGTGCCCACTAGTAAGGGGGCAAGGCTCATAATTCACGAGCAATGAAGCCACAAGTGAATTATAAAGGTCTTGTCCTCCTTCAATGGAGATAAATGAGTCCGTCTAGCACAACCAACCACATGATCTGTTAGGATTAGGGTTTTGTTTTCCATAATCCTTTCTCTCATAAACATTTTTTGGGGGGCCAACACACTAAATAGACAATACAAGATATTCTGTTCTTTTCTCCACTCTTTTTCTGACTCTGGTCTCATGCTGATGTTTAAGGTGTTGACTCTTTTTATTTCTTATTTCCATCAAAAGCTTTATTAAACTCATCATGCTTAGTAACAGGCATATGGGACAGAATTGTGTTTGGTTGGTTTTTTTTCCTCAACTAATGTACAAATTCACTCTTGGCTTTTCTTAATATTATTTACTTACTATCATTTACTAATGACCACTACACTTGCTTCCTCCCACCTCCAACTCCGCAAATAGGATTTCTTCTCTAGGGGTCACATATTTTTTCCCATGCTTGCTGGAGACAGGAAGTTAAAAGCCTGTCTTTAAAGCAGTAATCTGTTGCTGTCCACTGGTGTTTGTCCTGCAGGTCTGGAGAGCTGTTAGTTAGATCATAATTATGCCAGGAGCTGAAGCCCTGTTGTGGCAAATAAATTTAAACATGATCAGTCTTTTAAAATTCATGGTAACTATGGGATTTTACATAATGTCTTGCAAGACAATCCAGCATTTGAATAACATGAAGCCAAATATCACCCTCAAACATTCACAGTAACTTTATTTGGTACAATTTGAATGGTTTGTTAGATGGCTCATTTGTATTACTGACAAATAGATCACATAAACTAAGGCATTGGAGTTAAATGGGTTAAATGGAGGTGATCTTAGAGAAAGTGAAAACAACGTGCTGACTCTAAGTAGTAATGAAGATTACAGGCAATGTAAGCAGACATGGCACCAGCTGAGATTCCACACTGATTTTTCATTGTAAGGTCTTTCAATTGCATGTCAGTTTGAGAGTTTTGCCAGGTCCAAAATGTTTGATTCCAAATGTCTTCCTTAAGCAGATTTAAATAAAAGAATAAACACTTCTTCAGCTAACATCTTCCAGTTATTTCTGAAAATCAGCCAAAGTTAAATTGAAATACATCATTACAATATTTTCCTCCACCACTTTGGTGACAACACTCTGTTGGTACTTGCAGTAGTCTACACATGTAGCACACAAATATTTGTGGAGGTGTTTTGCTTCAGGTGTGTCCTTTAGCTGTTATTATGGAAAGCTGCCTACATTGAGATAAAGTACGTAGTTTCATGCGCTTTATAGATTTATGTTAATATTTGCCAGCTAAATTTTCTAGAGACTCTGGCTACAAAAAGACCCTGCTCTTGCTCCTCAGAGCTCTGCTTCTCAGAGCTCGTCCACAATGCACCAGCGATGGCATTTGCTTGGGGCTCGAGATTCAAAATGAGATTTTCTCTGCAGTTACTTCTCTGGGCTGTTCCTTTGCCAGGGACAAAAGCTGATCAGAGAGGTTATTTTTCTTGAACTTCATTGCTCCTGTACTGGTGTTCAGGTAGCATGAAAGAAAATACTGTCTCTTCCATGACTTGAAAAAAGTGTTTGGATGGGAGAGGTAGCTGTAGAGAAAGAAGCAATTAATAGGAAGAGAGGTCTCTCTTCCTATTAGAGAGGGAGAGTCAGGGAGAGAAAGAGAGAGAAAAAGAGGGAACAAGAGAGAGAACAGGGGTAAGAAACAAACCCAACTGAGCAAAACTAGACTAGGGTAGAAATGGATGAGGTGAGACATAGAATTACAGGAAAAAAGGCGTGAAGAACTAGCAAGGAGGTTTGGGATTATGCATAGAGAGAGAAAGGACACGAAGGGACAAGAGAAAGGACAAGAATGCTCACATTCTAATGCATAGAATGTGAGCACTGCTTCAGTAAGTTAAAGTATTTGTTTTATGAAGGCTTATGCCAAGCTGAGAGTTTCCATCTCTGTTGTAAGGCTTTACTAAAATCAAAAGAAGGAGAGTTCTTTCTCGAAAAGGACTTTCTTGAGCCATTTATTCTTGATCATATTATGACCATGGATAATATCACTGGCTAGAAACTTTATGTCTGTGTCACTAGGTTTTTAAGAGGAAAAAATTAAATTACACAATGTCCAATAGCTTGAATTAATTATTCAATTTTCATTGTAGACTCAATTTTCTCTTTAACAGATTTTTTTCCATGGAAGAATATTTACTTATTCTCATTATGTAAGACCTTTTCAGAAATGAGTTAATAGAAATCATCAAGAAGCTGCATGTGGTCTTAAACTTCATGTTTACATACCAAAATGGCCTACCCTCCTGTGAGTGCCAATATATGCTGTTGCCCTGATTGTTTGTTTGTCTCAAGGTTGAGAAGCTATTTATATTACATTAAGCTGGACCAATGCTTTCCTTACCTTTAGTTTTAAAAACTGAAATAAACGCTGATCTTTGTATAAAATATGTATCTTTGTATAAAATATTTTATCCTTTGCATAAAATATGTATAAAATAAGCATCTCCGAAGTGAAGTCCTTTGGGCTTTTTCTCATAGGTTTCAGAGAAAACTCAGAACACAAGAGTATAAAATTGAGATTGAAAAGGTATTGGTATTTTACCTGAAATCACATTGCTTTTTCTGCTGGTAACTGAAGTTAACAGAATCTGTCTCTTATATACTTGGGAGTCCGGGTCTGGCCTTTCAATAGATACTTAAATTTAAAATGTCAGTAGCCTTCTTCCCATAAACTCAGTATAAAAGTTAGAAAATTCTGAAAGTCAATGACATTTGGGACTAGGGCTAAGAAAAAGTGTTTTATTTGTGACGTGTTCTCAATGTCACAGGAAAATTTTCTAGGATTTTTATACCCTTACATGTGGAAACACACTTCTTCACTTACAGAGCTGCTGTGGGCCAATAAAAATAACATCAACCGGCATCATAACAACAATATCAATACACTGGCCTTTTTCCAGTGGGAGAAGCTCAGGGGAAGCATGCTGGTACAGGGTCTGATATTTTGACAGAATCTCACAATGGGTAAGGTTGGAAGTAACAACAAGGTGACATCTGGTCCAGCCTGCCTGCTCCAGCAGACCCTAGAGCTCATTGCATAGAATTGTGCCCAGACTGCTCCTGGAAGCAGTGAAGGAGATCCATAATCTCTCCGGGCAAGATTTTCCAGTGCACAGTCACCCACACAGTAAAGTTCTTCCTGATGTTCAGGTGCAACTTCCTGTGCATCAGTTTCTCTCAATTTTCTCTTGTCCCATTGCTCAGCACCACCTTCATCCACCCTCTTGACACTCTCCCTTCAAGCAGGCAGTCATTGATGAGGTTCCCTCTCCCTCAGACTAAACAGATCAAGTTCCCTCAGTCTCTCCTCATAAGTGAGGTGCTCCAGTCCCCTCATCATCTGTGTGTCCCTTTGCTGGAGCCACTTCAGGGGCTCCATGCCTCTCTTGTCCTGAGGAGCCCAGAACTGGACACAGCACTCCAGATGTGCCTCACCAGGGCTGAGTAGAAGGACAGGATCACCCCACTCACCCTGCTGACAATGCTGCTCCCAATGCACCCCAGGACACCACTGGCCTTCTTGGCCACCAGGGCACACTGCTGGCTCATGGACAGCTTGCTGTCCACCAGGACCCCTGGGTCCTCCTCCACAGAGCTGCTTTCCAGCAGATCAGCTTCAGCCTGTGCTGGTGCCTGGGGTTATTCCTTCCCAGTGCGGGACCCTGCTTTTGCCTTTGCTGCTGGCATGTTTTAAATGTTATGTGAGCACACTGAAGAGAGAAGACCATCACAGTCCATTGCAAGACTGTATGATGTTTTCTTTTCTCCCTTACAGTGACAACAGAACGGTTACTGGAATTGTCTATTCCTATGAAAATACCACTACTATGTAATCCTAGAGGAAAAGCTATAGATTTGGAAATGACCCTCACTGAACATCAGTAGTAACCCTTACTGAGGAAAATGGATCAAATGGCCAAGGACACTCTGTTTCTATGATATGGGCACTTTAAGAAATGGTAACCCAGACGCACAGGGGAATTAGTCAGGAAAAGGCCCTATTCCTGCCTCTTATGGAGCAGGACTTCATTGTGGAGAGACATCTGAGAGCTTCTCCATTCCATCTACAGTCACCTGTGATTCAAGCAACCCATACAGAATATTTTTCCATACCTGCAGCATTAAAATATCTGATCTTAGTTCTTCTTTAATGGAAAACTTGAAGTTTTCAAGAACAATTCCATAATTCTATAATGATCTTGTTGGCATGAAAATATGCAAAATTCACTAGTTTTGATCCCTACTGTTTGTCTTCTTAAGTTCTTTGTCCATCACTCAAGTTGGGTTATTAAATGAAGCAAAAAGGTATTTATAAGCTGGTTCAAAGAGAGGGAAGAGATGGTTAAAAAATATGTATTTTCTCTGCCTATCTGCCTAATTTTTTACACTTTCCTCACCTTCAAGTGGAAAAATATTATTTTCTGTCCTTATTATTTTTCCTGAAATTTTTAATGGGGATGAATATGATAAGCTTAGAAGACATTTTAACGCTGGACCGTGGATACTTTTGTTGCCGTATTTTAACAAGGAGTTTTAATGATTCCTTCTTGAACATACTGATTTTTCTCATCAACTCTGAACTTTTTCTTGGTTTTCATAAAGAAATTTCAGTCACTGTAGTAGCTTTCCATTTGAAATAAAGAGATTTGAAATAACCAGTATCAGTGTTAAGTAATTGGTGCCATAAAACGACTGAGCTCTTAAAGAGGAAAGAAACATCAGGAGTGCTTTAGGAAGAGGAAAGACACAATGAATGACAAATCAGGACTTTTTGATTACCAATAACATAGTTCCAGAATGAATTTGTGGATAAATATAAATAAATGTGGTAATTATTTAAGATATATTCAGCTTTGTGGAACTGTTTCCTCTGTTTGGCATTTAGAACAAAGGTCCAGACAGTTTAGATACAGAATTTACTTAGAAATTACACATCTAATCAAGTACACTGTCTGGTAGTGACAATTTAAACAGGAAAAAACAAAATAAAACCATACTCATGCATGCCCAAATAAACCCCAAACCAAAAAACCAAAAAACTAACCAACCAAAAAAAACCCATAAACCCAGAGAAACATGTTTACAATGTTTGGAAAAATGTGTAAATTCTATATAAATATTAATCTAATATCTTTAGAAGTTAATAACTTCTGTAGGCAATACGGTTTCTTAAATGTCAGAGTAGGATTTTTGAAAGATGTTTTTCTGGGGAAAAAATAGTAAAAGCACATTAACATTGACTTTGAGGTTGAAGATGTATGAGAACTGACAGGAAACTTAAGGTCATGAAACTTGTTTAGCTGAATGACACAGCAGTGTCTAATTCAATCTGTGTGCATAAAAGAGGACCTCAAAGTGTAGAGGTTACCTAGAGAATACCAACCCACAAAATTCTTTTTCTTTGCTATTCATAAGTGTGTATTCTAATATGAAAACAGATTCTTCATATAATCTGTGAATTTTACTGCACACAGGAAATATGTTTTCCAGCTTTATAAATTTTTTTTTATTTTCATTACTGACTTAAATCTCTTAGTACGATGTTTATACCAAGTTGGAGTATACATGGAACTGTGAAGTGTATTGATTTAAAGGAGAAATTTAATTGGTTCAATTAAGTGGAAACAAAAGTTTTTCAATTCTGTGATTCTACTGAAAAGAATTTGAACAAGATGATTTAGTAATCAGGGATGTGTTTTCTCATTCCTGATGTCGTTGGACCTATTCTACCCCTAACATTGCCATTATATACAATCAACATGGATGCTTCTGGGCCTTTTGTGTTAAAAAGAACAATGCAAATGCAAATGACTGACTCCCTAAATAAATGTACTTGGCTCTTGAAAATCTGTCAACATTTGTCTCCTTCTATAAGCGTCTGGATATGCAACAGTCAAAAAAAATTTGTAGTACCTCTACAGCTGATCCATCTGTCACTAAATTAAGGAGGAATGATAGATCTGAAGTGTTCTAAGAACTCGGTACTTCTAAACTACTTTTCTTGCATCTTGCTGCCTTGATGGGACCAGTACTGTAGGGAAAATTAGTGTTGTAGGAAATCCAGGAGCCACTGAAGTCACTTCCAGGGGGAGCAATGGGGGAAGACACAAGACCTTTATGTTTAGTAGATTTGAGTGGCTGTCAAGTTATACTGCTCTACTGATTACTTTGGATATAAAATCAGTAGTTCTCTTGGAAATTAATTAATTCAAAGTTTAAGAAATTTTGGGCTAAGTATTTACTCATAGCAAAAATGAGCCAGGTGTTCAAGAGCAATTGCCGTAACATAAACACTTCAAAAATAATTAAATGCAAGGCATTCTTAAAAGGGATACTAAATCTTTATTATATTTATCAAGCACTAAAGATAATTTCCTGTGTTCTCATGAACAGATATGTTCTTGTCACTGACTGTATTCAACTACTTAATTTTCATCTGCCCAAAGAAATTTTTCAGAAAGAAAAGGTTTTTTGAATGTCTGACGTGACTTTAGTCTGTTTTATAAGCTCCTGCCTCCTGATGTGCAACCTTAGAAATATCTCCATACAAGAAGAACCCTAACTCTGCATTTATTCCAGGAATGTAGGCTTAAAAATACCTTTAATGGTAACTGCTTAGTTGCAACCACATACAAAGAAAAAAGTTCTACAGATGTTTGCCATACATTATTTATACTACTTTTTCAATAGGTGTATGAACTACAGAACAATTTTTACCAACTTCTATTTAAAAATTATGAATCTTCTTTCCAATATTCTGTTCAATTATGGCTGACAGTGTAAGGAATGATTGCATGGAGTAGACTTGTTGACAAGCAATAATCTTTCAAATTGTCATTTTATAAAGCAGAAAATCTACAAAGCATTGATGCAGATTAATGATATTTTTTCCCCTTTGAATTTTGGGATAGTACTTTTGCAATTTTTGTTCATGGTAAACTCTTGCTCTGACTCTGCCTCACAGACTGGATTTCCTTAGGGACAAGACATTTCTCTTATGCTGCCAATTCCACAAATCTCTGTTTCTCTAACTTCAGACAGAAATGCAGTAATTTTTCATTCATCTTTTAGTTGTTGTTTGTACTCAGTATAAGTCTTGTCACCACCACTGTGGGAAGATATATATTTTTGAAATGTAGAAAAAAATGAAGCAAAGCAAAATTTTAAACATATAAAGGCCCAAATTTGAAACATATAAAGGCTCATCATGTGTTAATATGATATACAAGTGATTTGACAAAATGCTACGTAAGGGTAGGGACTGTTCCAGTCATGAAATGCATCCCTTTGCCTTCTAACCCCCAGCATTACTTGAAGAATATCTAGATAAGTACTGAGTATTTTCACCTTTCTATTTAAACTTTTGCTTTGGTGAATAGACGACTCATTGATGTGCCTTAATATCCCTAGTGATTACAAAACCACTTTAATAAACAGAAAAAATTAGGAAATTCAAAGTCTTCTGAATGCCAGTAACTTGAGGAAATATCCAATCTGCCCTTGTCTTTTCCAGATAGATATTTTAATGTGACACTCAACAGTTATGCAAGTGTTCATGAAAGAGGAGTCAAATAGAAATAAAAAGTCCAGCCCTTGTCCTATGAAAGTTTGGTGAAAAACTGCTGTTTGTTTACCATCAGTGTCTTCCAGATAGAAGACTTTGCTTATGCTGGAGACATTTTTAATTTAACATTTATTTTGGCAAAAACCAATACATGAGAAACTGGTGAATAGAAGTTCCAACTCTTGACCTTCAATAAGATTTTCCTCTAATTTTCTTTGAAGGCTTGAGACACTTGTTGTTTAATTCCAGCACTCACTTTCACAGATGTTAATCACTTTATGCTGTTGTGGTCTTGTTTGTTGTTCAAATAAAACTGTTGAGACTCTGTTTCTAAATGTCAGTTAGCCACATAATACCCAGAACAAAATTTAAGGCTATTAGTTTCAGTGCTGCCCTTTCTGTAGAGTGTATAAAAAGACTCAAAATGGCTGTAATGCTTAAAGCAAATTATCACGTAACTGATCTGTACACATTAGTGCGTGTCATGCTTTTGCTCAGATAGCATAGTGGCAGGTGCCCTGAAATGGAAATAGGCAGATGTCATTCAGGCATGACAGAACCAGAACACACGTGTAATAAATCATCACTGCCTTGGCCAGCAGCACCAGCGAAGGAGTGTTACTGTTAAGGTGAATGGTACAATTAAATATGTGGTGGGTGTGACCTGTAACAGAAGGACTTGGTGTACTAAAACTTATGGGTTTTAAGGTCTTCTAATGTTACATGGAGTTTGCTGTACTTACCTTTTCCAAGTTTAGACATTGCGCCAAGTTTAGACACTTCACAAAATAATTTTGACCTTTCCTAGAATTGCATGATACTTTGCTATGTAGTTATATTAATCAGGTTATATTTTATAATTTATAGATGCATAAAATACATAACAATATACTTATTAAGTTCCAATCTAAACATTATTTATTCAACTCATTATTTAAATTAGCTTGAATTATACACTCCAGTGGTTCCCTAATTTTGCGAATTTTTTGCAAGGACTCATTTTTATATTTGTGGTTTCACAGATTGCTATTAAGAAAACTTTTTGGTTGTAGAAATTACGGATTTGGCTTTGTCTTCTTTCTTTCTATCTCTCCAGCTTTGGGAGTTCAAGATCAGGGGGAAAGGGGATTTGGGGATATTCTAGGGTAAGAGAGTATCTGCAAAGGTAAATATCAAAGATTTTCAAATTTCTGGTTTTGCTTTTCTGGGTGAAGAGAGTCTGACAGGGTGTCGCACACCTGCTCTGCCTTTGACTTTATCCTTCTTTTCTTACAGTATTTACATGCTCTTTACATTGACTTTTATAATACAAGCACAGAAAACCCAAAGTAGCAAATGAAAAAGACAAGCATGTTTGCAGTTGAGTAGACATGACCCTCACCAAGCAACTTTACAGAGGTTGAAATAAATTTACTGAGCTTTTGTTTTTGAAGGTCTATATGTAAAGTAATGAAAACCATGCATGAATAAGTGGGCTTATTTTACGGTGAGGCAACTTAAGAGAAGGAACAAATGATACATCTGACAATGAATGTTAAGATAGAGAAAATATCGGTGGTTCTTTACTTGTTACAATTCACCAAGTTTTGTGATTCCATGTATAGACTAGGAAAATGTAAACTCCTTTTCAGATGCTAATTTACATTACTTTATAGCAAGCTTGGACACATTTCTCTGGAGGTGTCCTGTGTTCACCTAAATATCAACTATCTAGCGACATTTTTAATGCAAGTACTCATAAAGTTGTTCTGCTGATTTTGTGCATATATAGACATGTATGTATCTTCATGTAGGTTTGTACAATTCTGTGGGTTTTTTCTCTTTTTCTTGCTGCCTTTATTAAGGGCCCATCCTTCAATCAAAAAGGAGAGGCTTGGTTTATTCTAACAAGTATAAAAGTAAAATGGTAAAACAGGAAACTTACTCTGCTTTTTGTGGCTTTAAGAAGGCAAATAATGTTATTAGCGTCCATTGCATTGAATGAATAAACTTTCAGAGGTGATTGTCTCCAAAACTTTCCAATGAGTTGTGATGCACAGGCCTAGTTTGAATAACAATGTAATTTAAATGCCATAACATAAATAACACATATTTAATATTACCATAACAAAATGGATTTTGTTCATGATTTTAAATTGGGGAAACTTACTCCCTTGGTAAACTACTATGTAGCTTACTATTGTAGCAACTATTATTGTAGTTCCAGTGCAGAAATCAATCTGGTCTACCAATATGAATACAATTGAAATATTTGGATGTATTTTTACCACAATTCTATTTCCTATTTCTCTGTGTGTTTCTGTGTGTTTGTGTGTGTGTATGTATGTCATACAGACCCCACCTATCTTTTTTCATGCAGATGATTAAAGAGGGGCTGGCCAATATTGGCAGCTTCAGAGGAGTGTGCCATTACTGAATTATAAGCAGATCTAATTATTCTATCACAAAAAGCTAGAAGAGCAAAATAAATACAGCTACTGCAGACAGAAACTCTGCAACTCTAATTGCCAGAGCACACTAAGAGCTTTCAAATGGTAAGTCCTTAAATAATAAATTGATATGGGAGAGAATAATGACACCCAGGTGTGAAACCTTAACCTGAGAGTAGTGCTGCATACTCAATTATATAATTGCCTCTATTACCATATTCTAGTCTAGCATGGGCTTTTGAGTCATAGCAACTGGATTGAAATGAAAGACAAAATATGTTCAAACCACAGGTGAGATTTGAAATAGAAATATATAATAAAATCCAGGTAACTAAATTGCTACTTGAGTTTTGAAAGTAGGCTAGGCATTATGTGAAAAAATTATATTTAAATGCTATTCACAGCCTGACTTACTCCCACAAAAGCAAGGGTTAAGAAAATTCACACCAGGAACAAAAAGAGCCTTTTAACAAAGGTTCTCAAAAATGCTGTAGATCATTTAATTTCACTGTGAAAACCCTTCTTGTTCCTAGGTACCTTTCTTTCACTGCAATGGATAAATTTGTTCATCACTCTAAAAAACATGAGCCAACATAAAGTGAGTACATTTTCATGTATATTTTATACTTATTCTCTACTTTTTTTGGTGTGTTGTGTTCAGTGTAACAGAACATGGGAAGGAACTCTTTCATTAATAGACCTCATCATGTCTCATCACTGCTACAAATGTTAATTCACAAGCTGCCATTCTGAAATATATTCATCTACAACAATGCAGAACAACAGGACTGTTAACATGAGTAACACCAGTGCTTTTTTCTCATGGCATCTTCTGGAAGTAACATATCCAAGTAGAAGCAGGATCAGAGAAAGGTGAAATTAGTAATATGACTTCATACTTGCACTGTTGAGGCAACTACTATCCCGATAAAGTCTATTAGCAGCAAAGAGAGCTGATTCTGGCATTTCTATGGACATAGCTAGCTGCAGGTGTTTGCTGTCATACCTCCAAATGAGGCCACAAAAAGAAGTGCATGAAAATTTTGGTGAATAAGAACTTGACATTTGGACTGCACCAGCATTTTAATCTAACAGCTGTGACAGTTTTCATGTTCTGCTGACGGGTCAAAACTGCAAGTTCCCCCACTAGCCAGAAGACAGCTTTTTAGATTGCTAAAAATACCTATGAAGACTACTGAAAAGCTGACAGTTACTTTCAGCACTGGAAGTGTATTGTAGGAACTGCAGTTGGTGTTAAATACAGCTAAGTGTGCAGCCTTTCTGAACCCTTGCGTTCAGAAATAATTTTATGTATTGGTTTTATGTATTCATAAACATTGGTTTATGTATTGGTTTATGTAATGTATACATCTCCCCTGTCCCCCTAATGGCTTGTAAAAGAGTTTTGGGACCTAGTATCTGGCTACTTAGTGCAAAGGATATGGCAAGCTTGTGTCCATGGGCCTCCCCTCACTGAAGCAAAGGACTTTAAATCTTTCTGCCCCTACTGGTGCAGGACCACTCCTGGTTGCAAGTTCTGCTGTCATTACTGGTTAGGAGGAGTAGTGTTTTAAGACAGTTATTCTACAAGAGGGGACAGAGGGTTCAAGAACATCCCTGCACATCACTGACCAAAGAGTGAGCTGGAGATATTACTGAAGACACAGAATGAATTTAGCTAGCTGTTCACCAGACTCTGAAGGAAGCTGCAGCTGTATCCTAGAGGTGTCCTGCTCTGGAAGTCTCTCTGCTTTCTCATCTTCTATCATAATGAGGCTCAGAGAAAACACTAGTTTCTTCTGTTATCTTAAGAATTTCTGTCTTGGCAAGCATTCCTGCAGACAAAAGTGTTGGGGAAGAGATGATGTTACTCCTGTAAAGCATATAGAGCATGAAAGAATACGAATGCCCAAACATCACTTCTCTGCACATGGCATGGCCATGTTCTTCATGCAAGGCATTTTTACATGATAGGTAAGGACTGCTTCTAGAAAGCAGATAGATAGAGCAGATGCAAAGGGGCCATTTTGCCTCTTTGTTTGAAGTGTTCACCTGGACTTTTTTCCCTTCCCATTGCACAGGATGTCATGAGTATGAGTAACAACTTTAATGTGCAGCCATGTAATCATTCAAAATTCATATCAAGAAAACTAGGTGGGAAGTGATTGTTTGTATCTATAACTAAACTAGATACACTTACATTAATAGATACTCTGCACCAGTAGGTATTGATATTTATAACTGAGTCATATAAATAGTAGTTTAATGGCAGAGTTCTTTATTATAGGATACTAGGATTTAAGAAACATTTTTTCCAAAGGAAGAAATAGGAGTAATTCTATTTACATGTCTGTTGTTAAATATGACCATCTAAACTGCGCAAGAAAATTCTATACTGGCTGTATTTATGCTAATACTGGTAACAGATATATAACAGAAACATACACATCAAAAAAATTATGTAGATGAATGAAAATTTGAAGCTACTTCTTTACAGAAAAGCTGAGCAGTTGTAGAGTAGCACAATCTCTGAATTCCTCTAAAATTTTCTTTCATCTGCCCTGTGACCACACAAACTTGCCTTGCAGAAAAGCTGGCTATCTGTAGTCTAATGCTTGTGCAAAAAGGGCTATGCTCTCATTTTAATTCCTGCTTTAAAGATTCTCATGAAAACTGTAGAAATAGGTAAGGAGCCTGCTTCTTGGCTTCTGGCTGGTTGTTAGCATGTGACAGAACCTTTCAGTAGCTCGGGTCTTCTTTCTGTAGACTGTTAGTAATGATAATCATTCATGTAAAGTATTCTGGGGCCTGCAGCTGAAAAGTGCTTTGTATGTGTCTCCTGTGTTAATACTATTATCACACATAGTTAAGACCCCCTGAGTTTAGCAATCTTTTATGGTTTAGGTTTTTTTAATCTGTTCAACTGAGTTCTGAATACAAAATTGCAGACCTACCCTGGAGGCTTTTCTTCTCATTTCCTGTCATTTAGATGTCTATCTTTACCTCCTAGTTTCCTTGCTCAGGTTCTTGTTATACTCCTCCTTTTGTTCCTACTATAGCTATGAAACACAGACCAAGAAAGCACCCTTTGAGTACAAGAGTGTTTCATTGTTCACTGTATGGTGGTGCAGAGTTGTTAGCATTATTTGTGTTCATCTTGGCATTCCAGTGCGTAAAGGAGTTGATAAATACATTGCCTATTTCAATCCAAGCTGTATAAATTATATAGTCAAAGGATTTAATTTTTAAGTGGCTTCTGGGTTTGGGCTAGATTTTCAGTACTAGAAAAAATTATTTATAAAAGATGGGTGCTGTGAAAACATATTCTGCTCTTGATTACCCTTTTAATGGGACAGTAGGAGTTCTGTATATTCAAGAGAGGAGTGCAGCCTCTGGGGTTTGATTTTTCCAAATATTAGAAGCTCAGGGCCATGTGCAAAATTGCCTGCATAATTACACATTCAATCTGAATGCACATTTACTGTGATTCCAAATGCAAATCAGGTTGTGTGCATGGAAATGGTCAGTTGAGTTTCAATACCTGAGAATCACATGAAGTCAGTAATTGTGCATGCAGATTAAGCATGCAATTGGGCATATATTTTTGCAAGCAGCCTTTTGCTTCAGTGCTTTGAAAATGAGACCCTCTGAGCTCGTCGTTAATGGGTGTCTCTTGTTTTTCTAATAGCACTGCCAAAATTAGTATACAATACTAATTATTCTAATTCTATACAATACTAATTCTAATTATTAGAGAGTAATACTCATTGTTCTCTAATTTGAACTTTATCAGAGATGCTTTCCCAAGTCTTTGTTGGGAAGAATGGCCTTTTATGTCTGGGGCACATTTCCAAGGGCAATATCTGGGTGAGAAAAAAAAGACAGTGATACTGGGGTCCTTCACATCTAATTCAACATATTTAGTTCTTCTATAGTTTATTTCTACGGCTATGTATTTGTATGTATTTAACCCAAAATAGTACTTTTATGTAAAAGATAATAGAAAATGTTCCCCATTCCATGTGACAGAAACCTGATCTGGAACAAAAGGCTGGAAACCTGTGCAGAAAACCAAATGTATTTACTGATATGGAAACTAGACAATAGCCAATTAGAAGGAAAATAGTTATAAATTATGCTCTGATTTCTATTTTCAAATATTTTCTTAAACATGGAAAAATCACTGTAAATTCTTTTTACTATTCTCTATTTCTTCTCTCTGTTTTCATTATAAATTGACCATAATCTGACATATAAAAAAGAAAACAATTCAAGATGGGTTGGCTGATTCTAACTCATTTTCAAAAGAACTCTCTACCCTGAGCTGTTCAAAGGATATGAAAAAAATTTGAAAGACAAAAAGTAGAACCTCATTTTCAAGTAGAAATTATTAAAAATTTCCCTTCCCCTCTCCTCCTTAGAAGACCAAAGAATATTGAATAAAGAAAGATTTTCCATAAAATCAAGACCTAGACAAGAGTCAAGTCAGTGTAACTTGAAACAAGTTATCAAACTGTTCATAAGCACCTGAAAAAATAACTTGGAGATTAATAAAAGACTCGGGTATTTAATGCATTCATGAGGAATAAAGTTAGTCAATGTCTTCTTGTAAGATGGTAACAAGACTTTGGTATGGGAAAGATAATAATAAAATAATGAGGTAATCAATAATAAAGGCAAAAATAATTTGATATGGAAATATGTGATCAACTGATTAGCTAAATTGGGAAGTACTGTTCTGATAATATATCAATAAAATGGCTCAAATGTGGGAAATAACTCTTATTCAGAGTGAATTTACCATTGTTCACAGTTGAAAGGAAGGAGTTTTCTGAGTGTGGCATTTTAGAAAGAGGCATTGATGCAGCTGAACATGCTTAAGAGATTAGATCTTTCCAGTCCTTCTTTTATTGTACTCCCAAAATAATAAAGACATGCCAAAACATTTTATTTTATCAAACCAAATACAAATCTTGAAATTATTCATTTTGACATATCCACATATAAAGCTTAATTGGAATTGACATGTTCCACTTGGGGAAAAAAAAGGTCAAATTAATGAAACTCCATCTTCTGATGCAGAACTGTTCCATCATAGGTGTTTTGACTGGTCGCTACTTTCAGCAGAGAAATAATAAAGCCATGACTTGAAGTGCTTTTAAAAATCTTGCTGATAGCCCCTGAAGACAAATAAATAATATCTGGAAAACAATATCTGTCTCTCAGGCTAGTGAAAACCCCTGCCACTTGATCTCCATGCAGATGAATCCAAGACTGTAGACACCACCCTGTGACCCTCCATGGGCCCAGACGGAGATCTTCTGCCTTTCAGAGGCTGCTGATCTGCTGTCTCCTGCTAGTAGCAGCTACCTGTGCAAAGTGCAAAAAGGGAAAAGGTATATTGCTTAGTGAAAGCAGGCTTGGGAGAAACTGTTGAATGAATGTAAATTTTGGAAAGGTCTGAAAATACTGTCTTAATGGTTTGAGAATTATACTCATCAAAGAACCCATTTGTTGTTCAAGGGAAATTATTTTCTATTATTGCTTGTGAGGAATATTAATCTTTTAATAGAAGGCTTTTCCTGTGTCCTCTGATTTGGGCGCAAAGAAAACTCACTCTGTTAGGGGATTTAGGCCTCCAGAAAATGCATGCTCCCAGATGCAGAACGCGGTGAAGAAGGCCCTGTTTTTCTTCTCAATAGTTAAGAGGGGGTCTTTTCTGACCCACAATGGTACTGAATCTGCACCTGCTTGGCGTATATATATATGTATATATATATATATATATATATATATATACGCACACACACTAAGAATATGAGATTTCCACTGCCCACTTGGAATTGTGAGGTATAAGCAGTAAATCATCAGGAAATACCGATAAATTGTTATGGGTTTCTTTGGGTAAGCTGCAGAGAAAGAAAAAGGACAATTAAAAAATCTTTTTATGCTGGGAAGCAAAGGAAAGATGGCAGAAGTTATGTTTACAGCAGGTAATATATCATTTGTTGGAAATAGTTAACAAGGACTATCAAGAGTTTTATCTCCTTACCAAAAGACTGATCCCATCTTAAGTTATTGAAAGTTATTCAAATGTACTTCATTTCAAAGAGTGATATATGGAACCTGTAAAACTCCTGAACTTCCCTTTACACACAATGAGAAAATAATTGAATAAAACTGCTGGTGAGAGCTCTGTGACAAGGTATTCCTCATGCTAACCTGTATTGAAATGTTGTGAAGGTTTGTGGTACTTTAAGGTCATAATTTTCTCAGAAATTGCAATATAATTTTGATTCAATGTGACATAAATTTTCATATGCTTTTCTCCCACTTAAAAGCCCTTTTTGGGAATAAGCCTCTTGTAGGTTATCTTCCCTCTTCTCATTGTAACAGGTTGGCTTTTGAAAGTTCTGTTTTCTTATTCAGTTAGGCATTACATCATTATGTAAAATAAAAATATTTTCATTGAATGGGTGCTACCTGGGATGGAAGGGAGGAGAAATAGTTTCGCAACATCATACAGATATAGATATAGACCAAATAAAGAAAAAAGTCAAGAATAGATAAGGGAAGTACAAGACGATAGGAGTTCTCAGTGTCCTCTTGGCAGGAGCTAGAGCCTCCATATCCCTGGACAATCCTTTCATATCATCCCTGAAATGTGTGACTCACTTCCTCCCACAATCAGGATTTGATTTCTCATCAATTCCAGAGCCAGCACAGCCTGTAATATGACACAGCTCCTACACAGAGACTGTGTTTGAACTGCTGGAGAATATAATCTTTTCTACCTTACAACATCCTTAACTAGATTCTAGAAGACAACCTTAAACCAGAGGTGATTGCTTTGCCTCCTCTCTTCTATGTTTTCTGTGGATTTTTCTTTTTTTATTCTAGCTGTGTTTTCACTGTTAAGTCTTTCAGATGTTTAAGGAATAAAATTAACTTGTACTTAAATATCTTCTAGTGACCTAAAGGGGGCATAAAGTAGAAAGACTTTTTGTCAGATACCTGGTTAATACTTTGACGTTTTCATGGTTCTAGGAAGCCTTATTTTGTCAAGATCTGAAAAACTTTGATTAAAATTTATATTATTTTAATGAAAAATATTTTTTTTAAAATCTAAAGGGTAATTCAAGTATTTTAAAACAAGATTTTGGTTTAAGCCCAGACTAAAACTAAGGACTACAGCCACTCCCTCTCTCCTCCGTAGTGGGATGGGAAAATCCATTGGAAAGGTAAAAGGGAGCATATTTGGGGGTTGAGGTAATAATGGTTTAGGTAGGTAAAACAAAAGCTGTGAATGCAAGCAACACAAAACAATGAATTGATTCACCACCTCCCACAGGCAGGCAGGTATTGAGCCATCCCCAGGAAAGCAGGGTTCCCTCACATGCGGTGTTGACTTGGGAAGAAAAATGCCGAAACTCCGAGCTTCACTTCTTCCTGTTTGTTCACACAGTTCTTATGGCTAAGCATGATGCCGTATGTTATGAAGTATCCCTTTGGTCAGTAGGAGTCAGTTGTGCCAGCTGTGCCTCCTTCCCAGTGCAGTCCCAGCTTGTTTACAGTGATAACAGTCTGAGTCAATTGATCCATTGATGCAATGGAAGCACTGCTCAGTAGCAAATGAAACATTTCCTATGAAAGTGCTTTTTGAATGGAAAAGAATTGTTCCTCAAATCAAAATTCTCTATGGAAAAGTTTCCATCTTAACAGTAAAAAATTTTTGTGTGGGAAATCATCATGATTTTTTTCCCCAAAATGCATAACATGTAACATAACCTGCCTAGTCTGCAGAGAAGCTGAATCCAATTGAAAATAAAAGTCTTGTGATGTCCCTAAGCCGATTACAGTCAAATATTTTGAATTTAGAATGTCAAAATATTCTGTCTTGATCTCAAATGCTGAAAAGAATTGTGGGTAGTTTGATTTTTTGTTATGATTCAAAACAAAGTGAAGTATTTTTCTTGAGAGCAAGAAAAATTACATTACATCAGAGAAGGGCTGATGGATAGAAAAGAACTGTGAAGGAACTAGGAGGCACAGTTGGTATTAATTTTTGTTGTTGGATGCATTAAAAGGCCATAATATCAGACTGGAAACCTGAAGAATTATTTCAGAAATTGGAGGTGGTAATCTGGTAGTATTTTTGAGGCATTTGGCTCTTTGGACAGGGAATTAAGAACCGGAAAAATCCATAAGATGTAAATAAATAAAAAAAAATTTGATAAAATATTTCTATAAAATCAAGGTTTTGAACAATAACAGATGAATATTGCCTGTAAACATTAGAACATGATGCAATGCCTCCATCTCCAGAATCCTCATTGTGCAGCTGGCTGAAGACCTGGTACACCATATGTGAGCAGTCTGACTCCACTCCCCCATTACACCTGCAGATAGGAAAACTGCTCAAACTTGAAGTTAATTACCCCTTCAGATAGAATGTGTAAAAGGTACAGGAAATCCCTGTGGAATCCATGAATTATCAATCATAATATGAAAAGAATGAATCCCCAAAGACAAACAACTTGGCATGGTAGGGCTGGTATTTTGTTAAAGGCCCTGTTGCCCACCCCCCCAGTAAGAGAGGGTCTTTTAACTTCAAACACATGGAACCACATGAATTAAATTAGGTCACTCCTCACGTTACAGTTTCAAATTTAATAAAGTGCAGCTTGTGGTTATGTCATGTGTTTCATATTGAGAGAACTGGTTGATGATTTCCCAAACTCTTCAATACTCTACTACCAGTGATATCTACCATAGCTTGACCACAACTTTCCAAGCTGATGTTAATAATACATACCCAGTTTTGTAAGTCTGACCATATTTTGCTTCTCAATAAACAAATAGTTGTGGTGTGATTGTGGGTGACTGAACTATCTGAGTGCCTTGCTGTGAGCAGCTTTTTAGGATGAAAAAGGCAACAGTTTGGTTCTGGCTTAATTATGGGTAATGATAATGGGTTGTTGGAAGCATCCTTTCAAAAGGTATGCAACTGCAAAATCTTACTTTGATAAGAAGAATGAACAATGTCTAGTGAGCATATACAAATAACATAACTACTTTAAATTTTTCTCCATCACCTCATAAATTTAATTTCATTTTCTTCTCTAGGGCATTGGTTGGAGATGGTGTGTGTATGACACAGGAAGTTTTTTAATCAGAGTGCAGCTGCTTGGGCATCATTTGTTATGCAAATTCTTGGATTGCAAATCATTGCTCAGCAAGTAAAAACTACACGTAACATGAAACTTTTGTTATTTATTGTAGTATGTTACTATTTCCAGAATGAGGCTTTCTTGAAAACAGAGACATCAGCATGTCCATTCAGCTTGCCTTGTTTCATTTAGTTAATTTCGCCTGCAGACATAACAAACATGTTACTTATTTAGTTTATTCAGTTGTAAGTAAATATCAAAACTAGGATACATTTCTTTTAATCCTTTCATTTAGCAATCGCACATTTCAGGAAGACAAAGGCATTTCATGAAAATGGGAGTAAAGATCTGTGCTTCATCTCAGGTAAAAATATTTATTAAAACATAATTTGAAATATTTAATTCAACTCAATAATTTGCTTTTCTTTCATTTGATTTTGCACTGGTGTAATATCCTATGAAAGTGCTATTTTGCTGTCTGCTGCATGCATTCTTCTGAAGAGTCTTTGAAAAAACAAATCAGAAAAACCTATATCATCCAACAGTAAATGTGAGAAACCAAATAATCTG
Organism: Pyrgilauda ruficollis; assembly: GCF_017590135.1. Lineage (NCBI taxonomy): Eukaryota > Metazoa > Chordata > Aves > Passeriformes > Passeridae > Pyrgilauda > Pyrgilauda ruficollis. The sequence goes on from NW_024526933.1 coordinate 4,145,450, forward strand.
CCTGTAAAGTACCTGTCTGAGTCCTAGCTCCCAACCTGCCCCTAGAACCTGCCGTTACATCCTCTTTGGTTTTGGGACCTGTAGAAGTGTCTCTTGCAGAGCTTATTCTACCAATCTGCATGCAAAATAATTTGGCTTTCAACATGTTGTTTCAAAACTTTAAATTGTTATTACCTTCCCACTTAATCATTAAAAATCCCACAGCATTTTGTTTCCTGGATGGAAGGCAAGTCAAGCCTTCAGTGAGGTTACAGCTTTGTGAATAAAGGATCATTTACTCAGTGGTAAATGCCAACAGATATACACAGACTTAGAAATGTTGATTTAGGGTAAATATCAAAACATTTCACTGTACTCCACTATCACTTCCTAACATCAAGTCACAAGCATAAATTTTTCAGTGCTAAAATAGATAAATATGCTCCAAATCATCATGTGTTGCTGTGTGCTGTTTTTTCTTTAGTTTTTTGGGATAATTTTGTTTTGTTTTCTTTTCTTGTCTTGAGCACAATTTTGTGGCCTTAGCTGCTCCTTTAGGTCAATGGCTTTCTGAAAAAAAAAAGCTGTCAAAATTCTCATGCATCTCCAACTCCATTGTTGTGCTATTATCTCCTTTGTAATAGTAATGGGGTGATACCTTTCTCTGTCCCTTTCAGTTCATATCCTTCTATGGGTTCTGCTAATGCAGATAGGAGGTGACATACCTCCTTCATCTTCACAGGGCACCTGAAGAGATTCACCACAGAGGAGAATGAAACATCAAAACTTCAGCTTTTGCAAAGTAACCAGCCGCTTTCAGTCTAGATCAAGGCACAGAAATTAAAGGGTTTGAATGAGGTCTGGGAAACTTTAATACATTGTGCCTTGGCAAAGGCCTTTCTAAAGAAGCTTGTTTGTGTGTATAATAAGTTTGAGCTGTAGAGAGGATTTGGAAATTTATATCCTTTCTTCCATTTTACTTATGATCTGATAACTCATTTTTAAAGACTCCTTTAGTAACTGATTTTGGCCTAGCTCATGAAAAAGGTATCTAGATGTGTAAATCCAAATGCCTGTTGAATCCAAATTTTGTAGCCCAGGCCCAACAAAGTTGCCATGTGAAAAATTGTTCTGCTGTGGTGGCCCAACTTGGGAATAGCCCAAATAAAGCACAACCTCTTTGTCTGATCTCTCTGCATCTGAAGTTTCACTTCTACAACTTCCACATAAGTGTCTTGTCTCACACTCCAGCATAAGTGTCAGTATCTGTGCCCCAGTTCTCCTGCATTTTCACTGGGTGTAGTTCTGGTTAATTTAAAAATGGTGTGTTGAAGACAGATAAGTTATTACTAGACTAGGTGTACACATTTGTTAAATTAATGAGTGATTATAACTCTGACACAAAGCCTCTGTCCGCCTCTGTTTTTACAGGTCAGCATTTGCATTCCCTGGAATATAGTAGTAGTAGTCAAATCAGTAGACCATGGCCCAGGTTAGAAGGGGAGGTAAATTCTAATCCCCATTTCCCCTCTTCCAGAGCAATAAAAAACCAAAGAACTGGGTTATTCTAAAACACTGAATTTATGTCTTATTTTTAAATTTTCTTCATAAGCTGCTGATGCTATTAAACAAAAATGATATAAATTTTTTAAAAATAAAAATCCAGCATCTTAAAAGTGAACAGTATCAATAACTATCTAGTACAGTGAGTTTCTATTTCACAGTAGCAAAATTTAATTAAAAATCGTGCTCCTGAGAACAGAATAGAATAATTATTACTTAAGATAAAATTTTAAAAAGTAAGGTAAAAGTGTGAAACAGTACAAAGGAAGTAAATTTCAACATAGAAATTAACACACATGAGAAATATGTTTATAATATATAAAACATAAGCTAGGAAACTTAGCATTATCACAATGCAAAATATTATATACAATTGGAATTGCTTGTGTTCCATGGATAGTCTAAGAAAAATGTATGGATATAAGTAGCGATAAAGCAGTTTCTACCAAAGTTATACTTCCAAAGGAAAGATATCCTTTCCGAAATTGTACACTCTTCAAGATGTAGAGAGCATTGCTAATACTGCGTTTTCATTTCCATTTGACTCTATTGCTATTGTATTCTATAGGAAGCTATGAGATGAACAACATAATTTTCCTTAAGAATTATCATCCTTTTGCAATTGTAAAAGGGACATGTAACCAGGAAATAGGGGACCCCTAATGTATCTGCGGAAAGAAAAGGGTTTTAATGGACTCCTGACAATTGTCTGGGTAATTTGGTCAGAGAGAGATCGTGTTGTAAAATATGACCTTTTTCACGTTAAAAGAAAAAAAGAAAATAAAAGGAAAAAAGGAAAAGGAGATCCTTTATTAGGCATTCTGCAGTTCCTGTCCATAAAGAAGTGAAAGCACAAGCCTGAAAATAAGATTTCAGTTATGCTATCTCATGTGTATAAGAGAGAAAGAGGTTGTGCAGAGGACATGGTGTCACTTTACAGTTACTGTGAAATAAAAGCATTTCACAGTAATAATGTTCCAACTACGTGGTAGTTCTATTGGATATAATAAATGTGTGGCAAATTGCATTATTATGCATCACTTTCCATGGAGTACTTTTTTCACAAATATTACTTAGAAACTGGACTACAGGGAAAACTAATTCAGTACAAGTGAGGGCTTTTCCAGCTCCCACTGAAGTGACTGTGAAGAGTCCCGTCAGTTTGAAAGAACCTCATAGAAAACAAATAAACTATGTTTTTATTTACAGCTGGGACTCATACAGCTTAGTGACACAACTTGAAACTTGTGTCAATAAAGGAGTTCAATGATATGAGCTACAAGCAAGACTAAAAAAAAAAATATTTAAAGAAAAAACTACATATTGTGCAGATAAACAGAGCAGCTATACCAGAAGTGAAAAATAAAACATTTTAGCATCTAAAATCTCTTATTTCAGAGCAAATGAAAAACACAAAGCCATGCTAACCCTTCACCTCTAACTACTACACAGTGGTATTTTATTCCTGCCTGCCTTTTCCCCTGAGGATATGAATAAACTAGTATTGCTGTAGAGATAATAAATCCAGTTTAATATAATTAAGACATACACACATTTTTATATGTATATCTATATTCCTCTGAGGATGCTTATACAAAAAACTACTTACACCTGGAGGCACTGGAGTGGAAGACTGAAATTAGATGTAGCTTGTCATGTTACTGGGTAAATTCAATGGATTGCAGTCCCAACAAATTTGTGGTTTTATCAGCATTAAATATTTTAGGTGAATATTTCTCCAAGTTTGGAGAAACTGCAGTAACAGGGCAAGATTCTTCTGGAACCTCAGTTCATGTCCTGTCAACAATTTTTCCTGTTCATATCAAAGCAAATCAAGGAATTCATTCATTGTCAGGCAGGTGCTCAGCCCATTGTCCACCTTCCCTTGCATCCTCTCACTACACAACAGGGAGGACAACACCACATCCCACCCCACTCCTCCCATAAGGAAGTTGCAGCAATGAGGTCACCCCTCACTCTCATCTTCCCTCTGCTGAACACACCCAGTATCCTCACCTACTCATAAGTCATGCCCACTTGCCCTTTCATTATCCTTATTATTGTTGCCCTCCTTTGGACACATTCCAACTCTTTTCCATTACACTTATACTGTCGAACCCAAAACTACACACAAGGGGAGGCTGCACCAATGCTGTGTATAAGTGGGATAATCATTTTGATGAGTTATTTATACTTTGCTTAGTGCCCAAAGCCTTCAGATCCACTACTGCATTCCAGCTTTCCAACCTCTTGTCTCCAGCCTATACATACTCCTCCCCAGCCGCAGAATCCAACATTTGTCCTTGTTAAATTTCACACAGTTGTTGATTTTTTTGTGTTCTAATCAAGATGTCTCTGTAAGCCCTCTTTGGAATCAACATTTCCCCTTAATATATTATCACCCATAAGACAGTGGTGTAGCTAACCTTATCCACATCCAGTTGGCAAGATGCCTCCTGATGAGGAAAGGGGAAGAACTGTGTAGAGGAAAGTGGGATCCCTGGTAAATGCTACTTCCTGTCTCCCCAGGTAAAACTCATGGGATCTCTGGTAATGGGGCAGCTCAGAGGAGTTGACAGTGCCTTCTTCACTCCATTTGGGGAAAATAAAACCAAAATATCTTTATTTATCTTAGTTCTTTTATTAGTATTTCGCTGAAGAAAATAGCTTGTTTTAGTTTTGAGTATTCTCATGGTGCACTCAACCCACAGTTTCTGTGTGTCATTTTATGTACTTTATTTTTTATAATGACATTAATCTTCTTCATCTAAAGAGATTAAGACCTAAGAAAAGGCAAGAAAAATCTTACCAATGATTTCTCTATGGAGATGGAAAGCTGACAGGAAATATTACATAAGAAACTAAACTGATCATTATGAAAACAGCTGAAATAACAGATGATACTGGAAAATAATGTATTTTTTTAAATGACATTTGTATAGGGCCTACAGATGTAATCTCAAGAGGATGTCAAGCATAGAGAACAGCTGACAGAATGACAGCAAAAGATTTTATATTTTTTAATGCAGATTTGTCTTTCCCCTGCCTCTGTGTAGGAAATAGCCATCAAATATGCAGCACTCTTTTCTGATGACTGGAAGGGATAATGAGAGGACTTAAAAACAAGCATTTTATTAATTTCAAATGGAAGCTTTTGGAAGTGCAATTGATTTACTTATATCACTTTCAGGTCTAGTTGGTTGTCTAGGAGACTCCCTTGCTTCAGTTTGTTCCATTTTGATAAAACCAAAAGACTTGAAATTGATAGTTTTGTTTAGATTCTGTAGATATAAGACAAGTCTTAAAGGAAAAGAAGATGAAAACATAAGGGACAGCTATTTAATTAAGTAATTAAGTACTCAGTTCTTACGAACATTTTTAGAGAGTTATATTCTACTTTTAGAAACATTAGACATAGCATCACTTCAGAGATCAGTAATGGCATGCAAACTCTCTTCATTTGTTCTGATTTCAAATGACACTGATTAATAATGTCACCATCTGATGAACTACATAGAAATGCTTTCCACTTAACAATGATCAAAACACAATGCATTTTCTAGAGCCCTGAGGGAACTGGCCGTAACTCCAGGTTTACCCTTTCCACCCTGTGTGCCACATCCTCTCTCAGCTGGCTTCCTAGGCGAGAACTCATCTTCAGTAAGTTGGAGTTTCCATAAAGTAGGATAGCTCAGGTGGCAGGGTAGTCACTGCCATTGAGTCAGATTGCAGCTTTCTGGACTGTAAAAGGTAGACATGTCCCCTGAGACTCAAAGGAGAGGCTGTCAGCCTCTGGGGCAACTGGTCTAATCATGGGACCTGGCAGGCCATGACCAAAGGGTGCTATCAGCCTTCTGTATGTGTTAGGAGAAAATGGTGGTTGATGTTTTGAGGGGGGCTTTCTGCAAGGTATGAGGTCAATCTTGCCCTAAATATTGCCTTTAAACTGTAGACCTAGGATGATGAGAATGACACTGCTCAGGGAGACTGACACAGTAGTGCTGATGGCAGTTGGTATTGTTGGGCACTGCGATACCCTTTCTACTGCATATGTTGTACAAATAATAATTTTTAATTATTATTTAGCATTTTGTTACCTTTAGATCTCAGAATATTACACCAAAAAAAATATTATGTCCTCTATTTCCAGATGAGGAAGTGAAGAGGCAAGTGAAAGACAAATAAAGGCAAGTATATCATGGAAGCCAAGAAGGGGAGGACACAGAGTCCATTTCTTTCTCTGTCAGGCCACATTAAATAGTGACCTACAAAATAAGATATTTTTGTCTGCTTCTACCTTCTTGAGGGGAGAAAAGATTGTTGAATAGAAAATCTTGAAGACATCTCTAAGTGATATATTTCTGGTGTGTTTTGTAAGGAGAAGTGTGTTTTTGAGAGATATGTGATAAATGGATATGTTCTCCATAAATCTGTTTAAATAAGTAACTTAATTATTGCTCCATATCCTGTTTAATATAAATGCCTTGTTCGACAGATTTAAGACAAGCTAACATTTTATTTATTTGGATGATTTTTGGAGAAAATTTTGCTAAAAGAATTTTAATTATTTTACTGTTTCTCTAGGAAAACAGAATAATTAGACAATGATTTAAAAACTAGCAACATGTTTCAGTATGTTCATGCTTGTTAGCTGTGAATATGTGATGTGAATAAATACTGAATGACGGTAGTGTTACTAAGACCAGGGGAGATCAGAAACTTAGGAATTGGATGTCTCACAGAGTCAAATTGACTTTACCAGCGTGAGTCTAACAGTCATACCAGCCAAACCAAGCAAAATCAAACCATTATCGTTGAGGGAGACTTTGGAGTGAATAGCAGCACAATCAATCCACCTCTCAAAAGATTATCACAGCAGGTGCTGTAACTACACTGTGGTTTTATGGTTATGCTCATGCTGCACCCTGGTGCACAATGGGGAGTTCAAACAACTTATGGGCACCACAGTTTATATGTCATGTACTACTGCCTCTCTGGAAGGTGTTATAAGGAACTCAGTCAAGGAACCCTTGTGAATGAATATTCATAGTCACACAGGTAACAGTCAAATAGACAAATAAGAAAAAACCTGAATACCTCAGGTCTCCTGGCCTGTTGTTAGTTGGTGTCTTGCCAAAATGCTTTGGTCTCATCTACCAGCAGTGATTTTTAAAAAAAACAAGCTGTATTTTTCCATCTTTGACTTACTCAAAGACACACAATGACCAAAACTTTATCAAGATATTAATAAAAAAACCAATATGATGCTTATCTCCCTGAATCCTCTTCTGTAGTCGTAATTACAGTGACAATGAAGCCAGTATTGCAAGAGGCATCTGAGATGGACTATTCACAGGATCAGTATGTTTGCACTCATTATAATCCTGGTGGGATGAAATTTTCTTTCAAGTGTATTAAATATTTTTATGCGCAGGTTTGGGTGGCTGTACACATTTTAAATATGCTGTGTAAAATCTCCATTTGTTATCTGTTAGAATAGGGCAATGAATACATACTTATATAGCCTTTACCAAGTGTCAGCTTGACCTTCCAGTTCTCACTCTTTGAAAAATCTGAAAAATGTGCGTATAGACAAAATATTCCAGGTTGTATGATAAAAAAATTAATAAAGGCCATTGCACAAGCTATAGGTAACAGAAATTAACATTTAGTACATTTTTGCTAGACTGTACTGTCTTAAGAAGACAGTATCTACTCAATGAAAACTGGTTCTCTTCTCACACTGAAATGATACTTTAAAAACGTCCCTTGCAAACACTCTGTAAACCATGAGACTACACATTTATTTCTGGGAGTGTGGAAAGAGAGGCTGGTAGATTACATGGAAAGAATACAGAACCAGTTCGTTTTAAGAACACTCTTTGTAGCCTTCTTTCAGAGATCATGGTGCCTAGCAGGACTGGTGGTTAAAAAAAAAATCCTCATTCCAGTGTATTTTACATACACAATCAGCATCAGGTTGTAGCCTTCTCTTATGGCTTTTGTGCAACACCCCCTTGGGACAAAATTCCCTGTAAAATGCTTCCAGTGTGCCAATCAGGTAACTTGGAAAAGTGAGGCCTCCTCCTAACGCATGAAAATCATTGACATGATCCAGCTCTTAGATTTGTAATCAGGACATTACAGCCCTGGTTCCGTCTCCTTTCAGCCAAGATATTGTGTTTCTTCAGTGTTCACTTAATTTGTCTCAGATGGCTTTATTGTGTAATTGTTTTCATCACTAAAATCTAGTAAAGTACCAGACTAGTAGGGCTAGATCTTTCTCTGCAAGGTGGTCTCATTAAGCATCAGACTAAGCACTAGCCATATGTATAGTCTCCTACACACACTAATATCAGGAAGTTTTCACCACGCTTTGACTAATTTTATAAGTAGTTCTGTTGCCTTCCTAGCCTGTTGTGAATAATTAATTTTCAGTGCAGCTGCAGTCTTTTTAAGTGACTGGAAACAAGTGTGAATGCTGAGAATATATTGTGATTCCTTGTCGTCATCCACGAGAAATTGCAACTGCCACAGATGGTGTTGCAACTTCAAACCCTGGTGGTGCTGAACAGCACTGTAATGTTAATTTAAAAAAAAATGTAGAAGTCAATTCAGGATGCTGCTGAATAGCATCAGAAAACCTTTACTATACTGAATGAAAGAGCTAGGACAAAGCAAATGTCAAGCAAATCTTGGTTTTACAGGCAAGCTGTTTCTAATAAAAGGATTTGGAGATTTCTAATTAGGTTAATGTCTTCTTTCAAAGTTTAGTAACTAGAATAAAAGGTGACATGAAGACAGAATGACTCTAAATATTTCTTATTGGAGAAATAATTTGTTAATTTGTAATATGTTTGCCATTAATTTTTTGTGCAATGACTGTATCTCTTGTGTCTTTTGTAAAGTCTCAGTGTATGTTGTACAATTTTGCTAGCACTTAACATAAAAAAAGCATTTATTGAGAACTGAAACTATATTTTAAACATTAAAGTTATGTAAGGAATAAGATAGATGATTTGGCATTACACTACAAGGGTACTTCAGTGAAGATTTACATTGTAGAAGAGGACAGGCACCTGTGATGTCTTTTTAAGTGCTCTAAAAATCTTGTTGCAAAACATTATTTTACTTTAGCAGATAGCATGGTGTCGTATTCTTAAAAAAAAAAAAAAGTTTCTATTTATGGGCTGAGTTGAGCCATATTTATGTTTACTGTTGCTGTCATCTCATAGGAACTTAATTGAAAGCATGTGATTTTCTGTACGGCAAGAACATCATCATAGAAACAGACAATTTATTGTGCAAGTAACATGCAGTAGAGTGCACTGACTGAGTCTCATACTCATGTCTGAACATCTTCACTCTGAACTGAAGTGGTTCCTTCTTCATTTTGTTCTTTGAAAAACATGTTCAGATTGTTTTCATCAAGCAGAGGCACAAGAAAAGCTCCAGCAGTGGGACAATACACAGGGGAAATGCATAAAAGGTCATGCTAGTGTTTATCTTAATGATTGAAAGGTGTCATTCATATTTTCTTCATGAAGAAGGTGCATTTGGGTCTGAGTGGTTGGTATGTATGTGTTCTCCTTGTTTATCTTGCTTATCTAAGGTTTAATGCAAAAACTTGCGGGCTTTTTGCCCCTAAGATCCCATTCAAACTCTGTGACATCAGTTAGCACGCCAGATCCTTCTTTTGAGGAAATGGTTAACTACATATTTGTGAGGTATATAATTCTCAGCTAAGGAATACAACAGTACATAATGGAAAGCAGATGTTATAAAGTCTAGTTTTGTGGATTGGAACTGTTCTTAATACAGAATTTTTGTTTTGTCTTTCGTATAATGATATCCTATCAGCCATATACAAAATTCTACCTGCAAAATGACTGATCAAAAAAATCGGGTTTTTTCTTTTTATGTTCAGACAAAACATGTCCAATTATACCTCTTTGGAAAAAGCTATCACTTGGGCAGGATTGTGTTATACCACAATTCACAATTGTTCATTAATACAAATTACTGTTCACAGAAACTGTAAGAGAGGTTGGATTGCTCACTGTATGCAGGTGATATTTTGTTTTCTAAAATAACATAGATCTTTTTTGGAGTGGTTTTGCATAAAGCCCAGCACAACATGTTTTTACTGATTGTATCAACAAGTCATTTGCCTCTTTAGTTTAAACTTTCATAGGTGTATCCAGGGAAAGAAGGCAAAAGAGACAGTACAGCAGGTTTGGAGGTTTTTTCCCCCTAGGAAGGAGAAGTAGCTAAATATATTCATCATATGGTAGGGTTTTGTAACTGAGACTCCACCTATGCAATGCCCATTCGTACTGAATCATTGAAGTTAATCAAAGTGCTTGCATAAACATCTTAAATTAATGAGATAATCAAAACAAAAAAAAAGGAAGTGTAAATAAATTTGAAATCTTTCCAAAATTTTACATTATAGTTCGGATTTCTTGCTCAACATATTTTGTATTTGAGGACAAAAACAAAATGAAGACATGTATAATTATTTTGATAATAGCCCAAATATAGAGCATATGCAAGTTGCACATACTATGCAAATCAGTGTAATATGAACAAAAAATGTTAATATATTTAAAAAACACTATTCTACCAGGTGTTTTACGGTGATATTTCAGTTCCTCAGTATTTTATGAGATCTGTCTTAGAATGCAGTAATATTATTTTTAGGTAAAGAACATATGGGACAATAGAGAAACATCTATTCACGCGGTCAAGAATGTTTCTGAGCAGACTTTTCAGATTCTAAAGGAATGATGCTGAAAATCTGGGCTGTGGGTTTAGGGTTGGGAGGTAGGACGCAAATGGGTGGGGCAGAAGGGGAAGCTTAATACCCAGTTAGAGAATTGGCAGCTTTCCCTTTTTCACCATTACATAGACGTGCACAAAAGAAGTGTGTTACAGAGTGACCTTATGACTCTAGTTAAGCAGCAGGCAGTGGCATTAAATGGAATCTTTACATTTCCTTTTTGTTAGACATGTCAAAAGTTTAAAAAGCTGTTATTTTAAAAGTCTGTTCTTCCCCCAACCTCAAAAGATTCCAGGTGTGCTGGGGGTGGGGGTGGGGATGAAGTAGGAGAGAAACAATTTCTTGCCATCAGAAATACTATACTTATTCTTCCTCATTATTAAATTTGAAAAATGTTGCACATATGAAAGTGAACACCAATTTCTAGTATATGTATTTTAAGTACGACATGCTTAGCAGTGCTCCAGTAGGGTCACTTTTCAGTCACATGTACATCTCTCAGGAGATACCCAGGCAACAAAAAAGTCACTATATTCACTATATTTGTATTATTTTTAGAAGAAAGCATATAACATTTTAGAGCCACCTGAGGAGCTGCATCCATTTGACTTATGGTTTTTCCAAGAAATGTAGAATACTCCTATGGTATAGACCTATAAAGAGAATACTCTCAGCTGATCTGGTGACATTTTTAACCTAAAGAGTAGTAAGAAGTTTTAGATAAGGGAACTTGTTTCAGCTTTCTTGAGTAGCAGTGTCTGCTGTGTTGTAGTAGTGCTCTGGCATTCATCTTCTGAAACTTTCATAAGCCTCTGCCCTTCCATTATAGCAAAAGTTTAACTGTAACAACTGTGCTCTTAATTTAAAAAAATAGTCCCTTTAGAGATCGCCTAGCCTCTATTTTTTTTCAACAATTAATTAATACGCTTTAAATTGGTAATTAAACTTGTACATATCTCTTTCTTCACTCTGCTTTTTGTAAGCTGTCCATGAGGTTACTCTCAAGAGGAATATTTTTAAATCCATGAAAAATTTGGTTTTGAATCAAAAGAGAAAATGGAAGCTTCTCAAATACCAGGGAGAAAACAAGCAGCAGCGTAGCTACAGAGAAGTAGGCAGAAATAGAGGGAGACTCCTTCATCTGCTTGGAAGTTAATAAGTAGTAAGATGTTAACAGGCATGGTAAGGTATGGTAGAGTTTTTAATCTAATCTTATTCTTCTGGGGCAGATCTCCCATCAGTATTCAAGTCTGCATTCAGCAAGATAACCAGGCTTAGGTTCAGCACTTGAATAGTCCTGTGGGTTTCTTTGGAACTACATCTTCACTTGAAGCACTGTCTACTTTTCATCTTTGTAAAGGATAGTTTCAAGACTTTTCATCTTTCTTTGTCACATCTTTCTGGCCACAAAACATTTGGAAATAGAGCTTACTTTATGATTTTTTGGTGTTGATTCTAAGTAGTCCAGAGTGAGGTTATATTATTCCAATGGTAGAAATCCTTTGCTGTATATGAGGGAACTCAGCCTACTCCATTAATCAATGTAGCAAAAACCATACAGAAACAGATTTGTGAACAGCTTGTGAGGCATATCATCAAAAACGCTGTAAATTTTAGTAATGAAAATGGAAATACTTTTTGTGTATCTGGTGGTGCAGACCCTCTAAATTAGTCTGGGAAAGGACTATCTATCTGCATTTGCAAGAGACTGAACATTATTTTGGCAGTAATTTGATGCTGTTGATGAAGATGTTGGAGTTGGATTAACAAGAGGAAAAAGATTTTGCATATCTTTAGGCTTTTCTATTGAGTCATTTATGCAAATAGTATGTAGAATAAAAACTGTTCATGGCTGCATCTAGCTCCGCAATTGACATTAAAAATGAAAGCAAGCTTTACCTGAAATGAAATAAATATGTGTATAATTTATCTCTATTTTACTTAAGTAGTAAGTTTCAATCTGATAGTCTAGAAAATAAAATCTAAACTAAATAGGACAGTTTTATCCACTGTGTAATGATACCAACTTCAAAGAAAAAGATTGAACATATATTTGGTAAAATACCTCATACTGTGTTTTATGGCATTTATCTTATTTCAGAGTTTGAGCTTGACCTTATTTGCTGTTATGAACTTCAACAGCAAAAGAGGGAAAGGAAGCATAAGAAAAATCCCTGTTAACTGAAATGGTCCTCTCAGTAGTTCCAATAAACTGGTATGCCTGTGATCTTAATGTCTAGGTTAAATATATGTGGAAGTATTGAAGTATAATCTAATTAATCCCCCGCAATTCCTTTTTTCTTTTAGAATAGTGTAGGCCTGCTCCCTAGAAGTAAGTAAACTAGGTCTTATCTCTAGTAGGACAGACTTAAAATATTTTGGCAGTTTCCAAATGATTCTGAGTAAGAGGGCTGTTTTCTTAGTCTCGTGGGTACACTAGACCTAAATTCTCATTGTAATTCTCCCAATTTATATCAACTGATGCTTTGGTCCATTTCTTCAAAACTATGCAAGAGCAAATTTATATTAAGACAGAGATTGCCTGCCAGTGTAACATTGCTCCCTAAAGCATCACTCACTGCATGATTATTTATTAATTTGTTAGGCCCATTAGCTAACACAGCCCTGTTCATATGCTCAGCTTTCATGCAAGTCTGCATTATATCAGACTTTGTTGCGAACACACTCTCAGCAAGCTTTGTCCCACATCAACAGCCATAGAATTGAATGTCAATATTAAAAACAATTTTTATATTGAATGTACTGTATTTTCTAACCTGAATGCAAATATGACAATCCTAACAAGTGTTTCTCTCATGCCCTGTGATATTAGGGAGCAAGTTTTAATATAATGTTTCCTCTTTTCACTGTCCAACACCTTTTGAAGTATAGACAAATTTCAACTAATAAAAATACTAACAAAAAAGGCCATAAATTATGATCAAACACTTTATACCTCTTATACAAGTATTGCAACAGGATATTTGTTTCCTTTATTTTTTTCTGTTTCTTTTCTTTGCTTTTACAAATCACTTTTAGTGATAATGGAACAATATATTACATGTGCCTGACCACAGTCATGTAGGGATCATGATCTTGGATTAGGAGATTTGACTGTAAGGCTTTAGAAGTAGGTGAGAAGCAGGGGAAGTGTCCATATGTCCTTTAAAATAAAAATATGATACAGTCCATACCAAATGCGTGCATATACCATATTACAAAAAAATAAAAGTGGCATGCTTGAAAAATTAATTCCTTAGAGAGCATACCATTAAATGCGCAGAAATATGACTGTCCTTTAAATATATGCAAAACTATATTTGTCCTTTAAACACAGGCAGAATTTAGCACCAGAAATAAAGATTTGAATATAAAGAGGTATTGTGTCAAAAGTGTATTCTTTCAAGAATATTCAAGAGGTAAGCTTGCAAATAGAGATGAAGGTGGCAAAATAGAAATTGTTAGGTTTACGTTGAAAATTCTCTTGGTTCAGGAGCTTAAATTCTCTCGCCAATTTTAAAATTGTTGCAATCTCAGTTGTTATAAGTAAGTTCAGTGCTTGTGTGAGTAATCTAGTATGTGGTCTACTATATCTTGTTTACATATCTTTCTGTAGCCAAAATTTTCAATCTGTCTTTGACTTAACATTTGGATTTGACTTGCAAAGAGTTTTATAAACCTTAGTTACCATCTTGGATTTCGCATTTAGTACTTCATTTTACTCTCTACACTCATAACAGCTTCAATTTATATATTGTGGTTTAGTTTTTAGCCTCACATGCTTTTTTCATGTAAAGATCTTCTTTTCTTAATCCTATGAAATGTCTGTCTGTACCTTTTGTTTTCCTGTGTATTTCTGCCCTATAACGTTTTATTTGGTTAGTTATTATTCCTTTTTAGTCTCTTTTTACTCATTCACCTGCTTCCTCTTTCTCCAAGGCTCACTCTTTTGATTCCATATTCTGTCATGCCCAGATGCTCAGTTCTGATTCAAGGAGACAGAAGTACTGCAGAATAAGGTTAGATTGGGTGAACAGTTTCCTTCTGGTCTTGTTACAATCTTAGGTTTGCTGCACAATGCAATTGGCAGATCATATTTGACTCCAAGTAGTGAAGGAAAATTGATCAGTGTTTCATTCATGCATCTAAGGACAGGCTGACAGTTACATTGTGTCTTGTGTTTATAAAACCAGAGTGATCCCAATGCTTATATGGGGAATAGCTAGGTCTGATGGTATTACCATTGGTTCCTAATATTTTTAGTTGAATTCTTGATGACAAAGCGGATATGACTTGGGTTTTTATGAACTTCAAAGATTTCTGCACTTTTTCTACATATTTCTCTAAAATTCATACCAAATTACAGAGAATCTTGGAAAAGGTCAATTATCTTTTAATAAAAATGAGGGTCATATTAGCACTTTTGTTTTTTTTCAGAAAGCACAAGGAAAGACAGTACTCAACACTAATACTTTCCTACCAAATCTATCAAACACACAGGTGCCATATAAGTACCACTGAAAAACAGTTATGCAAATACTCTTATTGAGGCTAAAGATTAATGAAATTTTGTTTCCAAAAACAGTATTGTAATTATTCTAATGCCACTGATTTTTATTTATCTTTACATTATCTAGCTATTATTTCCATTGAAATTCAAAGAGCTCCAGGTCTTGCTGAAATCAGCAATATTTTTCCTTTGACCTTTACAAATTTAGATTTCTCACCTCTCTAACAACACAGATCACATACTACATGGTACCTATGAAATACCAAGAAAAAAGCAAGAAAAAAATGATTGATTGTATTCTTTTCTCTAGGTATAATTTTCAAAATAAGATTTAATTTTCAAATAACAGGTTTTGTTTGATGCCTGACCATTGTTTTGATTCCTAGGAGATCAGCCAATGTATTTCTGCTTGTGGTGAAATGAAAAGTTACATTGAATAAAGCTTTTGAATACAGGTCAGCTAGTAAAAAGGCACTGAATCTTAAAATCTACTTTTTTAATAGAAAAGGTAATGCATCTTTAAATAATTTGTAAGTGTGCTATATCTGCCACCATAATTATTGAGAGCTTTCCTGCAGCAGATAGCTGGCTGCAAGCTTTAGATTTCACCCAGCTGTCATCCATTAAATATTTTAATATTGAGGAAAATTAACTTTTAAATCAATATCAAAGATTTAAAAAAAAAAAAAAAAAAGGCCCTTCTCTTTAGCCAGAGCAGGAGATGTCAATGTATAATTTGTCATTTTCTAATTCAGCTCTTTCCATTTGGTTTTGATTTAGCACTAGACCTCAGAAACCAGAGCCGGCATCCACACTCAAGAGCTGTTTTAAATTATGTGCAGCAAGATTTTAAACACATTAGCAACAAGAACAAGCTGTCCTCATACTAACTGGTCCCGCTTTGTTCTTGATTGTGGAAAATCTCACTTTAACTGCCCTCTAATTTGTTTCAGATAGCTACTGCACCAGCAGCTGCCTTGGCATAGGATTAAACACACATGAAAATATAATCTTTCTACACAAATTATTAGCGGTGGCGAAAGCCATAAAATCTCTTCTGGAAAAATTATTTTTTATTTTCCTTTTTTTTCCTATTTTCTGATTTTTATTATTAAAATTCAATCCCCCATGTTCTTCTCCAAAGTCTTTCTTCATCCTATCCTCTCAAAAGTACTTAAAAGGAATTAAAAATCCTAAATTGCCGGTTTTCTTTTACAGAGATGCAGTTTTGGTATTTTACTCTTGGTTGAAAAGTTTGCACATCAGCTTACTTGAGCTGAGAATCTATAGAATATAGATATAAAATTCTTCAAAATTAAGGCAATTTCTCAGTAGTTACAAGTACCTAAAATAAAGATAAGACAAAGGTAGCAGGATCACATACTTTTTCTTTCAGATGTTTTTGTTTCAAATGAGAACACATCTAATTTTGTGTTTTGTTCTCATTTGAAACAAAGCACATTTTGTTTCAAATGAGAACAAATGAGAATCCAGAACCACATTTCAAACTTATCACGTTCGGGCAGATAGAGACAGGACAAGAGGACACAGACTCAAGCTGAGCCAGGAGAGATTCAGGCTGGGCATCAGAAGTAATTTCTTCTTGGAAAGGGTTGCTAAACATTGGAATGGACTGCCCTGCAGGGTGGTGGAATCACAGTTGCTGGAGGTGTGCAAAAAGAAACTGGACAAGGCACTTAGTGCTATGGTCTAGTTCACATGGTAGGACTCAATCATCTCAGGGCTCCTTTCCAACATAGATAAAAAGGGAGTGAAGAAATTCTTTTAATTGCAGTCATGTACCAAAAATTGCCTTTAATATCATATCCCTGATGTCACAGACATTCATCAGCACAGCTGTTTCTATGACATATGTTGGGCATTTGTAAGCATCTAGCATTTTTGTGAATGGTGACACGGGAAAACCTAGGTACTTCTTTTCCCTTTTATTGTTGAAAGGATCCTTGATGACTAGCTCACTATGAAAAGAAATATGATCCTACTCTTACTTTCATCCCTAGGAAGAGCTGGAAGATTTGGTGGTGGTGATGGTGTCCCTATATATGCAAATTTTTCTTTTATTCCATTTAATTGAAGGAATCTGCTACATACTTTCAATTCAGTAATTTCATATCCTTAAAAAAAGGTTTGCCTTTCACTAAGGTCACCAAAAAAAGCAGTTGCTAGACAAAGGAGACAAGTTGGTGGTGTGCTTGTGTCTCCCCCAGACCTATCAGAGTGTGTGGAAGATAACTTCCTGACACAGTTGGTGATAGAGCCACCAGGGCTGTTCCCACCTAGATCTGCTGTTTATGTACAGAGACAAGCTTTTGGGAGAGGTGGTGGTCAGAGGCTGTCTTGGACACAGTGAGAATGAATTGGGTTTTCAATTCTTGGTGAAATAAAGAAAGGGGTCAACAAATCCCCTACCTTGGACTTCTGGAGGGCGGACTTTGACTCGCTAAACTGAGTGACTCAGAGAGACCCTAGGGAAACAGTCCTCAAAAACAAAGAGGGCCAGGAAGACTCAACACGCTTTAAAAAAGAAATAATAAAGGTGCAGGAGCAGGCTGTCCCTTATGTGCTTACAAACAAGCCAGCATGGAAGGAGAACCGTCTGGTTGAATAGGGAGTTTTTGTTGCAGCTCAGGGGGAAAAGAGAGTTTATAACCTCTGGAAGAAGAAGCAGGCATATCAAAAAGAGCATAGTGATGTCGGTAGATCATATAGAGACAAAATTGGAAATGCAAAAGTTCATCTAGACCTCTATGTGGCAATCACTTTAAAAGATAACAAAATGTATTTTTATAAATATATTTTTTAAAAAAAGGTGTTTTCATAAGTACACTAACAGGAAAAGAAGGGCCAAGGAAAATCTCCATTCTCTACTGGGCATCGTGTGGAATATTGTCACCAAGGATGAGGAAGAGAGTGAAGTACTTAATGCCTTTGTCTCAGTCTTTAACAGAAAGACTGGTTATCCTTAGCTCCTTGACCTGGGTAACAGGGACAGGGAGCAGAATCCAGGAGGAAGTAGATAGTGACCTGCCACTTTGACAATTGTGACTCTATAGGGCTGGGTAAGGTACACCCAAGGGTGATGGTGGAGCTGGCAGAGGGGCTCACCAAGGCGCTCTCCATCATTTATTATCAGTCTTGGTTAGCTGGAGAGGTCCAATATGAGTGGAGGTTGGCCACTGGGATGCCTACATACGAGAAGTGACATAAGGGGGATCCAGGACACTACAGGCCTGTCAGCCTGATCTTGGTGCTGGGGAAGGTTATGGAACATATTTTCTTAAGTGTGATGACAGGGCACTTACTGTAAAACCAGAGGATCAGGCCCAGGCAGCAGGGGTTTAGGAAGGGCAGGTCCTGCCTGACCAACCTGATCTCATTTTATGGCCAGGCTGGATGAGGGAAAGGATGTGATTTTTGTCTACCTGGGCTTCAGTGAACCCTTCAATAGAGTTTGCCACAGAATTCTCCAAGGAAAGCTGGCCCATGGTTTGGAGAGATGTTCTCTTTGCTGTGTTAAAAACTGTCTGGATGGCTGGGCCCAGATATTTTTTAATTATATTAACAAGTCCCAGTTTTAATGGTATTACCAAGACGTTAATTGGTTTGGTCTGTTGAAAAATGAACTACTTGCAAGTATCTCAGTTTTGCTACCATATTAACTATGAGTATTAAGTAGGGTATTTGTATGAAGTAAAAGCTTCACTGTGCTGAAAAAACATTAGGAAATCTTCAGGAATTCAAGACTGCTGCCATATTGGCCAAAAATTATTTCTTAGACTGAGTTAAGATTTGATCGTGATTTAACTGTGCTCAAGAGTAGCTGCCAGGAGTTTTTGATTGCCACATACACAGGTGATGACAGCTGCCTGCTGTTAGCATTTTGAGAGAAGGTGGGGGCAGCCAATTGTTAGAAATCAAGAAATGTCTAAATTGCCTTTTGATTTGGGATCATTAAGAAAGCCTCTGAGTACTGGCAAATTTGAATGCTCTACAAAGTGTTTAGGGTATAAAAGAAACCTCTTAAAATTAGATTTGCTTTCATGAATGAACACTAACTATTAGAGTGTGCTTGAGAGCTGGATCATCAGCTTATACACCTGTAGAGAGGCAGCTAGATATTCAGAGTGAAGAAAAACCTTGTATTTATTTCAAACAACAGATACATGCATGGTCTCTTGGTTCTGACCACCTATTCCTTAAGCTTTGTGATTTGTGTTTGAAGCTGCATTTTTTTTACAGAAAACTGAATTAAAATATTAATTTTGTTTTGGGCTATGAAGAGTCAGGGAAACCAAAGTGAACGGACATATTTCTGCATATTCAATTTTATATACTTTTCAGACTAATTCCACTCAACTTTTATAGGTTTCTCATTTCATGTCGATGTTCCTCAGGCTCTTCAAAGAATAGTTTCCTTTGTAAATAAATTCTTTTTTCTGTTCCCTAAAGAATCTGTGTCTTTTCCTGATACACTTCGGAAGGAAATTAATCTGGAGCACTTCTTATTTTTTTTTTTCACTTTCCTTCTTCATGGTATTGAAGGTATTTAACACCTTTAACTTCAAGAAGTTATTTTAAAGGTTCAATATTTTTCTTCTCTTAGAGTTGAAAGAGGCATTATTTTCCTAGATCCATGTCCTTCTGGCTGCCAGTTTGAGTTTGGCTTCAGCCTGCAGTCCTACTTCCCATCCTAAACACTGGACCGTAAAGCGGTGGTTGGACTCCAGCAGTGTGAGTCTGTGTAACTTTGTAAAACACTTTGCTCTGCAGGTTTTCATTCCAATATCCCTGGCCAAGTACTGAGTGTAGAACTCAGTGAACAAGGAGCTTGGCTGCAGTTTTGTGGTCTGGATCAGACTCCTTGCCAGTTGAAATTTATTCATATCTCAAGAGTGGAGGTCTTCCTGGAATTAAGCCAAAGATCTGTTCTTCCCTGAGGTGGGATTATGGTAAAATGGGAGCTGTATCAGGATTAAAAGTGATAGTTTTATCACTTAGTGGACTCCCTGGCTAACTTCCACTCAAAGAAAGCTGAGTTAGAAAGGGATAAACACCCCTCATTTTTCTCTGCATGCCTGGCATCAATATTGCTTAAGAACTTCAGAAAATGAGTTGCAAAGCAGGGGTAAGGCTTTTCAACTTTGAGAGATTTCATCTTTTTCAATTCCTTTGAGGGCCATGTGTGAGCTATCCTTTGGATATCTCTTTGGAGACCACAGGCTTCTCTTGTGTCTCTTCAGGAAGAAGGTAGTCAGATTAGAAAGGTAAGGATATATTAGGAGACATTGTCTTTTAGGCCTTCTATCCTGGGAACTGGATAGAAAAAAGAGTCATTCCTTTCTGTGAAGAAAGTCTTCAGTACCAGGCCCAGAATTTGGCTCTAAAGTAATGCAATCATATTCTCAAATGGGGAAAAGATACACCTTTTTTTTTTTTTTTTTCCTTCTTTTTTTTTTTTTTTTCAGTTTTCTCCATAAAATATTTGAGGAACAATCCAGAAGTAGATGCAAAAGGACTTAACAGAAGAAAAGTTCTGCATTCCTCAGGGAATGGGACATAATATGGGCAAGATGTTCACTCCAGAAACTGACTTTTTTGGTATGAACTATTAACCATTTTTGAACAGCGTTTTCAGACAAAGAGGATTATATTTCATTTAGCAATGGCCTACATCCCTCACTCTTTAATAACGCCATTAAATTGTTTCCACAGAGTTGCTGTGGAAACCGGACCAGAGACTTCTAATGTCATACTCTAGTTAAAATGTTACTCTACTCTTGAAAGAACTGCCCTGTCAAGATTTTACATATGTGCACCTTTCCTTTTAAAATCTTATCTGACTTCTGAGTAAACCTGATTTGATCTCTGTTGCTCCAGTTTTACAGTGCTGTATGTCTTATATGTAAGCTGTAAAGGAGAAGTAGTATTTCTCCTGTGAAACCTGAGAAAGATCTTTGAGGTTAAGCCAATGGTTTGATGCTACCTGCTATGTACTTGTTTGACATTATTTTGAAAAGTTTTTCTCACTTCCAAACTAAAAATAGAAATGTATATTCATTGACTAATATGAAACACAAAGAATCAAATTCTGTCCTTAATTACACCCTTACAAATCCGGTGTAAATTCACCGAAGCTAGTTCAGTTAATTTGGGCATCTCCCAGATGTAAGAATCCTGTCTTTATCTCATTCTTTAGAAATTCTTCTACTTTAACAGGCACCCATCATGATAGAAAAAAATAGTTATTCATCTTTGAATTATAAATACCAAGAGTGTTTCTGGTTTGTGTGTTCCAAGTATAAATCAGTTTCCACTTTGTATTTTAAGAATACTGTTCCAACATTGCAGTTTACCAAAGAGACCACAGAGATTACTTTTGCCAAAAATTGAATTATATTCTTCTTGCCTTCATTCTGTTCTATCTTTGTCTGCTGATTCTTGACAATAATCCAACACCTACCACGGTGTTACTCATTCAAAATTTAGAAAGCAAAAAAACCCATCAAATTCAGCACTGTTTTTATTTTATTTTTCATCTTCTTTTGGTAAATTTCCATTTTGTCTACCAGTAGAAATATTTTGCTGCATATTTCAGTAAACTGTCTTTTGGGTTTTTTTTCAAAATGTAAAATTAAGCATGCAGAAATTAGCTTCTATAACCCATGTTCCACTAATACAGCAAAAGTACTTTACAAATTCTAACTGAAGATCAAAATGAACAGAATTGTAGAATCACAGAATTACTTTGATTTGAAAGGACTTCTAGTAATTTTCTAGTTTCATTCCTTTCTCAGAGCAATCACCTTAAATTTAGGTGAATTTACTCAAGATCTTGTCCAGGAGAGTTGTAAATATGTGCAAAGATAGAGATTTTACAAGTTCTTTTGGCAGCCTGTCCCACTGTGTTACCACCATCATTGTGAGGATATTTCCTGTATGATTGGCTGGAATTTCTCTTGCTGCAAGCTGTTACCATTGTCTTTTGATCTCCTGCTGGAGACCTGGCTCTGTTTTCACCGACTTATTTTAGTTGATGATGGTGAATGAATACCCTTAGCTTTCTCCTTTTGGATCTACAGGTACTCAACTCCCTATGCCCCTTCTTTTATGTTTTGTGCTTCAGCTTCCTAACCATCTTGTTTACCCTCCTTTAGACTTTCCAGTTTTTCAACATTTCTTATATATTTGGATGCAGTACTCCTGATGGAGTCCATTAAGGATTTGAACAAAATAATTTCTCTCTGATATTTGGGTTCTGTGGATGACTTTTCGACATGTTACTAGCTTCTGGAATGCTGACTTTTAGCTTGGAAGTTCAGGATAGGTTCCTGGTTATTTGAAACTGTCATTGTTCCAATTAGTCCAAAATTACTAAGATAATTTACTAGAGATAAAGAATTTCCTCTTGCTGTGATGAAGCCAATATGTACTTTGGTATGTCAACAGCTGCTGAAGTTTGACACTAGGACAGGTTCCCTCAAAATCGGTGTCAGATATATTTTGATGTTCTTTTTTATGTTGAATGTTTCCTAGTCAGTAGCATACATCTTTTTCATTCAAAGTTTCAAGAAAATTTTTCTGTAACTTAAATTATTAAGATAGTCACTGAAGCATTGTGTGCCGTTGTAGCCAAAATTATACTCTCATGTACAGAAACACAAATGTATTACAAAGTGCCATGAAACTCCTTCTTCTGCACAAGTCACAATATAAGATTTTCAAAATAAGAATGAGAATTTCTTTCCCCACTAATTGAGCAAGTAGAAGTAGAAATGTTTCAGTTTTTCACTTCACTTTAACCAGACCCCTTTAACTTACTATTGCATTCTGATGTATTGAGACTAATGGACTAGAATCATCTCTCCCAAAGGCTAATTCTTTTCAATGAGGTATTCACAAAGCTACATTATTAATATATATATTTTAATAGCCATAAAGTCAGAAATTCATCTTTATAGAAATGTTGTCTAACTAAAAGTAGAACTCCTGTAATTTTCATACTTAAATATTCATAACCAAGGCTTCTGAAGGATACACAGTAGTGCTTCCTACCTTGATCAAAGGAAACTTAAGAAAAAAAAGATCATCTGACTTAGTATTTAATAAAATTATCTACAGAGAGCTAATATAAGGAAATGGGAAGATTTTCTGGAAGTTAGTCAGTATTCAATAGCGTGCCCTAGCTTTGATTCTGGAGAAAAATGTGTTTCAAATTCAAATTAAAATTTAATTTTGAATCTAGAACCAGTATCTCAATCATTAAATAATTTTAAATTGTCTATGGCTCTTGTGTCACTGGCATACTGTTCATCTTTCAAAAAGAGTTTTTCTACTATAATATCATACACACATGCATTTCAGTTCTGACCTCCAGGACCTAATTCTGCTATTTCTGACAGAAGTATTCCCAGCCAAATTCTAAAGGAAGGACTAATAGGCATTTCAGATAATAGTGGGTTGTTTCTTCGTCACTTTCTAACTCAAATATATTATTCTGGATTTGCTATCAGGTTTTCATAATTAGTGTCATTTCAAAATGAAAAGATAAGATTTCTTGGAAATTTCCAACATACTTCCAATGTACTTTCTAGGCTTCTCTATTACAATCCTTTGTAATGGCTTGAATTATTTTCTTCCTTTTGGTTTGAATATATTAAAGTGTTTGAAAGAAAAACAAAAGTGGTGACATGGTGTTGACATTCAAACATGATATCCTCTTCAATAAGAAAATTCACTGTTTGGGCAGCGGAATGCTATTTCAATATCTCTTGGTTTTATTACCTATAATGTTTCATTAATTATTTAATTGTTCTCACTTTTGAAATTAGTAACAATCTAAAATATTTAAAACACTAATACATTATTAAAATAATTAGCAGGCAAAGTGGCAAGTTGCTCAATAAAGCAGACACTTAACAACTCCTGGTGTTGTCAGCCTGTGACAAAAATACTGAATAGGTGATTTCCTTTTAGAATAGCTTGCAAAACCCTGGGCAGTCAGTACTCCCAGTATACATCACATTTCAAAAACTTCAGTTATTTATTTAGTTCAGATATGGAGGATTTCTACCTATTTCCACCTTTCTTTGAGCAATTCTGAAGAATAGTGGCAGTAGAATAGTGGTCTAATTCTTTGTTTGTGTTTTTTTGTGAAGATCATACATTGTGTCTAGAAGTTACAGCCATTGTAATCTGGATGCAGCTGGGATCTCTACATAGAGAATACTGACTATTTTAACCTGTTGGATAATAAGATAAACAAGTAATAAGTAAAGTAAGGACTCATTAATTTGGCTCATGGACAAGCCTGAGAACTGAACTTTCATTGGATTTTGGTAATCTGAGTGGAAAAAAAAATATTTCAGAGATAAAGTGTGAAAAAAGTGTTTTCACCTTGTATTTCTGATTCATTAACACTGGGTATATATACCTAAATTGATTAAAGTGTACTTACTAATATAAATTTGAAGGGTTATTTCTGGTCTTTTTTCAAATTCATGTTTGCTTGTACTTGAAGTTTGATGTGTATGGAATAGAAATTTGTTGTAAAGAGAGGTAGAGACTTTAGAAACTGCTGTGTTCACAGCATACCTTTTCCACCAAGGCTGGAGAATACAGAAAAATCATTACTGAATTTTCAATGCTACACCATTTTTCAGGAACTTGAAAAATGTTTGTATAACACTATGGTAACATCATTCTCCTGTGTTTATCAGACCTCCATTTGAGAAGTTGTTCATTGCAACAGCAGAGAGGAACACTGGAAATAGTTTTGTGACTTAGCAGTTGGCATCAAGAGGCCATGCTGACAGAATCTCATCACAGAATAAGTTAAATCTCAACAGTATCAACATTGAGCTGAAAGCTGTACCGCTGTATCCCCTTAGTTCCAGGTCCTCAGCTGACTACTGTTAAAGTTCTTTTTCTTCCCCCTAAACTGGAACACCTACAATGTACATGTTGCAATAAACCTGCACCAAGTATTGAGTACTCAGGTATACAATCGCCTCCTGGGACAGAAAAAACTTTGATTCAAAGCCATTCCTTGGTACAGGCTGAGATAGGTTTCAAACATCTTCTGATTTCCAGAAAACCATCCTCACCGCTCACTTTATAGGCCAACAGAGGAGCAGGTCATCCAAGAACCAGGGATAAACTTGTGCCTACCTTTCTCATGAGCCTAACTTTTAAAAGAACTAAATCTTCTTACCTTAAATTAAGCATTTTGACAATTTTTGTCAGAATTTTTCACTAGATTTCTGAAAAATCCCAAGACAACTTTTTAACTAATAACTCATTCACCAAATAAAATACACTTAGTTATGTTAGAAAACATAGTTCAGAACTGATGTAATTCAGAGCTGTTACACAGACAGATTATATTCAATTTCTCCAATGTAAATTTAATGCTGTAACTTCATATTATGACATTACACAAATGCAAAGGTCTTACAAGGAATAATCCTGTGTTTTTCCATAGATTTAAATTAGTTATTTATCTACTTTTTAGCAATAGCATTAAATTGCCCTTCAAAATCATAACTTGCTGTTCATAAACAAAAATGAAAAGGGGATTTCTGCACAACATGTGGAGTTATCTCACATGTAATGAACGTGATAAGAACCAGCATTAAAAAGAAAAATAAAAATCCACTACTTTAAACCCTCCAAGCCCCTACAGTACTTCCTATAAGTATTTAAACATAGACATATAAAATATAACAAACACTTTCTTCCTCTTTGTACACAGAAAATAGCACATATATGCAGGCCATTATGCCTAGAATAATTACATTTTTTCAAATAAAGAAAATATGTTAAGCTGCTCAAATTTTTGTGTTCTCGTGAAAGTATTTCTATCTGTCTGTAATCTGCTTGAAATACTTAATGCAATAGTTTGCTCTAGAGAGTGGTAGAAAATAATGGTTATGATACTATTATCTGGTCATAATATAAATAAAAACATTTACTTGTTTTGGCATAGAAAACCAATGCATCTACTGGCAATGTATGACCAGTAACAGAGAAGATGCTAAGTCATTCATAAAAATCTATCAAAACCCAGTGAAATGCAAGAATGGAAGAAGCATAATACAACAAAAATGCAAGAGAGGAATATTCATGACCATTAGAAGGAGCAAGTGTTCAGTAAATATTTTTTTCCCACATTCAGAGAAAAAAGCAGATTGATGTATCATACAAAAATTATTTTGGTGTATGTTAGAATTTTGAGTTTCTTAATAATGTTTAGTTGAAACTTGAAAAATTTGAAATTTGAAACTTGTTTATTTGAAAACTTGAAAAATCCTAAGAAGTTTAAAAAGTGAGGCTGTTGTAACATTTAAAAAGTTAAGCACTCCAACAAAATCTCTCTGAATTATGGAATTGGACAGGATCTCGTATACATTGTATTTATTTTTATAGAAATCATAGTGTAGTGGAAAACATTTAGAATTTGTAGTTAGGGCAGACTGATGGAGAAAAAACTGTACAAGATCACTGAAGGTATTAGGTATGTTGTTTGCCACCTAAGAACATGATTCTTTTAGTAGCTTGCAGTAACAAGAATTATTTCGTGTTCTATAAAACCTACACACTTAAAGTCAAAAGATAGGTTTCTCAAACATGTAGAAAATGTTTTATTCCCATTTGTGCTCCACAGCTTAATAATTCAGAGTTTTATTTGTTTATTACAGATATTGATTCAGAGTAAATGTGTAGGTACATTGATATGGAATTCAAAGAGTAGAGATAGGAACTTTTGCATAATTAATAAGAATGGCTGTAATGTTTCAGAAAGAGGCCTGTCAGCCATATATTTTGTTTCAGTGGTCATTGGATCAAAAACAAAGAGCAACCACAGAAGAGCTGGAAGAAAACTAATAAACTAAAAATAAAAAAAATCCACAAGAAGACATCAAAGTAAGTATGGGGAACATGGTATATGTTTTCCTACTACCTTTCTAATTATCTGATATGACACTTTTTAAAAATAGTCTTGTTAAAAACCTAACAATCAGTCAATACTGGTAATGTGCTGAGGAATAGACTTCTGTGTGATATTTGAATTGGACCCTCAGTGTAATGGGGGAGGGGGGAAAAAAAGCACTCACAAAATCAATGCAGTCACAAAATACAATAATCCCTGTATTAAAAGGATTAAAATTTGGCTAACCAATAGACCACAAAATGTAGCCCATAAATGAAGACTCATCTTCCTGTTGAGGTTGCTTTAGTTCAGATATTCAGGAATCTGTCCTCGCCCCATTGATCTTCAATACCTTTGTAAATGAACTGGAATAAAATATGGAAGCATTGCTTGTAAAATGTGCAGATAATACAAAAACTGGTGGAGAGAGAAGTTACAGTGGTCATAGGTCAGTTATAAACCAGGTTGATCTGATTCATATAGTGAAGTTGGCTCATTTGATGAACATGAGGCTGAACACTGCCAAATGCAAGGTCACGCAATGTACAAAGAAAAAATGTAGACTGTGATTACTAGATGAGAGATTGCATCTTATAGTGCATTACACTGGAATGGCTTACCACAAATAATCAAATAAACATGAGCTTTTCAGGCCATACTCTCTGAAAGAGTCTTCCTAGATGTATAGACAATTACCATATAGAATGTGGCCATGGTATGAGGTGTTCCCCTTGAATAGAGAATAATACTGGCAACTCTGCTTGAAAAGGGGATATTAAGACATCAGAAAGGGTTTTAGAAGAAGCCATAGAAAACTTTCAGAATATAATTTTTTTTTCTATTGAAAGACAGCTAAGACACTCCATGTGGTACATTTATCTAAAAAATTTTGAGAAGAGTCTTCATTATCATCAATGTGTCCACATACATATGAATTTCTTACAGTGAATGCCCCTGCATTTTATCACAACAAGACACAGAATCCTAATTATTGGATTATAAAAACAGGGAAATTAGTAGTGGGCAAACCTTTAAATTAAATTATGATTTTTAAAATGCAGTTATTTTTGATTTATTAGTAACTCACCATTTGGGCAACTTGTTCAGACATAAATTTTTCTCACCTGAAATTCTGATAACAAATTACCACCTTTCTGAAATAGCTTGTGATTAAACACAAGTTACAGAGATGTTGAACAGCTTACTGAACAGAAAATTTTGTTAGAAAATCAGATTACTGTAATTCTTTCCTCAGGCCTTTAAATATTTTTAACTACTTCAAGTTTTATGCTATGGAGGTTTTTCTTCCATTTTGGAGCCAATCTCAAGTACTAATGCAAAAGCCCTGGGATGCTGTGGCTTCCCAATGTGATGCCAAACACAGAATACAGGCATTACAAAATGAATTATGGAGAGAAATGGAATGCATGCTCAGGAAGGTTGATGCTCACCCATTCCTTTTCACTTTACTGCATTTGCATACAGTAAAGCTTTTAAAATATTAATGCTTTTGAGATGTAAATATTTTTAACAGACTGATTTGGTTACTTCTCTGATGTTCATATTTTATATTTATCACACACTAAATGAGAAGTATTTTCTGAATGGAACAGAAGAGTTTCTGAATGGAACAGAAGAGTTCATTTGGAAAGGACCATCTAGTCCATCTGCCTGGCTGCTCCAGGGCTGAACAAAAGTTAAAGAACAATATTAAAGGTATTGTCCAGATATCTCTTAAGCATTGACAGGCTTTAAGTATCAGCTACCTCTTCAGGAAGGCTGTTCCATTGTTTTATCACTCTCTTGGTAAAGAAACAGTTCTTAATGTCCGCACTCCCTGGACCTTCTCCCATCACAGCTTTTTACAATTCCCAGTCATCCTGTTGCTGAATCCCAGGGAGAAGAGATCAGCTCCTCCCTCTCCAGGTCTGCTCCCCAGGGAGCTGTACAGAGCAATGAGGTCACCCCTGAGCCTCCTTCTCTCCAAAGCAGACAAACCCAGAGCCCTCAGCTGCTCCTCACAGGATGTGCCTTCCAGCCCTTTCACCAGCTCTGCTGTCCTCCTCTGGGCCATTCCAGGACCTGCCCACCCTTCTCAGAGTGTGGGGCCCAGCACTGCACACAGGGCTCAGGGTGAGGCCACACCAGGGCTGAACTTGAAGAAATGTACAGCCCAAGGTCCATCAGCATAAGGCAAAAAATCCCATTGGATATTTCTGCTCTTTCATGTTCTCTAACGACCTTCAGCACTTAGTGGTCAAATGGTGAAATGGCTTTCTTGGGCGGCCTCTTGCTATTAACACAGCTAAAAAAGCCTTTTTTTCTTGTCCAACAAAACACTGGCCTGTTTCAACTCCAGCTGAGCTTTAGCCTTTTTTTGCCTTCTACCTGGGTATGTGAACCACATCTCTGTAATATTTCTGCAATGCCTAAATTCTTCCATAGATCACAAAATTTCCTTTTCCAATTGAGTCCCAAGAGGAATTAACTGTTCAGCCAAGCTGGTTTTCTTCCACTCCTTGACTTACAACAAAATAGGGGTCTGAATCATAGAAGTCTAGAATAGTGAAAGTTTGAAAACATTCTGTTCAACTATTTACCTAACACCATAATGTTCATTACTAAACCGTGCCTCCCAAATCCACAGGAATTTTGAAAATTTCCAAGCATGGTGAATGCACCACTTACTGGGCAGCTTGTTCCAATCCTTTGGATGGTCCCTCTGACCATCCTTTCAGCAAAGAAATTCCTCCTAATACCTAATCTAAACCTCCCTTGGTGCAACTTGAGACCCGAGCATCCTTATCTCCAGGCTAAACAATCCCAGCTCTCTCAGGCAATCCTCATCAGACCTGTTCTCTAACCCTTCACCAGCTCCATTGCCCTTCCCTAGACATGCTCCAGCACCTCAATGTCTTTTTTGCCATGAGGGACTCAGAACTGAAAACAGGATTTGAGGTGCGGTCCCGCCAGTATGGAGAGACAATCCCTTCCGCAGTCCTGCTGGCCACACTGTTGCTGATGCCATTGGTCTTCTTGACCACCTGGGCATGGGGTGGCTCATGTTCAGTTACTGTTGGCCAGCTCCCCAAAGCCCTTTCCTATTGTATACCTTTCCAGCCTGAGTGCCCAGAGCCTGTAGCAGAATGGGGTTGTTGTGACCCAAAGGCAGGACACAGCACTTCACCTTAAGAATCTCACACTCAGCTCATTGATCCAGCCTGCCCAGATCCCTCTGCTCTCCCAGAGCCTTCCTGCCCTCCAGCAGATTAACTCTCCCACCTGACTTGGTGTTGTCTACAAATTGATTGAGGGGAAACTCAGTCAACCCATCATCGAAGTGGTTGATAAAGATCTAAATAGGACTGGCCCCAACACTGAGCCCTGGAGAACCCCACTGCTGACTGGCCACCAGTTGGATGTAGCTCCATTTACCAACACCCTCCAGCCCCTGCACTACAGACAGCTTTCTACCCAGCTAGAAGCAATCCTGTCGAAGATGTGGGAAGACAGCGTCTCCAGGAAAATATCTGGGGGACAGTCAAAGGCTTTAGTTCAGATCAGGCAGACATCCACAGCTTTCTCTTCATCCAGTAGGCAGGTCACCTTGTCACAGAAGGAGATCAG
Source organism: Pyrgilauda ruficollis (assembly GCF_017590135.1). Taxonomy (NCBI): domain Eukaryota; kingdom Metazoa; phylum Chordata; class Aves; order Passeriformes; family Passeridae; genus Pyrgilauda; species Pyrgilauda ruficollis. The sequence continues at coordinate 4,175,861 of NW_024526933.1, forward strand.
GTTGATCAAGCAGGATTTGGCTTTCCCAAACCCCTGCTGGCTGGGCCTGATCCTCAGGTTGTCCTGCATATGCTATACAAGGGCCTGATTGTGATCTGCTCCATGACATTTCCTGGTACTGAGGTCAGATTTAGAGGCCTGTAGTTCCCGGGATCCTTCTTACAATCTCTCTTGTAGATAGGGGCCACATTTGCCAAATTACAGGTAGCTGGAATATCCCAGTTATCCAGGACTGCTGATAAATTATCAAAAGTGTCTTGTGAAACATTTTCACCAGCTCCCTCAGTACCATTGGATGGATCTTGTTCAACCTTTTAGACTTTGGTATGTCTAAGGGGTGTAGCAGGTCATTGACCATTGCCTCTTAGATTGTGGGGATTTCCTTCTGCTCCCCATCCTTGTTTTCCAACTCAGGGGGCTTAGTACCCTGAGGATAATGTATCTCCCTTAAAGACTGAGGGAAAGAGGCATTGAGAACACCAGACTTTTTCTCATCCTTTGACACTGTGATTGTTTCTGCATCAAACAAAAGATGGAGATTCTCCTTAATTCTCCTTTTCCTTGTGGTACTCCCAAGTTGCCTGCTCCTTCTTCCAAAGGTAATCCTCTCTTTGTGTTTTTCTCTGAGTTCAAGTCAAAACTCTCTGTTCAATCAGGTTGGTTGTCTTTCCTTCCATCTTGTCGTTCAGCACATAGGAACAACACCTTGCTGAGCTCCAGGATGTTTTTTCCAGGGCAATCTACTGTCAACCATATTAGTCATTTGAGGTTTGGTAGAAGAAGTTTGAAATAAAACCCAACCTTTCTTCTTTTCTCTTCTGAAAAAGATTTTTTTCCCCTATGTTTAAAGAAGAATCATTTGGGATTTGACATTTATTTCTGTTATATAAACCCTGTTCTACAGGCTATTTATGTAAGTGTTTTCATAAATTGCTCAATTATGTCCATTAGGTCCTGAATACAAAACTAAAATATGTAAGTGCTTTAAGTGCAACCAGAGGAAATTTCCAAGTCCTCATGAGTTACCTATAAAGATTTACCCAAGCACTTAGATGCCTATGAGGACATAGACTTATTTGAGCCTGGTTGGCTTTTATCTCTTTCTCGCAAACATTTTTTTTCTTACCCTGCTGTATGACTCTTTAATGCAGGATGAGTAAGCAGTCTTTACAGTCAGGACTGGAAACCTAGGGTTCTCATGTCTTATAGAAAAATCTCCTCAGAGAAACAGATCCTACTACATTCTCAGCCTTTATGATTCCCTGAAAACTGGATTGCCACTGTTTTTTAACTTCCACAGAAGAGATGGAAGGTACTTTCCATTCTTGTAGGCCACAGAATAATGCTAGGCACCTTTCTAGGAGGCAAGAAAAGTGTTTTGAAAGGCTTCAGGATGAAGGAAGACTTAAAAGCCACATTTTCACTTCCTAGTACCTCAACCACTACCACCGCTCCTGGCATCTTTTCAAAGCAAATAGTGGAACACTTCAATTTCCAGCCATTCCGGTTTTCATCCTGTTTCCAGAATGAACGGCATGAGAAGCTTTGGCCAGTGAATATAGGTGTTGTGTAGTCTCTCTGGAATAGGGGGATATGATAAACCTTAAGCAACTTCCTTGTGATCTGTGCTTCATGTATATCCATGTATTAACAGCCACATTAACAGATTGTAATCTAGGGATCTGTCTTTTCCCATATGTTGTATGGGTTGTGTAGATGGCTTGATTTTATGACTTCTTATGAGTAATTAAAGGGGGAAAATGGAGGGGCATGTGTTTCACTGACAAGTCTTCTTTTGTGAATCTTCATGTTTCAAGGCAGTGTATGCAGCCCAGACAAGAAGATCATATTTCTCCTCATTTTCACCAGGGCCAGAAGAAACTAAAGAGGACTTACAGTTGAAAGTTGTTTACCATAAAATAAATATAGAAATTAATATCCTGATTAGAAGATAGTTACCACATCATTCTGGCTGTTTAGAAATAATCTTAAAACCAATAACTTGATTATTAAATATGTAAAGGTGAGGAAACAGGATTTGTGTGAATAAAATAGCACAGTACAAATAACTATAAGTTAGAGCCTAGAAATTAAAAACTAAAATTATAGACAGCAAACTCTATAAAACACAGCCAGTAAATTTGGTTTACTACTGTTATTGTCAGGATAATGTAACAAAGAGATGGATGATTTAATATCATTCGGTTAGCTAATTTTAACAGGCTTGGCTACAAGCGTTAACTTATTTTTATATTTTATTTTTTACTTGCTCGCTTAGCCCAATTTGCACAACAAAAGCTCAGATCTGCACACACGTACATCTGGTGAAATGCTGTTAGCAGAATATCATATAGTCCTAATTCAAATAAATTATCTTTTGATTGTCTCCTCAAAAAAAGTATTTGGCCTTGACTTATGTTTTCACAGGAATTATAGAATCATAGGAATTATTGAAAGGCACCGTATCACCAAGGGCCTACCGTCAAAATGACATGCAAACCTATGCACATCCCAGAATGCTGCTATGCAAGACGTACCAATTCGCTGAGTCAGCAGGTGCTGTCAAATGCAAATTTTAAGTCTCCCTGTGGTAAAAAAACCCAAAGCCCAACAACAACAAAGGAGCCTTCTTTTTGATTAAATACTAAATCTGCCTTATTTCCAGGTCAAATTAAACACAGCACAGTATCTCAAAAATATGAGTTAGGAAAGAAAGAGCACCATTATATGACTCATGGAAGCAGGTACCTGCAGTTTCTACTGAACTATGTGCAACATGTGCTATATTACGTGGGAATGTTTCACTTTATCAACACCAGTATTCAACTAGTACTTATTTGAGAACCTATTTAGTAACATTCACCAAAATTGGTTATTAACTTTAGTTGCTGCAAGATTATAATTCTTTCTCATAGGAATAAAATGAATCCATAAAGTATTCTGAAGCACCTATTACAACACCAAGCCACTAGAAAAAGCTGTTTGACTTCCCAGAAAGATTTGGCTCATTACAGCTTATAACTGGAAGAATGTTTCTGAGTATTTGGGCTTAAGAAACAGAGCTGTCTAATCCAGATGATGGGAGGTGATTATTCATGCTACTCCCAGCTTGTAGCACTTCATAGATTTTTGTCATTTTTAATAGAGTCTGGAAAAAAACCCCAAACCTGAAAATGAGTATATGTACATTTACATCAAGAGATTTAAGTCTACTTGCAACAATAGAACTTCTTTTGACTGGTTCAACCCAAAAAATAAAACAAAGAAAATGGTGACATCATGTAGGGGACAGTACTTTTGCTTTCCTATTGAGCTTTTTTATTGTTGTTGATTTTTTTTTAATTTCAGTAGCAACTTTCTATTAAATTTTAGCCATAAAGAAGCAAGCAAAATTGTTTCATTTAAAAAATATATTTTTCCACCTGGTTCTGTTTTTAGTGTCAAATAGAAGAGAAGGTGATTTTAGTTGAACATAATAGATTTTCAGATCTTCTTAGAGCACAGTTAGGAGATTATTGCTCCCTCTTTTCAGCAGTTTCTCTTAAGAATTGCTACTAATATTATCTGGCAGACATTGCAATAATAATTCCCATTAGCCAATAAAAGGCAGTAAATATTTAACTTGCAAAATTCTTGGAGCTCTGAAGCATGTAAATGAATGTTGCTTTTTTTTCCCAGAAGAAGTGAAAAAATGTCTGATAGTGCCCATTAATATATATAAAATTTAATATATTGATTACATTTCCAGAGGACATGAATCTAATGTGTTTTGTTTGACCCAGAACTGAAGAAACTATAATCTTCTGTTTTATTGTGAAAATCTAACAAGAATGACAGCAAGGCTAATGTTACAGGCAGATAAAAAAGGCAAATCAATTGCTTCATATTAAATGAAAGAAAATACATAAGTGACAACCAGGTCCTACAGGTCTTAAAAGTGAAACTACAGTAAAAATTACTGGAAGCACAGGTAAAGAAGGGAAGAGTGTTTGCTATGATGAGAAAATGAACTGCAAAACAACTTGTCAAATATCCACAGAAATGACAATATTGCATTTGTGAAGGATATAGATCAGTTGCTTCTGAGATCAAGAAGAGTTTGAATGATGAAAATAGGACTGTGGAATAAAAATATGAGGGTTTTTTGATGTTCCCCAGAAAAAAGTACCAAAACTGGAACATGGTTTGATTATGAAAATTATTGTAATTTCAAAAATCCCCAGCAGGCTGAAAGGTGGTTGGGGATGATCAGAAATGAGGGAAAGCATGGTAAGGGAAGGGAGATGATTGAAACATGTTCAGTCTTAAGGTAATAGCTGACCAGGAAAAGTTATTACCAGTACACATACTGGAGGAGAAATGGATATCTGAGTTACTGGCATGGAGAATTTAGGTGAATTTGTGCTTGTGTGTACCCCAAGAGCAGAAGTAAGAAAAGACAAAGTATACTATTCACAGCCCACTGTAGAAGGGATCAGAAGCATTTGTTGGAGGGAATACTGAAGAAACAATTAAAAAAATACAGATGTTAGAGTCAGATGCAAGCAATTTCTTAGAGCAGATATGAATTTTCTATTGTAAATTTGGTTTGATTAAGAAAAAGTCATTATAAAAATACACTGTGGAAAAAAATAAAAAACCCCCAGGTTTTAAATAGGTTTGAAATACACTGCTGTAGAACAATGACATTATGCTTAAGTTCAGTGTATTTCAGTCAGAAGCTTACCACCTAAAAGTCTTATATATCACTGTATAATTTACAATAGTTGTTTTATGCATCATTATCTTAATAGCTATGCCCAGATCATTACAATTTATTGTAGGATAATTTATGCATGTTTCAGTACTGTTTTATGCCTCTACTCATTGCTAGATTAAGAATTAACCCAGCCTGAAATTAGATTTTGCAGACTCCATCCTAAAGATAGGAATAGAATGAAAGAACCAACGTATAGGTTTCTTATATTACAAATGTCACTACGACAATGAGCACTGTGACCTGTCAGGAGTCACACTGACCTAGATGTAAGGTACTTGGCAATTTGACCTTCAGCCTTCAGTCTACCTATGGCAGGTGTGATAGTGCAGGATACTCCCAGTACACTAAATGACTTTTCTGTAATGGAGAAAGAGCAGAACATGGATCTGTCATCTTTTGAGAACTATACTGACTTTTCAGACTGGATAACTAGTGAGTGATTGGTGTGAATGGAAGGTCATTGAAAATCCTTAAATAAAAGAAACACATCCAGAGTGATTGTCAATTGACTGTTCATTGACTGAGAAGAAGATACAGTACTGCTTTTAAAAAGATACTGATTTTAAAAAGTCATCAGCTTTATTCTGCCCTTAGCTATATTTGTATAACTCTGGTAATATGCAGATAGTCTCATAATTCTTTAATTACTGTAGTATTTATTGCCATAATTAATCATACCCATTTACTTCCCTTCATCATTTTCAGAATATTTTTCCACCTATGAAAGGTGAATAGCAGCCCAAAGGTCCATATTTGTTAACAGTTGCCAAAAGTTAACAGCTGCTTTGTGAATCTTCTTTGTTCTTAATGCAAGACCCAAAGGGAAGGAATTTTTCTATTGATTTCAAAAAGCTGTCCTGTCTCTTCAATACATCTCTGGAATGCCAACAAACATGAGTTTGATCATCCTCTTAAATGTAAATACAAATTTAATTAAGTCCTAAAGACAAGGAAGAAATGTCCAAGCCACACGAAGTACGTAGAGAGTTTCTGGGTACAGAATATTCTCTATTTTGCACATGCCTCTTAAAAAAAATATTATAGAAGGCACAATAAATATTTTAAATAGTTTGGATAATGTAGATGTTGTATAAGAAGAGTATAGAAATATTGTTACCAGTGAATAACAATAATTTGGCGGGCCACTTCATTAAAGGGGACAAAGTACTGTGCAGTATTTACACTGCAAGCAGTATTTCCTTCCTTACTACCAGAAAGAAGTTAATGTAGCACAGCTTGCCCTGGTATGCCTGAATAATTGTTTCAAGGCAAGGTATTGGAAGGGTAGATCTAATAGATACTACAATTGAACTCAGTCAGAGAGCAGCTAGATGCATTATTGATTATGCACGCGCTTCAGAGTCTTGCAGTTTGCACATCAGCACTTGCACTAAGTAATAAACCTAGAAAATCTTAACATATCTTTTTAAACCAGCTAAGCAGAAATCATTTATTCCAGCAATTAAAAATATATATGGTCATGAGGTTACCACAATGAAGGATATTTATTTAGTTCAGTACTTTAAGACTTCTATTAAATATTGCATTCTCAAGATGACCTCTAGCTTCCACTCATTAGATAATATCAGGCATTTTTTATTAGGAATTGATGTGTTTCTTTTGCACATCAGTGCACAGTGGATAATTTAAAAATAAAAAAAAACCACATTGATGAAAGGAATAGAGTATGCTATTAGCAGCCTTTGATCTGGGAAAGTTGCCAGTCTAGCTGGTGTTAATTTGGGTAGTATATAAAAGAAAGAGCCTATACCTTCACATAAGCACAAGTTATTTCACTTCTATCAGGATTTTCCTTTTCAAGATGTAGATATTTTGATAAATGAAATGCTTTCTCTTCACATTTAGTTTATTAGGGAATAAGTTTCTCACCCTGAACTCCTTCATACCACTATTTCAATACTTTCAACTTTTTAAAAAGGCATTCTTTGTTGTTTGTTTGTTGATTGGTTGGTTGGTTGGTTGGTTGGTTTGTTTTAAATGCACTTTCTGGAAAATATCCTGAGGCAGTTCTTCAGTTGTTGTTCTTTTCCCCATCACAGACCATTATCTTTTGATGGAGCACATTTAGCCCTGACATGATAGCATTGCCTAAGCCTACAAAGTGTACTGTATCCCTTGAGAATAATAGAAGCAGAACCTGAGGAATCCAGAATCTGAGGATTTTCAGTGAGATGAAGGGACATAAATTCAACGAGAGTATTTGGATGGGGAGCAGATAGTGGAACTAAAAACTAGAACAACAAAGTAGCAAAGATGTGAGGTGTTCTCCCTTTTTACCTGATGCTGAAACCTTCAGACAGTTGATTACCACTTAACGCTCCATCACAGAGGTTTTCAGGGCTCGATGATCAAAATGTCTGCTGTGCAACACGCCAGTGTAAGGATCAGGATAAAGATATGCTGAGGAAGAAAGTCAGAGGACAGTTCAACCCATCATTTGGTTGCTCTGAGGGCTAGAATTTTATTATTTATGAGGCAGATGAAATCTGAAGTTCACCATAGTCTCAAAAAGGAATTAAAATTGCACCCTCTAAATTGAGGTATGTTGAATGGGTCAATGCTTTTGCTCCTGTTTCTTTATTTTATATAAAATAATTTCAGCTATCTCCCAGACTTGTTCTTTATTCCCTTCTTCCAGCTATTATACAGTCTGTCCCCAAAATTCAAGGTTATTTATCGAAAAAAAGCTAGATGGGTAGTGGGATTCTAGGGAAATGGGCTGGTCTGTCACTTGAAAGAGGTCTGTAAGAAGAGAAATTGCAGATATGTCTTCCATCCTACCACAACTGAGGAAGCAGAGCAGTGGACGGGGAGGAAATGAATATGGATTTGTGTTTGAAATTGCATCAATTAAGAGTTAAGCATTCACTTCAGAACACATCTCCATAATGTAAAGATGTTAGCTGTGCTTTTTTACTACGGGTTGAGCTCTTGCTCCTTTTTGTCAGAACTACAGAAAGCTCCCAAAGATCTCTAGTGTTGGCAGGTTCGTGGAAAAAGAATACATTTGAAAGGACACAACATATTAGCAAAAAAAAATTAGAGCATGAAAGGAAGAAGTCTCCTAGAATGGTGGTATTTGTGTTTCAGACACCTTCTTTGATGGAACTTTCACAGCAAATGGCGCAGCTCAAGACATTTAAACGCTCTCATCATAGCTATAGCCTTGGAAAGAGATTTTCAAAATTCACTAGGAATTTTATAAAATTAATGCATATAACAAGAGCATATAACAAGAAGCAGCATTGCAGTTAACCATCATTGCCTGAGGTCAGACATCAGTCCAATTAGCTGAAGACTAGGAACAGCAACATTATGTCTGTTACCAGAGACTACTTAATCTTTAAAATGCTTGTTATAAACATTAATTAATTCTGACTATATGTGTTTGTGATATTTAGATATTCTGTTCCCATGTGAAAGGATTAGCTGAGACAAAAAGAAGGGCTTGACTTTCAAAGGTACAAGCAGACCAAGACCTAAGACACATGTTGTCTCTTACTGGGAGCTTGACAAGTGCATAAATACTTTTAATGCCTTTGACGGTCTAAGAAAACTTTGGAAAATCCCATTTGGTACCATAGGTATTCGATATTTTTGAAAATGTGGCTTCCTGTGTCTTGCCAAGTCACGTGCCACATCAGAGGTAGCTGGACTGGGGTGAGTGTGTCTCAGAGCACCTGCACTGATAGTGTTCCCTAGCATGCCTAGAGATAAGCTGTACCTTTTCCAAGTCTGATACTGCCTTGAATTTTGACACAGGAAGTATAACCTCAATTAGGCTCAGTACAGCTACCCTTGGGCAGCATCCACATCATAACTTACACCACATTTTAATTCAAATAAATTCTTGAGGCATTTGATGCTAAAAAAAGTCTGAAAACCTGCACTTCTAGAATGTTCACTAGATTGAAATTGCCTTTCATACAATATTGCTGACTTGAGACTTCATTTGTTACAGACCATGAAGAAAACAGCTGCCCACAAGCCCTGTTTTCAGTTGCTCTATACCTTATCAACCATGCCCTGCAGCCCTTGTGAAGGACTGCCATTGTCATGTACTCAAATCCATTGAGTCCTCTTTCTGAGATCCTGTTATGCTAAAGTATGTTTTGTGTAATTGTAAGTGCTTGATCTCTTCTGCTCTTGAACCGCGTGCATCAGACAGTCATGGCTGTTTGAGATAAACAGGAATGCAGATTGACTGTAAATACTAGAATATGATGGGCCATCAGGAGCACCTTAGTGCTGCATTGCAGTCCTTGATACATAGACTACAGTAGTTCTGTCCCAGACACTTGCATCTGCGTGGGCAGGGTAGCACAGCTGTTTCATAGGGTGCAAATATCCTCCATATAGCGAGCGCTTGAGCCAGAAATGGAATTCCTAGTTTTTTTGAGGTTTTTTTGGTTGGTTGGTTGTTTTTTTTTTCCTCCCACTCCCTTGCCAAGAGATTTCCATTTCAGGAAATAACATACAAACAATAAACAACACAAAAGCTCTGGCCAATGTTCAACTGCGAATCCAAGAGGGCAGACAGCTCCTTGAATAACAATTCAACAGAACCTTTGGACAGCATTTAATTCACTCTGTGCAATCCAGCTGGAATCTGTTTGGTGTGCCCCCAAATCAGTCTGATAATGAGCTCATAACAGTTTGTTGATAGCAGACTGGCTGATTCATAAGCTGCTTGTCACTATTTCATAAGTGATATATGAGTCACAGATTTAAATAAATTCAAAATAAGAAATATTGAGGAGCCAATAAATCTGACTATTTCTTATGAATCTATCCAAACATCTCCTGCACTGTCATTCTGCTATTCACATTTTGCTAAGCCCATCTTCTTAGAACTTACCGTATATGCAAAACCAGCAGTGCAAGCAAGATCGTAATCAGAGCATAAAACAGACACATGCACTCTCCTACGTATTAATAAGTTAGTGGGGGTGGGTGAAAAAGAAATGGAAAATAAAACAGGCCTCAGATAATTCCAGAATGACAGAAGTGATGTAATGCTCAAATTACAGTTCTTTGAAGTAGGCTCTGGGTGAACTAAATACATAGCACATGGTGAAAATTGTGTGGCAACTGCTGTGCTAGAATTTGTCTTGATTAAGACTCCATATGAAAAGATAAATCTTTCTAAGTAGAAATAGGAGTTCAATGAATTGAAGCCAAAAATTCAGCATGCCATTTGAGTTCAGGAAGTGAAGTAAACATGATTTTGCATAATGTATTAGAAACCACTGTATTGCATTAGGAAAATTCACAATGTCTATATACTCTCTGAAGATGAGATAGAGCAGTTGCTAAACTTGCTGTTTAAATTTTAAAAAATCAAAATCATATTTGTTCAGACTGTGGTCTTAGCATCCCTAAAATGAATTAAGGCCTTTTTGTTGCTTTGTATGGCCTGGGTTGTGTTTCTGACAAAATCTGTGTCCTCCAGATCTAGAAAACACACTACTGTGGGGTCGTGGTAGAGAATGAAGTTTCCAAACTGGCTTTAGTATGAGCTGACTTGTTCTTTCTGACCAGTGTGACACCCTGCTATTACTGACTGTAGTTCATAGATGGGTTAATCCTGTGTGAGTAAAGGATTTAACCAAAAAGCATTTTCTTACAAAGTAGATAAGCGCGAACCCTTAATTAAAATATACTCAACAAACAGAATCCCCACAATGATTAATCTACATACATTGAAAAGCAGGAACAAAGCTGGCACAGCTTCATACCCAAGGCAAGCTGCTGGGCAAAAAGATTTGGAAAATATTTTAGACCAAATGTTTAATACTTGTAACATACACTAATTGATACAGCTATTTTCCCTATTACCTGTTACAGGTATATCTAATGACTGCATCAGCACTTTGTAGCTTATAATTATATATGTAATACAAGAGCTGAGGCTAGTCAGCTGAGGCTGCACATTTTGCAGTCAGTTGTGTAGGCAAATGGACCTGGATTTACCTTGCCACTGCCTCCAGGTCTTGACATTTCTTCAGAAGATTTTTTTTTTTTTTGTATTGATGTAATTCATGGACTCTGGGACTTTTTCCATTTTTTATGGTGTGATTATTCTCCCACCATCAGCTGATCTAATTTTAAAAAAATAGTTTCTTTTTAATTTTACTGGCAGCACTTAATTCTTGAGATGCATCATTCAAAATTTACATTGTTCTTCATTCCCTACAAAGCCAGTAGGATCATATTTTGATTATGTGTTTATTTGGTGCCTTAAATTATAAACTTGGCATTGGGGGAAACAAGGAAATATAAACAAGAATATTTCATGCTCTTCTATAGGGTTTTGGGATCTTTTGTGGTCACATTTTTGCAAACTGGTAGATATTATACTCCAAACCATTATTAACAAGGGATGACACTGAAGCAGAGCATTCATTAGAATACACTAGTAAAGATTTTAATTTTGTTTAAGTCAGAATATGCAGGGTGTAACTTGTGATGTAAAGCAGTGCACTTCCATTTAATTTAGTTGTGTCCCCAAATTTGAAGTGCCTGGTATTATAGTCCTAGAGTTTTCACAGAATCACAGAATATCTAAGTTTGGAAGGGACCAGTGGAGCATGCTTGCTATTAAATATTATTCTCTGTGTTAGAGTGTGGAGAAATGTTAGGTAGGTGGATGGTTCCAAGGACCTACTCACACTATTACACGTGTATTACCAGACAGTCATGTTTAACAAAATCCATACAATTAGGCATCTCAACCAAACATTCCCCTAGAATGACAATTGTAATATGGCATTGTTATGTTTATTATCACAGAGGGAAGAGGCAACCACACCATCACTCCTTAGAATGCAATGGATCATTAGTCATGGGGTGGATTATGGTGGTGCCTCCTCTTCCCCTTCTCATTGGGCCTGCTCTACAACATCAGCAGCTCCTGAAAAGCGTTGAATTAAGCAGTTGAGCACTGCTTTCCCTACCAGGAGCTTTTGCATGACAAAGACTGGAACAATTCTGACAGCAGCAGCTGCCTGAGCAAGGTGGGGAACAAAGGATAAGCAGTTGACTTTTTTATCCTTGATAAATAATTTACCTGAATTGTAGTCCAAGTGAAATGACACCATTGTTACTGGATTTTTTAATAAAAAACCCCAACCTTCCAGTTGTTACTAATTTGAGATAACAGGAAGGATAGAAACTTATGGGTGACTCAAGCAAATCCCTTTGTTACACTGTGAAGAGCAGTCTTAAGAGAGACCCTTTGAGTCCCAGAGCACTTAAGTGAGTTTTCCTAGGCTGCCACAGGCTGCACAGTAACTCCAAGTGGGATGATTCTTGGAGCTCACCATCACTCCTGTTTGTGACACTTGGAAGACCATTGCTGGCAGAGAGAAGTAGGCTGACTCTTTCAGGAACAACCCATGCCTGCAGAGAAAAATCAAGAGATTTGACATTAGTGTTTCACTGAACCTCAGGGAAATTTTTGATGGGTACCTTTGCCCGCTTATTCATGTAGATGAATACATTTCTGTGCCTGTGTGTGTGTGAATTGATTATGGTATGGATGTTGTAACTGTGGATCTATAATCAAAGTGTTGTCATAATCATAGTAAGTCCTGTTAAATCACTTTGTAACTATTAAATTAGTCAATGATTAAGTGCTGCTAAACCCTTTTGTAACCTTATATTTTTGCATTCATATCGTTTGCACCTTCAATCTTTTGCAACCTCTGTCTCTATGTAAATCATTCTTAGTTGATTCTAATCAGATTTTCTTATGTATGCTTCATCTAGGTCATAAGCAATAAAGTGAACTTTTCCATCAAGCTCTGTTAAAATTTCGCTTACATAAATTTATATTAAAATCAACTTTTTGCCATTACCCTTGATGGTGATTCTCTAAGGAGGCTATTCATGACAGCAGGCTACCCTTTTATTCATTCCTCAAATATCAATAAGCCCACCTCCGCAAAGATCAGAACTTTTGGTTAAGCTGTTTAGAGGGTGCAGCCAGCCCACCAGTGTGGGCTTGGATGCTCTGGGTGTGCCACCATTCACAATCCTCCTCTGCCCCATTCATGGCACTCAGGATGCAGAGGCAATATCCTGCTACACACCCTATTTCTCCTCTAGCTGTGGTCCCAAGGAGGTCCCAATGCCTGGGGCTATTCAGGAGATGACAATAACCTTGGCATATAATATTATTTTCAGCCAAGATGGAGGAGAAGGATCCCAGGTTTTATGCCCAGGGGTCTTGCACAAACAAAAGAAAATGCTGTTTTGTTTCCAAATGAGCAGCAGCAACAAAGATTAGAACCCAGTGACCACACTGGCGTGCTTAATGCATATGTGTGACAAGAACAATATGCCAGTTCTTAATGAGAAGCAGAAATTTTTGGCTCTGACAGTACTGCAAGATTTTCAAGCCTTTACAGCAACTTTTAACATGAGAGGCGTATGTGATGTTTTTCTTCATCTATAGCTACAAAAGTACACACAGACATCAAATGTACATGTGAAAAAAGGGGAGAAATTATGCATGTATAACAAAACAGACGGTGTGGTGATGACAATTTGTAGGCTACATATTGAATTTATTTCATTTAATAGACAATAGCCTGTCCTAATGTTTTAAGCCAACAAAGTATTTCCTGGCTCCCAAATGTTAGCTAAAATAACTTTTTTCCTTGTTAATTTCCAGTTCTTGGCTGCATTTTGTGCTAATTTCAAACATATGTCATATACAAAATATGTTAATTTTGAAAGCCAAATCTGGCAGGAGATGATTGTTGAACTGGCAGAGAGAGGTTTGGGACAAACAGACAAGCTCAAAGCTGGCAAGACGCATTTACAAACCACAATGTGTATTTTTTCAAGTCTTTTCCAGCTATTTCCATGTGCACACAGGCAGGAATAATGAAGGAAAGACAAATGGTCTGTAAGAAAATTTCAATATGAAATGAAAACACCTTTAATTTAGACATCTGCTGCATTTTAATTTATCCTATAAAGTTTAAAAAATCAGAGTTCAGTGTTTTATACAGTCCCTAAATACCATAGATGAAAATTTGAGTAATTGAAATGTGATGGTGTTTATGATGTATATTGACACTTTACTGAAACAACTGCTAGTGAAATTTGCCATAGAAAGGCAGATTGTTATGATTTTTGCAAAAATCATATAGATTACTGTCAGTTCAAAACAGATGCGCTTCACTTGTTCATTATGCTGCTTTACAGAAGTGATATTTTCTCAAAAACACTCCATGAAGTATTCATATAATTTAAAATAATCTCTCCTTGATATTGCCCTCTTTATAAGTTTAACCCAAGACTTATTCAATTTCATAGTCTGCTCACAGTCACTTTTGTTCCTTAAACTTTTTTGTACTAAAATATTTATATATAGTTTATATATAAAAAGATATATGTGGGAATAGGCATGTATGTTTAGTTCTTAAACTACTACTGCACTTATTTATGCATATATATTATTGAGCTGATTGTAGCAGTAGGATTTAATATCACTTAATACACATCGGTATTTTGATAATGGCAGAATTAATTTAAGAGATACATCTTTAAATAAAAATAAATATAGCTGCGAACTGAAGTGTAAGACTCCCTCAAAATAATACAATAATGCAGCATAAGACAGTACTGTAGGAAGAGACTGAATATCTAAAGATAAGAATATAATCTTGATTCTTTTTTATTGGTTGGATGCATTGCAAACTCAGATTATGGGAGCATTTCTCCTTTATCCTATATTTTCTAATTCTTTACTTAGAATTTCTTTTCTACTTCTATATTTAGAATTCCTTTTTCTGTGTGATTTAAGCATATATGTTTCTTAAAGATCTGAATTAGAACAAAAAATATGTTAAATTTTTTTCTTGGTGGGCATACATATCTGGTGTTAAACTACCTAAATATATTAAAAGTTTTAATATAAGAGTAAAAGCATAAGGGAACAAGATTATAAAATCTAAATTAACTCGTTTACAGTGAGAAAACCACACTTTCTGGCATTATAAAAATGGAATGAGTGAAAACAAATAATTTTTTTTATAAACCAAAAGTTTTCTCTGTCAGAATATTTTGACTTCACTAAGACTACATATTTAGGCAACAAACTATTGCATTCTGCAAAACTATTACTCACCTCTCAGCTAAACTAAGTAATAATCTCCTTTGAGAGGAAAGTTATGAATAACTTCTGTATGTGGGCAATTCCAGATTTATTTCTGCTTATAGTTGTTGATGTCCTGCTGTCTCAGACGGACACATAATTTCCAAAAGTGCTGAAGAATCCACCACTACAGGTCTTCTGTCTGAAGAAAAGCAGAAATTACAAAAGAAAGAACTGACAGAAAGATTGTCAGGCGTCTTTGGTGATTTGTCTGGATGCCAAGGGAAAGCAAGCCCAGGTAATGTTGTGACTTCTAACATAAAGAAATTTCTGCAAAAATCCTGTTGAAAGATGGTAACTGGAGTATAGTTAATTGCCTTGGAAATCTAGACAAAGAATTACCTTGCAATCAGGTACTGAGGGATGGTTACTTAGACATCATACACTATTAAGGTTACAGCACTGGACAGTTAAAACAAACAAACAAACAAACAAACAACAAACAAAACCCAAAACCCACTGTAAATAAGCTTTCATCAAAAAAGTGTATGGAATATAGAAGTCTGAATGAGAAGGCCTAAAATATACTTAAGTGCAACTCTGGACTTTTTGAAATTATATCAATAAAAGGTTCTCCCAGAAGACTGGTTGTATTCTGTACCTTGAACCAGCACCTTAAGTTCTGTACCTGAAGTCCTCTGTGCTCAGCAGGAAGAAATAGACCTCTCCATAAGGAGATTAATCCTGTCTGTCTCGGATTGCTATCCCAGATGTATTAACTCCCTCTGTGGTTTACATTTTATTCTTTAAATATAAAAAGATAAATTAATAAGATAACAAGAAGACAAATTGCCCAAATCAGGCATTCACTGCTGAAATAACTAGGATTACTGCAGTCCTCTTCAGAGGAATTGGTTATTTGAAAGTGGGGTAAGAAGATATTTACATCCAATATGTAAAATGAAAAAAAAACCTTTTCACTTGATTTTTCCTCTCAGAACTCCAGAAAATATTTAAGTGGTTTAGCATTGAATTTGTGGATGTAGAAATGGCAAGTTTGTGGATGGGCTAGTTCTCTTTCCAGAGATATTAAAAATGCACTTCATACTCTCACATAGCCTGCAAAATATGGCAGGGGATGGCAAAACAGAGAGTCAGTAAACAAAAGTACAGGGGCCTACATCATGAGAGCATGGGTAATACCTTTGCTGTCCTCAGGCAGGGATTGAAGGAAGTGACATCTAATACTGAGAACAGGGAAAGCTCAGCTATTCTTCTGTTAATGTAACTTTTACTTTTTATATAGGATTTATTTTTCTTTACTCAAATTAATTGATCTCTAGTTCTGCAGTTTGCACTCAGAGATAAATAGCAATTATATTTTATCATCAGCTAGAGATCCAACTCAAAATGAAACAAACACAGCATTCTTTTTGTTAATTAGATGGAAAACACATAAAATTTGAGAAAATAATAAGAATTTAGCCGGCCTTGGTGAGCTGATACTTTACAGAAGGAAAAAAAATATTGCAGAAGTCAGGTTTATCACAGATTAATTAGATTTTAAGCTTAGAGAAATTTTTGGTTATATATACACTCTTAGATTTAGATAATGCATATCTTCTTATAAATAAATTTCATAAAAGTCCTGTTGTCCCAAAGAAAGAGTTGAAGCAGAATTTTTTGTTTACAATGACTTAAAATGAAATCTTGATCCCATGTGCATTTATTCCAGAAGCTTAACTTTACTCATGGAATTGAAAATGCAATACTTTATAGACAAAATTGTCCATAAATTCTCATTACTGAGCTTTTCTCAAGTGCTTACACATTTGCTAAAACCCAGCCATGTGGGATGAAATTTTACAAACTGAATGTCAATTGCAGACTGCTCTCAATAATTTGTTCCTCATCATTTTTCTGCAAGAAGTTCAGACATTTGCATTATTTCAGAGGAGAGATATTATCTTTTTGCCTTATTATCTTTTTGCTTTAAGAAGATCCATTGTCCACTCTTGTTACTTGAATCTAGGATTCAAGTTTGCTAAACCATGAAAATTGGAAACTTATAGTAAGGGTTTAAAGCAGGATAGGTAAGAATTGCATGCTCAGTTCTAATTCTGGGACAGCATCGCTGTGTGTTTGACTTCACAGACTAAATGATTATTTTTAACGTCAAATATTGCTGGGGTTTATTAAATACATAGAAAATGGGGTTGTGTTCAACAGTTCCTATAATGTACAGCTGGGTCTCCAGGAAAAGCTAGACTTTTGGGAAATATTGAATGTGTATCTGCTTACAGATATACAAAACATGATTCTTCCCCAAATCAGTCTTCTTTCAGCAATGTTTCAAAATCATCTGTTCATTTCATAGTCATTTGGGACCTTATGAAACGTTACCTCTTAATTCACTAAAAACACAAATTTCAAAGATAAATACAAATTATAATGCAGCACTAAGAAGATAGTTCATAAAATAAGAATTTAGCAGTCCTATCTTTATTGATTGAAACTTAATGTATTTTTAATCCCCGATGAGTATGTATCAAGATTAGTCAGCATGTGAGAATATGAGGAACAGAAAAAATTTTCCATTCCTTGTCAGTACCAACATTGTTGACACAAGAGCTTTTTGGTGCTGTAGAACAGGTTTATATTTGGGCAACTTTAAACATGTTTAAATGTGTAATTAATTTTTTTATGAACACATTTGACATCAATAGAAAAATATAATTGTAGAGAGCAATCAGTGATTCTTGAATTTCAAAGAGGTTTCAAGTAAAGGTGACAGATTTTCTATGTACCTTTTTTGCATGTTACCCTCTTTCAAAAACACTAGATTAAAAAATTAACTAGATTAAAAAAAAAACAATATAAAAAAGGAAGAAAACAATATATTCATATAGATTCAATTAGACTGTAAATTTAATGTTTTTAATGGTACAAAACATTTTCCTATTATGAAGTTCTCACAATATATTCAGTCAGCATTACATCAAAACAACTTTTACTCGCAAACTTGTGTTGAAAATTTTGACTCTTGGTGTTTCAAAGGACCTAATGAACTTCTGAATAGTGTGCTGTATTTAGCATACAATAAACGCACATTGTATAAGATTTTTCAATCTTCATATTTTCTCCTGATGAATATTAGTTTGTGAATATCTGTGCATAGGCAATATCATATACTTTGGCAGTTTCTTTTCTAAAAAAAAATGTTACTTGCAAAGATCCTTCTTACTTTTATCTTTGCCTTTCTTACTCTTTTTTTCTTTAAAGCCTTTCTTTTTTTCCAAAATTCTGTATGTCCTTTATTCAGATAATATTATTGATGTTTGATAAATGGGAAGGGTACAGAAAACTCTCATTTGAAAATTATGACGATTATAATTTAATGGTTTAATTCTTCTTCAGTAAAGGATTTCTGTATTTAATAATAATAGAATTTACTACTTTAAATAAAGTCAAGAATTTTGTCAAAACTTTATTTTAATTGATTTTTTAAATTCTATTTTTCTGTCAGATTTTATGTTCATAGGTAGCTTCTCTAGCTCTTTCAATTAACTATATATTATGGTTATTCCTTTTGCACAGATTTCAGCTTGCTGTGCTACACAGTGGAATGGTGCTACCTTTACATAGTACCAGTCTAAAATGTGTGTTTATATCAACTGATTTCAAGGGATTCACTGATCATAAGTGGCTTTTATTAAGTGAAGCACAAAGAGCAGAAGCGATATTACCACAGCAGAAGAAGATTTGATCTCAGGTCACAGGCCATTCTATTTTAAGGTACATTATGCAATTCCTGCTAAAACATCATTTGAACTGTGGAAATTTTGGGAGCTGCACTGACAGACTAGGTTTGACTTTCAGAGTCGTATTTGTCCCAAGATAAAAAAACCTGGAGATTTTTCAGTCACTTTCTGTATGATTTCATAGCATACGGAGGTGTGTTTCTGCCTAAAATTCTGTAATTATGTTCTGGATATGTATTAATGTTATTTTCTTATGAGAGTGCTACTAACTTTAAGGGAACTAAACAACTGCTTAGAATTATACACTCACTTCAATTTCTGAAGCATCAGATACCCAATCTTCTTTAATAATGTCAGTTAGAGTCTTATACAGAAAATGTCAAAACAGCTTTATATAGAAGAGTCAAAATCATAGCATTATTAAGGTAGGGAAAGGCTTCTGAGATATCCAAGTCCAACCTTTGACCCAACTCCAGCACACCAATACAACCCAAGCACCAGATGCCACGTCCAGTCATTTCTTGAACTTCCGGGGTGGTGGCCCCACCAGCTCCCGTTCCAATACTTAACTACCCTTTCAGTGAAAATCTTTTTCCTGATCTTCAGTCTGAATCTCCTGTCGTGTAGGTTGAGACCATTTATACTCGTTCTGTCACCAGTTGCCCCAGAGATGAAGCAAACACCTGTCTTGCTTTCCTTTCAGGTAGTTGTAGAGAGCTGTATGGTTTCCCTTGTGCCTTCTCATCTCCATGCTAAACATCCCCAGCTCCCTCAGCCTCTCCTCCTCGGGCTCACTCTCTAGACCCTGCACCAGCTTTGTTGCCCTTCTCCAAACATGCTCCAGCAATATAAGACCATTTTTTCCAAGACTGAAAACTGAAAGATATCTTGCAAGTATACTCCAGCTCATTGTTTATACTTGCTCAATGAAATAAGACTAAAGAACACCACAGAACAAATGGAAATTTTGAACAAGTCTTATTTTTGAGGGCATGCTTTTGGGAACACTGACATTAAAATGGTTTTTGATAACAAGTTTAGATTGGTGAAGCCTTGCTATTCTGTGAAACAATGCTAGCTGAGTTTGAAACTGGCCCACTGTCAGATATACAGAATGTAATTGCAGGTAAGAGAACTGGAGTTGACTCAAGTCTATTAGTTTCTTATATAAACACCTTTAGTTTCTTAAATAAATATATGTAGGTAGAAATTTAATAGTTTGTACTTTGTTTGTAGGTATAAAGCCATGAAAACTTCATTGAGACCAATAGGTTCATACAGTTGGATTTGAGAGAAGAATTTCACTACAGATCCTCCCCACACACAAAAACAGAAAATGTGTTTTTATGGGATGGGAGGAGATGTTTGTGCGGCCAGCCCATATTCACACACAGTGCTGGTGTTTACAAAGTGTACAGAAGGCTGGAGAATACTACCAAATGTCTTAACAGAGGCTGTCATTGAATATCAACATTCAAAATTTTCACACCAGTTCCTACTTACTGGAGGTGAAAACTGTGTGTGCATAAGGGAGGGCTCGTTGCTCTCATGAGGTTCTCTTGAGCTCTGCAGAGTGTGACAGGTGAGGTATAAGGTGTGCAATGAGAACATCCCCTCCTTTACACTCAGAGCAGGGCATGGCAGCCAGCTGCATGTCTGTGACACCATTCGTGGTCTGGGGAGCTGGCGCACTTGGGTTTGCATACCCCATGGCTGCTATCCTCACACTGCCTTACCAAGCTGGTAAATTAGAGGTACTTTTGTCCCAAAAGCCAAGGTACATGTATATGCATAATCTGAAATACGTATCATCTGTGAGCTGAATTCTAGGGAGTCATTTTAGAAAGCAGTGAGATAGCTAAAAGCTTCCACTTTTTTTGTCTTCTCCCATGTTTTACATTGTGTTCCACATAGGTGGAGTTTGGTGATAAGCTTCGGTAGAGAATTTTTGGTGTAGTTCTTCCCAGGTTCCCTCCACCTCTGTCATTGTCATCCATTAAAACATATATAGGCAACTCATAACAAACAAACACCTGCAACAATTACATGTCCCTCATATTTCTCTAATTGGTAATAGCACTGCTGAGAGCTTGGAAGATTGGTAAATAACTTTAGATTTAAAAACTGGGTGTTCTTATGACAATAAGACATCTAAAATTTCCTACTTCAAAAAAAAAAAAGTTCCCTTCTATTCTTGAAATTAAAAAAAGAACTTTGCTTTGTTTCAAGTTTTTGAAAATACTGTCTTTTTATGCAGATTTCTTGGAGTTCAGGTATTTTATATTTAAAAAATAGGTCATTTCAAAATTAAAATGGAAATTACAAATTTAGAGTGTTAAACCAAGACATTTCTCAGGCAAATAAGTTATTTGTTCTTATGTTTTACCTTGAAATAGAATTCTGACATAGTATCTGTGACAACCCACAGCAACGCACTCCTTTAAAGCATTCTGATAAAAGTTTCTCTAGGAATTTCTTTGTCTAAATTTTCTGCTGAGGTAAATATGGATATTTCATATTTCTCCTGCAATGTGTTTTAAAAATTATCATCCATATGAAAATTACCACATTTGCATACACTCTGAACCAAATATTTTCCAAATTTTCCTCTACTGATTACATAATATTGTTTTGAATATTTCAGAGGCACTCCTTTGTCACACAGATGACATTAATATTTTCCACTTCCCATCTGAAGGCTGAAAATGAACACTTAAATAACATGAATACATCCTCTAGCTTCAAGGGGTAATTGTAGCTGTCCCAGACATTAGTAATTTTTAAAAAGCAAGAGATTTTGTTTAGCTTTCAGACAAAGTGTGAAACTCCTTGTAAGTCATGTTTATGCCCTGCATTACAGTGAAAGAAGAAGAAATGTTCCATATTGAACAGATAATTGAAAAAGAAAAAATTAAAAGCTTGAGAACAGAGGGGTGAATTTCTGTATGCAATGAGTGTGGTTTACATCTGATTGTGGTTTAGGGTTGCCAATTTTCAAAGAGACACACTGTTAGGTCACTGAGCTCCATAGAAGTATGTGTTTTCTTCAAAGTGAGTGGGAAAGTCTAACTCTTTGTGCTGTTATGTCATTCAAGTAAGTGGGCCAAGAGCTAAAAGTTCCAGCTGGTGGGCAGAAGCAGGTTTTTATTATGCTTGTATTCTTCTGACAAAATTCTCAGTGCAGTGAGTAAGGGATTTGTATGAGAACTGAAGTCTAATTTCCAAGTTCTACTTTAAATGGTTTCATATGTTGGCCAGAATCTGGGTTACTTAAGGAATAGCTGTAAAGGAAATAATCAAGGACATCATAGCTCTAATTGATATTCCTTCTGCTTGCCTTCTCTTCCACTTCTGATGTTGGGATTCATTTTTTTCCTTTCGTGTTCATGCTCTGTAGACTGCTAATACTGTTTCTTTCATTTTTATTTCCTCCTGATTTTTTTCTGGCTATCATTCTCTGAGTTAAATTTCATGCCTTCTAATAGTTCCAAGGTAAAAAGCTATGCCTTTGGACATTCATTGAGATGATGCTACCCTTTGGATTAAAGTCTACCGTTGCTCCTTAGTTTTAATCAACCAAAGGATGTTGGAAGGAAGGTATAAAAAGTATTACACAATCTTTCTTGTCCTTAGCTCCTTCTTCACTCAGTGTCTTCAGGATTGTTCTTCTCACATGTTCTCACCCCATTCTCCTCTGGCCACGATCACATCTGAGCAATAATGTTGGGGGTTTTGTTATCTTTCTTAAATATATTACCACAGAGGCATTATCACTGTTTCTGATTTGGCCCAGCCTTTGCCAGAGGAATATGCAACTTTGGAGCTGTCAGGGACAGAGGAAGACCTGGAGGAAGCTTCTGGCATCTCTTCACAGAAGCCATCCCTGCAGTCCCATCATTACCAAAGCTTAGCAATGCAATCCCAATACAGAGACTTAAGCTCACCCTCAGTTTTCAGCTTATTGATTTGGATACCAAGAGTGAGATATTTGATTGTGCAGGTATTCTCAGTGTAATTTTACAATGTTAAAAAAAATCTGATATTACAGATATTACAGACTTGATACTTTTGAATTTATGTCATTTGGCCTCCTGGGATCACTGGTATATCATTTTTATAAAATCAAATTCTACATTGCTCTACTTGTCCAACAAACATCTTTTGCAGTTGGTTTGCTGTTTAGGTTTTCTAAAATAATTTTTCACTACTTTCTTGGAAACCAATTGCTATCATTTGCTTTAAGATGACAAGTTTAAACTCTTCAAACATACTGCATCAATACATGTGTTTGTTTTTCCTGAATGGTACAAATGACTCAGACTAGTTTGTGTGAGATAATTACACCAGAGTTTCAGACTCAAGAAGGTCTACAATATGTCTGACATATTTCAAATAAAAGGTGGGAGGCATGAATTTATAATTTTAGATGTTGCTGAAACACATTACAGTAAGCAGAACAGCAAAGAACTGCAAAATGATTAACTGACATTGGGAAGCATGACATTTATTTAAATCTAGTACTGCGTTCACAGTTGCCTTGCACAGGGACTTTGATGCATATGCCAAGGTTATAATAATAATACTCTTAAGGTCCATTTAGTTCAAGGCTGAGCAGTCACAGTTCCTGTTCAGTTTACATCAAACTCAGTTTTTCTACTAGCAAAGAGAAAATTGATGTTGCTGACACTATAAATAGAGAGTCCTGCTAATTGCTTGCAGGCATTTTCATCAGTCTTCTTTTACAGTAGAGAGGCTGTTCAAAGACTGACAGTCTTGCACCGTGAACACATAAATGTAAAACTTAGTATATGCAACAGGTGCTCTAAGTTAGGATGAATAAATGCAACTGTATACCACCATGGAAAAAATTCTAAAAATGTTACATAGTGCACAAAATGTTGGTAGTAGATTATTTGTTATGCTTGCTCAGAGGGTGGGACTGATGCTCATTTCCTGTTCAATCCATACCAGATTAAATTGCCTTGAAAATCCCAGAAATTCGTGAACATAAAGAAGAAAGACATCAACCATTATGCAGGGTAATGAATCCAGAATTGCAGTGAATTAAATATTGCTTAATGTTATATTGCTTACCCTTCTCTTAGGATACCCTAAAATAAATTCTACTTAAAAATTCTTAGGTTTATAGATAACTAATTTGATACATTTCATTATTTTTTGACCTGTAACTTCTAATACTAGCTTTTTGAACTTTTATTCATAAATATAGAAAGCTAGTAACCTGTTATATTTTTAAGCTGTGGCTTCTAATATAGCAGATATTTCTATTATTATATATGAATCTGGTGTTTAAAAGAACCCTGGTGTATTACAGCACTAGTGATGAGCATGATGAACTGACAATATGTTAACAACGAGTTGGCAATGCCATGCATACATGACCTGCAGCCCTGGGACAAGGCTGTGAAGCCATGTGGACAAAACCACAGGTGTGTGGTAGCTCACCAGAGCTAATATGGCAATAGGTTACTGCAACCCACAAAGTGCTTAGGGTCCTCCCGACAGCACTCATGAGCACATCCCCAGTGACAGTTCCCCACCTCTAAACCTCTGCCTCTGGCATGAATGCTCATACAATATTGGTATCATCTGAGTCAAATCCACACTCCTTTCGCTGAAAACTTGTTTTCTTTTTTGCCATTCACTTTTTTTAAAACATCTGGTCTTTTTTAACACTTTTTTTAAAGTATCTGGTCACACATGCAGTAAATATTTTCATCCTCTTTGTAGAATGTAGGGGGAATATTATTATAGACTCATAGAACAATTAAGGTTGGAAAAGAGCTTCAAGATCATTGAATCCAATCCTTGACCAAACACTACCATGTCAACCAAACTGACCAAACTCTGATTATTTCTTGAACACTTTCAGGGACAGTGACTCCATCAACTAGTGGGGAAGCCCATTGCAATCCTTAACCTTTTCCTAATCCTTAATCCTTCTTTTTCAGTGAAGAAATTTTTTCCTGATGTCCTCCCTAATCCAAACCTCCCTGGCACAGAATGAGGCCATTTCCTCTTGTCCTGTCACTGGTTGCCTGGGGGAAGAGGCTGATCCCCATCTTGCCACACCCTCCTTTCAGGAACTTGGAAAGAGCCAGAAGGTCTCCTCCCAATCTTTTCTTCAGACTGAATACCACCACCTCCGTCCATTCCTCATGTGACTTGTGCTCCAGACTCTCAAACAGCTCTGTTGACACACTCCAGCACCTCAATGTCTTTCTTGAACTGAGGAGCCCAAAACTGAACACAGGAATTGTGGGTGTTGCCTCACCATTGCTGAGTACAGAGGCACAATCACTGCCCTGGTCTTTGTGGCCATAACTGCTTCTGACAAGAGCCAAGATGCCCTTGGCCTTGCTGGTTCATGTTCAGCTGCTGTAAACCAGCACCCCCGGGTCCTCTTCCTCCAGGAAGCTTTCCAGCCACTCTGCCCCCAGCCTGTGGTCCAGCATGGGGCTCTTGTGACCCCAGGGCAGGACCCAGCACTTCACCTTGTTGAACCTCATACTGCTGGTCCTGGCCCATCGATCCAGCCTGTACTGGCTCCTCTGCACACCCCTCCCACCTTTCAGCAGATGAGCACTCTACCTCAACTGATAATTGCACTGCAGCTGCCCACTGTGGATGCATTCACCTATTATACATTTCCTTCACTGAGTTTATGAATTCTGTTTTCTTATTCTGCCTACCTACAGAATAGCAAGCAGATTTCAAAGTGGGATTAATTTGTAGGTTTAGTAGCCCAATCAGTAGCAATCAATAATTCTTTCTCTACCATGAACCACAAGGGTGGTGTGGTGTGACACAGAGATTGAATACAGCCCATGTCTGTATTTCCTCAGGCTCATTGCCACTTCTTTTTATGTATATTTATTAGCTATTACTAGAGAATGTGCTAGTGACTGTAAAATATATTTGAAAGGCTTATTTGTCCCTGGGCAGGGAGAGGGTTCCACTCCCTACCCAATGGTAATGTCAAAATAAGTATCAAAGATTAAACAAACATTTGAAAAAAAAAAATTCAGTTAATAGAGGAGGATCATATTACAATGAACTTCCCTCCTGGGTTCACTACCCATAATAATGACTTTATTTAGAACTAAATTACTGAAAAGTGTCACTTTAAAATGTGCCTTGCATCTATCTCAGTGTCAAGTTGAAGCAGATGTTTTGTGGAATGATGGGATGGTTGAAGTGAGCCTTAAGTATTCTTTATAAACTAGACATTTAAACTGGTGAAGCAGTTTCTAATCTATGTGAACATATTCTCAGAAGTGTTACAATCCATTTTCAGGGCAAGCAGTACTCTCCCTGAGAGACAGTTCAGTCTAAGTCTCACCTGGACTTTCTCTGAGCCAGGAAACCAGGCATATTTTACAAATGCAAGCAACTTCACAGAGATTCTTCTTGTCCCTGTGTGATTCTTTCTTAAACAAACCTTTCTGTTTTGTTCTTTAAATAAACTCAGTCTGCCAGCTGGCTTCCTCAGAACAGTTTTGGCAATATATTGTGATCAGTGTGTGTGCACTTTCCTTCACTTGTGGCACTACTTCGTAAGGCAAATATAATGCAAATAGGCTCAACTGCAGATAATTTTTGTTTTATTGCAAAAGTTGTTTGAAACATCAATGACATTACCTGTAAAAGACCATAGGCTGGCATTTTTCCAGACAGTATTTTGATCTAGTGTAGAGTAATCTAAATATAAAGGAAGAAAAAAATAAATTCAGGCTGCTGCTATTTGCCTGTGCATCTAAGCATAACTTGCCCTGTTCTATCAGTCTTGTTAAAGTGTTACATAAATTTTTCCTACTTTCTCCTGGTTACTGATTTGTACATATTCCTTTGTGAAAATGTTAAGACATATCCATAATAGAATAATTCCAAGAAAAACATGAACATGCCACTTGAATTTTTTTACATAGACTTAAACAGGAGTTCTTTTTCTCTTAATTTCTCTGGAATTCCCGCATACCTACTCTTGCATTAAAAAATGTGTACTGAAATATAATTAATACCTGATTTTTACACAGCATATAAAATAGGCAAGCTATCATTTCCAGATAAATATTCTGTGGAAACATTGAAGACCAACCAGCATGTTTTAGTCTTTGGTTTAATCTTTGACATTCTATCTCGATTCATCTTCATGCTGTTTTACTAGCCAAAGACCCTGAGAGAGAGAAGCAAAGCTTAAGGCATTTTCAATTTTTTTTTTTTTTTTTGTTTTTGTAAAGATTGGTCAGCTAATTGCTTCCCTGAGGTATAATTCATAGAATCATATAATTACAGAATTATTTGGGTTAGAAGGCACCTTAAAGATTGTTTAGCTCCAATAGGCTTGCTGTGGGCAGGAACACATTTCACTAGATCAGGTTTCTCAGACACCTGTTCAACCCAGCCTTGAACACTTCAAGGAATGTGGCATCCCATATTTTTTCAGTGGGCATGGATAAGGCATTAACCTGATTACACAGAAGAGGCAGAGTTTAGCACTGTGTGGTCACCGTAGTACCTCTGTCTGGGGAAACCACACAGACCTGAAGGAACTGTCAGTCATCTTGGTTTTGTTCCCAGTGGTGAATGCCTTTTTGAGGGTAAAACACCTTTTGTTTAAAAAAAAAAAATATATATATATATATATATATGTATGTACATATACACATATATATATATATATATATACACACACACTTTTTTCTATTAATATTGCTGCTGTAATTGTGTGTGTCTTATTCCATTGCTTATGGTAATTTATGGTAAAATTATCTCAGTCCATAGTCACTTCTTTTTTTGTCCTTTCCTTACCAGAAGGGACAGGGGAAGGGGAATGTCTTATTTGGAGTTTGATTTCCTGCTGGTGTTAAAGCCAGCACAGGCACCCATATCCAATTCATTGAGTCCAATTAAGAACATGATTAAATAGTGTAAGAAGTGCTGTGACACTTTTAATTGTATATCTCATGTATATCTTTTCAAGAGTCTACAAATCCAAGATGAGATGCCTTTGCTATGAATAACATTGTGTCCAGTGTTTTAGAATAATCACTAAGACTTGCATCAGGCCTTGGGCATTTAGAAAAGTTAATGGACACTTTGATATCTCTCTGATATATCAGACCCTAAAATTTAGGAGATTTATTCCAGTAGGTGTATTTATGGTTCATCTATCTACTTCTTCCACTAACAAGAGTTCACATAGTCTTTTTCAGCTTTATTTCTGAACCCTACTAAGGCTATTTTCCACCTCCAGAATGTACTCTAAGCTCTGTCTTTAACCCCAGTCACGCTGTGATAAGAACAAAGAAAGTAAGGCTGTCAGATAGGAGAGGCAGGATTTGGGCAACCGCTGTGTAGCATTATGCTAGAATGAGCTCTAAACCAGGGACAGCAGCAATGGTGTGTCGAGAGCAGAGCAGCGCACACAACAGGCGGGCTGACTCAGCAAAGAAGTTCCCTTTGCTGTACTTAGTGCTGTGATTGACAAATGCAAACAAGCTCTCATTTGTAGCTGCTCTGTGGTTACTGCTCACACACAGATAGCTCTTCGCAGCTGCAGAGTAATTCAGTTCAGCTTGACTGGGCTAAATCAGCTTAGACCACGTCTTGTTTGCATGGGCTGACAGCAGGCAGAAAGGTGGCTGTCATGGCTTGGCTGGCATAAACCTCACATTTTCACTTCTCAACATGTACTAAACACTGTTACATTTTTATGTGATTTTTCTCTAGCAAGATCTTTTTACCCACCAGCTTTTTTGATTTGTACAAAAATACCTTCTACAAGGTATTTTTGCCTTGATGCAGCATTGCTCAAGATTTGACTAATTCAAATGCAATGACCAATTTTCTCACTTTAGTGAATGCATTCAGTTTTGACTATCTAATTTGAAAAATGTACTGGAAGAAAAGGAAAGAGAAGAGAAAAATGTATAGAGGAGAGGTAAGTGAGAGCAGAAGTCTAGAAAGAATTGCTTGTTGTTGTCTCAATTTGGAAAAAATTAAATAAATTAGTAAGAAAGATTTTCAGCATATTCAGACATGCTGAGCAGAATAAAGCAAATCAGGAGAAAGCCAATACAGGGATGGCATTTGAATATAAAAACAAAAAGAACTTTGAATAAATTAAAAGCAAGTTATATATGTATATTTCAGTATAGTTTTTGGTAATACCTTTGCATGCTGAGGAACCCATTCCCACTGGAATTTACTTGTGAAATAAGTATTTGAAGAAATTTGCACTGAATTTAGACTAGCTTTAATAAAATTACTGAAATAATCATCACAGGAATAATAATCACAGGAATATCATCTTCATGTTTTAAGATAGAATCTGAGCACTTCACCTCTGGAAAACACTTTTTCATGTGGTAAATTACTGCAAAATCACTTCTCTTTTGTTATGTGTGTACCTTTCCCTTAGACATTTATAAATAGTTTGAGATCATCAAATCACATAAACCACTCGTTTTTTTAAGGTTGTTAGTAGATGTAATATTTATAAATTATTGAAAAATTAAAGCAAGAGAAAGCTAATGGTACAGGCCATGACAGCCAATAAAATCACTGATTAAAATATTTAATCAGCTTATGTGCAAGATGGAACTCTAGATGGAGCAGTTCCCTTTGTTTGAACTTTGTTTGCTGGGCTGATAATAATTTCACTAAGTTAGTAACTATTAGACAAATAACTGGCCTAAATATGGTAACACAGTTCTGTTGAAACATTCAAACTCAGACTGGATTTCCTAAATAAGAAGCTTGTACGTTAGTTAGTACAGGAGGAAAACCTGAAGTGGGTGTTCCCCTTCCTAAATTTATTATTCAAAATAACAGCAAAAGGTATTTTGTGAAATAACAAAATTGTGTTGTACAGCAAAAAGTAATGAAATACCTCATATCAACCTACTTGGATACGATTTGTTATAATGGCAAACTAACATTTAAAAAGGAGAAAGATGAAAAAGGTCTACCAAAATAGAGGATTTATGGGAACTAAAGTGTTATGTCATATGCTGGTGTTACCAGATTAATTTCAAGTGCCTCAAATCTCTGCATTTTGTGCTGTTTAGAGAAAAGCTTCATGTAGTCAGTTTTCAGTCCTATCTCATGGGAGAAAGATGGAGGGTCGCCAGTGGCCAGGCTTTCCCTTCTAAGTTATTGTTCACAATCAATATAGCCAGAAAAATGTAGGCAGTTATCTCACAGTACTCTGCTTGGATTCTGGAGCCACCACAAAGAGCATGCCCATTTGCTTAGCTCCATGAATATTACCAGTGTACCCTCACCTGTGCTTTTCTAAAACTTTCTCAGACAGTACACCTCACATGCTTCCAGAGAAGTAGTCCCATCCATCTACTGTGTTTGTCCCCCCTCAATATCTGTAATGGTAAATCACTGCTAAATTAAAGATATAAACCACAAAAAAAAAAAAAAAAAAAAAAAAAAAAAAAAAAAAAAAAAAAAAAAAAAAAAAAAAAAAAAAACCAAAAAAAACCAAAAAACCAAAATAAAAACAAAGCAACAGCAATAAAAACACACATACACACAAAATAACAAAAAAACCCCACACCAAACCAAAACCAAACTCAAAATCAAAAAATACTAACCTCCTTTGGTCAGATTACCTCTGTTCTCCTTGCAAAGGAGATGTGAAAGAGTAGATTCCAATTAAGTTCCTTTTTGTAGTTAAACATCACTCCCAGAAAATTAGGTGCAAAAGAAATGGCCTTTCTTACCTCATCTCCCAAGCCAGAGTTGATGCTAGAAGTAAAGCTGTTCACATTAGCATAATTCTCTTTCCCTTCAGAATCAAACTTCAAGGAAAGCAGCTATTGGAGTCTTGCATTTTGTTAATAGCCATTCCTCATTTTGAAACTAGCCTCAAGCTATATGAACAAAATAATATATAATGTGCACAAAGACCAGATGATGGGAAATTAAAATAATCAATTCCAGAGAATATATGTCTTTGCAGACATAGAATAATGAACATCAACAAAAGGAAAGCTCTTGTGCCAATATGTAAAAGACCTGCAACTGAGAGAATGACAGGTGTAGTTCTCTTAGTTCTTTCATTTTTTTACCCTGTCCTCAGTCCTTTACACAGTTGGTATCATGGGCCAACTTTTTTTAATGGAGATGCAAATTAATGACCTTTTAGATGAATCAAGCAAATTTGCTATCATTCCATCCTGCCTAGCATGTATTCATTGACTATTGATACATGCCCCCCAAGATTTTTTTCCTATACTGTGATCGATCAGTAGATAGAACATAGTGGTAGACATGTTCAAGGAAAGAATAGGATTTGTTGAGCCTCTGGCAAAAAAAAATTAGATTTCCAGACACAAGATGCTGAGCAACATTGCTAAATGTGATGCTGGGGGAGAGGATAATACATGGAATACTGTTTGCCAGTGGTGGAAGATCTGAGTCAACAGAAATATCCTCTACCTCTCTCCTGATCTAGATGAATAGTGCCATTATAGGTTAATAAATTATATGACCTGATGCTATGATTTCAGTACATTAGTCACTCTACATTCACATTCAAGATAAAGTGGGGATACACATTTTCTAATTGGGAATTTCTAAATCAATAGTTATTCTATTCAGCAAAAGGAGCTGTGTTAACAAATGAATTTGGGTGGTTGGCAGAAAGCAAAATTATGCCTGGAGAAGCTTGCAGATCACAAAGAAAAGCAATCACTTAATTTCTGTTGAGTGAGTAGCAGTTAGCAAGATAAACACTGCAGTGTACCAATTTATACATGATTAGAACAAGGCAAAAGATGAGAGAAATGCATGGGGTTTAATGAAAGGTTATGAAACACTGGAAAACTAATTCTAGAGTAAATAAATAGTGGATTTTTCTCTGAGCATAGTACCATCAGAATAATCACACTATAAAGAGTAAAATTATTATCCATTTACTGTGAAAAAAAAAATGCCACAGTTTTGCCATTAACTGAATGGCAGCAGGACAGGTGCCTTTACTAAATTTTAGCATACTGGCCAGTTGTGAAGTTAATCCACAGCTGAAAAGATCAGTCTAGCTCTGCTAGATACATTAAATCCAGTGAAAATCTAACCAAGAGGTGAGTAGTTTCACAGATGCAGATGTCTCTTGCACAGTTCATGTAGACAGGGCAGCCCATATTAAAGAATTACATTTCCACTGTCAAAGTAACTATGAGCTGAAGATTCAGGACTTCCAAAGTTTGATTGCCTCAAAAGTCTCTTTATTTTAAAGCCATGCCCATTGTCAGAGTGATTTACCTGTCCCCATACTCACACAGATACATATTTGCCACATGGACCAATATAACTTTTCTTAATTCTGTAAGGTTTTTAATTAGAAAATAAATGGGGAAAAAAACTAAGAAAAATGAATGCTTCACAATAGGATTAGGGTCCCAATGGTGTGAAGAAAAACATATTTTTATAAATCAAGTTTGAATATTGATTTAAAGTGTAGAATATTATTTTCTTTCACTGAAACCATATCTAGTTTTTTAGTGAAGGTCCCAAATTCAGATGTAACCACTGAAATTTTAAAAAGTTTCTTGAAGGAAAACCAAGTCTTAATTATTTTGCTTCAGGGTTCATAGAATCTTTAAATAATCACTTCACACAACACATAGTACTCTCTAAAACAGACACCTACCTCTGTCTTTGCAGTGGTGTTTCTGTGCATCATTAGCTCTCACAGCAACCAAAGTTTACATAGGATAATTCAAGGACAAATTATGTAAAGAACAGCGCCATTGTTAATCTGAGGGTTATGGATAAGGATCCCTATATTCACTAAGTTTAAAAGACCTCTCTCTAAACTTTTTCAATTGTTCTTTCACAGAATGCTTTCAATACACAGAACATGCTCTAAAAAAAACCTGCTATAAGCCCTTAGAGGCCATAGTGCAATAGAAACAGAGAGTAGATGTTTTGCCTAAGAAGAAGAGCAGACAAAGTACAAAGCAAGTAGGTAAAAAAAGTCATAAACAGGCCTCAGTTTTCACACCTTCCTGAGTGTGAATCTCTGATGAACAACTTCTTGTATTTTCCAGTTCTGTTACTATAAAGGAAAATGAAATTATCTGGATTTTGTGTCTTTCCTTTAATGGCAATAAAGGAATCTCACGAAGACAAATTTCTTGAAAGTGTTTGAACTATCCCATCAAAGCTTATCTATCTAGCTATGTGTCCCAAAGTCAGGACCATGTCTATATAACTTTGCACAAGAATGTTCATGCTTTTCACCGTGCCAGTAGATATTTGAAGTCTGTCCTGAGTTAAGCCCTACTCTTCTGCGCTGAACAGATTCTGTCCTTGTCCAGTTTAATGCATCTCACTGAAGAAGAAAATACAAGGATGTAATGGCTCTTAACTTAAAGCTGAGAAAGGGCTTGGCCATATGATTTCTGCTAATTGGAGCACAGATTATTTCTGAGCACTTGCCTGGTTTTGGTCACAAAACCCTGGTGTCTGCACAGGCAGAAGAAGCAACAGTTGAGTGCTAGTGACGGTTGAGTAGTTAGTGTTTTCTCTGCTAGATGTCAGCAACGGTTGCTATCTGATTGCTGCAAGCAATGTTTTCCAAACAGCAGGCAAAATCCTGCCTCTGCAGATTTCAATGGCAAAACTCAGCTGCCTTCAGTGGGCTCAGAATTTAATTTACTAGCACTGTATTTTAAAACTCAGAATTTGCCAGAGGCCAGCAGTCCTTCAGAGAAAAATAATTTTTTTAAAAATATGGAACAAGAAGGAAAAATACATTTCTTTCCTAGCAGCTAAAAAACTTTCAGTGCAATGAGTACAAGAGCAAATAATCTTTCTCACTCTACCTCAAGGGAGTTTTTAGTGTATATGAAATGTAATCTCTCTTTGGATCACAACAACCTGCTCATTGCATTCAGCCAAGAGCCACTATTCCTACGTATGCAATTGGATGATTTGTTATAAATGTTGTCTTGGAGTCTGATGCTGCTGATAGTTCCACTTCCCACCGGTAAAACTTCTTTCAGTCAGGGAGATGAAATTTTTGGTTCTCCTTTAGTGAAAGTGCCTTTGTCTTTGCTAACACTTCCATTTTAACTATGAAAAATATTAAAATTATCAATAGTGAGGTAAGACTGAGTGAACAAATTAAAAGATACATCACTCCCTCTGTCACAAAACACAAGATCCGAGATACTGACAGTCTCTAGTAAGTCCCATGATGACTGTTTAGAATGATTATAGATGCTGATAGTCTGGAGAAAGAGGTATGAACATGTATCTCAAGCAAATTTTCTACTTTTAGATAATGCAGACAGGATTGGCCAGTTGGGACTTCAGTGACATGATGTTAATTTTTAAATGTAAATGGAATTCATGCAAAGGATGACTAAATGTTTCATCCTTATTCTTTTTCAAATATCACTATATCATCCATGAATAAAAGAATTTGATATTGCAGACATCCGTATGTTGGGTTGTTGGGTTTTTTGTTTGTTTTTTGGTTTTTTAATATTAAAGACATAATCTCATCCATTACTTAGCTTTAAATTTATAAGAAGTTAGAGCATGAGAAAAGGTCAAGCTACTACAACTTTAATTTACCAGGCTCTGCCTCTAAGGCAGAAAAAAAAATTAAAATTTTCTTCAGTACTCTATGCTGGCTGTATTTTGCATCATAGGTTTTGAGTACATTACAAGGTAAATGCAATGAATTTATCCCTGAAACCATACTGTTTTCTACAAAACTATATTTTTAATAGCCCAGTATTTTGTTTGGCAAATAATTTCTTGCAGTGGGATTGGAAAGGTAGAAGAACACATTTTGTTCCCCTCTTTGAGTATGGCAGCATAGATTTTCCTGATTTTTAAAAATAATATTTATTTTCATGCAATAAAAATGAATTTGTTGCTTGACTTGATGTTAACATTTAATTCCTTGCAACTACTTATTTCTGCCATAAATAAAATTGACTAATTAATAAAAATATAAATAACAATAAATGTTAAAAAATTAGCAATTTTCAC
The DNA here is from genome assembly GCF_017590135.1 of Pyrgilauda ruficollis. Classification (NCBI taxonomy): domain Eukaryota; kingdom Metazoa; phylum Chordata; class Aves; order Passeriformes; family Passeridae; genus Pyrgilauda; species Pyrgilauda ruficollis. Next base: position 4,210,557 of record NW_024526933.1, read on the forward strand.
ATGAATATTTCTGTTTCATTACATGTTAAGATTTTCATGGTTTAGGCTTATACTCACAGGCACAGAACACAATAGGTTTCACAACTAATTTTAGTTCTTATGTTAGATGCCTGTCTTTTCTGTAGGAAGCACTTAAGATTACTGGCTTAATTATTTTTCTTTCAAGAATTTCAATTTCTTTTAATTTGTGAATTTATCCATACAAAGAAAACTTCATTAAAAAACAAGCAAATGCATTCAAATTTTGGGGGTTTTTATTTGATCTACTCTGATTCCACAAGTCAAAACATAATTAAATGAAACAAAAAAAAAAAAAAAATTAAAAAAAAAAAAGAAGAGTAAAATCTTCATTATTAAAAGACAGGAGGAAATATGAAGTCATATACATGGCTTTGGGTGAATACAGCAGATGTTAGTTTCTCCAACCATAATCCTCAACATCAAGTAGTCCTTAAAGACTCTGGGGGAAAGTGGTTTCCAAAATTGCCTGGATTGTCATGATACTGTGTTTGAATTCTAACTATTACTCATTTCAGTTAGGCTCAGTTTCAGGAAATCTGAGAAGCTTTGAAACATATGTGCCTACACTGCTAACTGTTTTTCCCCCCACCCTCCGCCTCTTCCTTTCATTATCTTTTCCCCACAACCTTTCCTTCATTTCCCTTGACTTCATTCAGCTTTCTCATTCTGGCATTCATAATGAATAAATTCACTGGTACAGCTAGGAATATATTACTGTTGAATATTCCCTGCAGCAAAGTTCCATCAAAATTGCTTATCACTGACAGATGCCCACTCAGAGATGCAAAACTGCCTAACTCAGTGCTCCCTTTCCTACACGGTTTTGTAATATGTGAATGAAAATGGACGGGGGAGGGTGACAACCATTGCCTCTAAGGTACAAATCTCTTAAGTGTTCTAATTATTTTGATTCGCATCCAGGCTGCTGGAAGTTTACCTCTTTCATGTGTGCTGGCATTCACCAGCCAGCAAAAATAAGGCCAGCTTGAATAACCTCATTGTTTGAACTGCTTTCCAAAATTTATACTCTCAGGACATTCTTTCAAAAAACAGGAAGGAGATGGGAAATAACACTCTCAAACTGTATGAATAGTTCTTGTTTCACTTGTGTTCACACACACACACACACACACACACACACACACACACACACCCTGTGCAACCCCAGCATTTTCTCTAGAGATGGATTCACTTCTTTGCCTCCTCTAGCTTTTTGTATAGGATAGTAAAGTGCTTCTGCTGTTAACATCACTAAACCACATTATTGAAAATTTGGCCATCACACCACAGATGCAGTGTTTCAAGTGTGATGCTAATGTCAAAAGACCTGTTGCTATTAGCAGATGGCAAGGCATTTGGGATGTGCTGGTGAAAGCTTGCACATGACTTCTGCCTCTGAGAAATCAAGAGGGTGGATTTACCTTTGCACTCTGCTCATTTATGACTACGGATTGTGCTTGGATGCCTGCGCTGGGTGTATAGAACATTCACCAAGTCATCAACAAACATGACTAGATGGACTTCTTAAACAGTTATTCATGCTAAAGCACTCAGTAATTGGAAAGGGTTTCAGGCAGTCTTCCCAGCATTCACTGATGCATGACCTTTGATATGGTCCCCTACAACATCCTTCTCTCTAAACTGGAAATAGATGCATTTGATCTGTTTGCTGGATGTTAATTGGTTGGATTGTCACACCCAGAGAGTAGAGTTTAATGGCTCAATATCCCACTGATCTCCAGATCCACATGGAGATCAGCATCAAGTGGCGTCCCACAGGCGTCTGTAGTGGGAATATCTTAATATCTGCTTAATATCTTGATCAGTGATATAAAGAATGGGATTGAGTGTACCCTCAGCAATTTATAACTGACATCAAGCTCCTGAAGGACAGGATACTGAAGGACAGAGGGAGACTCAAAACAGCTCAAGAAGTGGACCCTTGAACAATAACAAGTGCAAAATCCTGCACTGGGGTTGGGGCAACCCCCTGCTATAAATAAAGGCTGTGGGAGAAAGGTATTGAGAGCAGTCCTGCCAAAGACTTGGTCATACTGGTGGGTGAGAGGCTGGACATGACCCAGCAATGTGCATTTGCAGCCTGCAAAGCCAGTTGTGTCCTGGGCTGCATCCAAAGCAGCATGACCAGCAGGGTGAGGGAGGGGATTCTGCCCCTCTGCTCTGCCCTGGTGACACTCCACCTGCAGTGCTGCCTCTAAAGGAGCTTAAAAGAAAGATGGTAACAGAAATTTTAGCAGGCCCTGTTTGCATTTAAACTAGAAGAGGGTAAATTCAGACTAGATATAAGGAAGAAGTTTTTTATAATGACAGTGGTGAAACTGGCACAGGTTTCTCAGAGAGGTAGTGGATACTCCATCCCTGGAAACATTCAGAGCTGGGCTGGACAGGGCTCTGAGCAACCTGACCAAGTCTTAGATGTCTCTGCTCATTGCAGGAGGGTCAGATTTGGTGATATTTAAAGGTTCTTTCCAACCCAAACTATTCTATGATTCTGTGTGGTCATGGAAGGACAATTCATATCCCTGGTGCGAGGCACAGCCTAGGCCCTTCTTGTAAATAAAGTAGAGGTATGAAAAACTGGTTTCTTGAAACTTAAAGGAAGAGAAGTTCAATCCTGCAAATGCATCCATTGAGTCTCTGCTGCTACTTGGCAAATTTGAACTGCTTTGTATTTGTTGGGAGGAAGGCTAACAGAGTGAGACTTCTACCTGTTTTTATTATATACAAACCACATGAAATCTACTCAAGTTTGATCCATTTTTTCCCAAGATACAGAAAGCAACCACATACTGTCTTATTATATCAAGACTACAGAGCAAAGAGCTATCTCCCAAGAAAACAAGGTGCCAATAGTTTTTAATCTACTACAAAGGCTGAGTCGTAATGGGAAGCAGCATCCTTTTGCACTGAAGTGTTTTGCACTGCCTGCCTCTTTAAGTAAGCATTTCTCAGAAAGTAGACACTCAGAAAGTGTCTCATCTACTCATCTACTCAGAAAGTAGATGCTGAAACAAATCCCCACTTCAAAATAGATCCCGTCTCCACTTTTTTTCTCTTCCAAATTTTCCCTCTTTCTTCAAAGCCAGACAAAGAAGCAAAAAACCCTACATGTATTCTACATCTATCTTGTGGAAAGTGCTGAATTCTGCACACTTATAACACTGTTGGTTGCAGCATGCTGTGTACCTGGGTTCAAAGTGAAGTTTGTACTTCTGTTCTCTTGCCAGTACTTCTGATCTCTTCCAGAAGACTACTGCATCCTTCTTTGCCAGTGTATATCTCCAGCATGCTGTGTATATTTGAGCTTGGAAAAAAATACAGTTTGAGTATAGAAGAGAGAGAAAAAAGAGACTTTAAAAACATTGTCCTAGGCTTACAGTACTGAGGAGACAAAAAAACAGGCATGCATGAGCTCTTGCATTGGTTACACTAAAGACAGTTTAAAACACCAGACCCACTTTTTACAAGCAAAAAATGTTGAAAACTACTGAAAACAACATTATCTTTTCCACTCCATTTCTCTCCTTTCTTCCCCTCCCCCACCAGCACCCCTATGCTACTAATTCAGCTCAAAGATATTTTGCACAGGTGTTTATGTAACTGTGATACACTGGGAAAATTCCAACTCAAATTGATTCAGCTCAAAGACCTCCTAACTGCACTTTCATCAGCACAGTGGGGTGGTCTAGATCCATAGTAAATGGCCAGTTCAAGAAATTCTGCAGACTTTCTCCAACCTCCTAAACCAGGCTACTTAGCATTGATGTGTATCAATGAATCCATTGCTGGTAATGAATTTCCTGTTACAAAAAATATTGGACTGCTGAAGCAAGCACGGTAAAAGCCTAAGTGACCGTCTTGCTGTTTCTTTTCCCTGTGGTTTGCTTGGAAAACACATCTCCAATTGTTTTACCATAAGCTAAGTTGGTTCAATGAGTTGCCACTAGATAATTTTTAAATGGCTGTGAAGGGTTTAAGTCACAGCTATTTCAAAATATTACTTTGCAAGGTTGCAAAAAATTAATGTTAAGAAACAAAGTTAGCTTGTATAGAAAAGGTATTTATTCAACATCATAAATGCTAAATGCTGAATCATTTTTTGATGCAGAATTTAAAAAAAATATTTGGGGAAATTGCTTTCTTGGCAAAGTTACATACATTCATTTGAAACAAAGGATCATTTAAAAGCAAAATAAAGGAATCTGTGGTGCACATAGTGATTGAGAGTCTTTGGCTGTAAATTCTCCTCCCTTTTCTCTGTGGAAGCACATGTCTTTGCCTGCTGTTCATCAGCCTTGATTTTGATGGGGTGATTTTTAGTCAGCTGTCTCTATCATTTTGGCACAGACAAAAATCCTTTAAAAAATGTTACACTTCATCAAAGTGTATCATGAGACTTCACGGTCATTATCTCAATGGTTGCTCTGATGTGCTACAATTGGCAGGGCCACAGACGGTGGGGGGTGTATTAGAAGAAAGCCAGTGTTTCATGTGGAAAGCTGGCAAGCCTCTCCAGGCTTCTGTCAACAACTCAGCGGTCTGATCCGATGCACTGAGTGCTGATTATGCTCTTGTTTCTGTAGGAAGTAAACAAGAAAATGAATTCCACAGCACAACACAGCCTCTTTGTATCTTTAAAATGGCGTGGCTGGAAACCAGCCAGCCTCGTTGAAAGTTTGGCCATTTGTGTCATCAGGGCCCTGGTACTGATGGAGGCTTTGATTACAGCTTGGATCCAGCACGGAGACCTTTCATGGACAGCCACTCAGCAAATAAAAGCATTGATAGGTTGTTGGGTCAATTTAGCCATAAGGGCGTAGAGCAAAGTCCTTTTGAAAAGACTAATGGATTAGCTACACAACCAGTCCCACTGTAGGGCCTTATTTCTCAAGTAACTTCATGACTGCTTTCCAGCTTGGCAGGGACCCTCTTCCTCTAAAGCTAGCTCCAGTGCGTTCTTGTTATCAATAGTGCAGCTCAAAGGATTAGACACAAAGAGCTTTACAATTTAATGAAAACAGCTGTTGAAACAACAATTAAGGCAAACAATAGTTTGCATGAAAAACTATTAATTATGCAAAGTTATGCAGAAAGTAGAATACTCTTTTATTCATAACCACCTAATGTGACTGACAGAAAGTTAGACACCTTCTCCACTGTTGATTTAAATGTTTCAGCAAGTGGTGTTGTTTATAACAATATTCACCATTTTTTGCTTTGTTAGCATTTCAGCAGCTAATGGTTCAGAGCCTATGAATTCTCTGTGGTATGGCTGCAACAGGAACAAGTAAAACAGTAATCTAACAGCTAATATTTCATGTTGAGGCAGTAGTGATCTCTAAAGTTTACAGAGCTACTTTGCTAGGAACAATGTCTCACAAAAGCAGTATGCCATATTGCTATTTCCATGTATTTCTCTCTTTTCTACCCTGATCCCTTTACTCTTCCATCATGTGCCTTTGTGGTGATGCCTTAAAGGCAGGCGCTTGGTCAAATCACTCACCACAGGTTGCTTCAACAGTATCCACTTGACACCCCCTTCTACCGTCAATGAAGTCCCCTACTAGTCCCCTGCCTCCTTGTCCTCCTTCTCACTGACTCTCAGAAATTCATTGCTGCTCTATTTGCAGTCTCCATCCTTGACCAGCGGTGCTGAGAATTGACTTACAGTCTTTTGAATACAGTATGCTCCACATCTTGCCTCCTTCCAGCACTTTGAGCCACCCTACCAAGAAGTTCCATTTAAAATGTTATTAGCTTTGCAGATATAAATACTGTCTTATGCCTCCAACTACTGTTTATTTCAGCTGCCAGTTAATTGGCATGTTCTAACACCCTTATTAAGCCAACTTGAAAATATTGCTTCAGAATGCCTTGGGAATATAACTAATTTCATGCTAGAACCTAATAAGTAGGATCTAACACTCTTTCATATCTTCAGTAATCCATTAGGTGACTGTAACTTCTTTGAGTGAATGGATGAAAGCTTTATTAGTCATAGGGTCTCTACTCCAAACACATCACCAGAATTTAGTAGAGTATCAGCACTAAAATGCAATTTCTGACTTTCTGACTAAATAGACTTTCAGTGATGTCCCAGAATGTAGTTTCAAATATTCACTTTAAAAGCTTTCTGCTAACAACGATTATAATTCTATTCAAACATTTATTTTTGTTTCCTTGAGAACATTTAACAACAAATATGTAGCAGTGACATAAATAAAATAAAATAAAATAAAATAAAATAAAATAAAATAAAATAAAATAAAATAAAATAAAATAAAATAAATAAAAACTCCATACTGGATCAGCTCCTCAAATGATGCACAAAGAATTGTGCCACATTATTTAAGAATCTCACAATATTTCAATCAATGTCCAGAAAAGCTACTTCCTTCTAAAATCCAGAGCACTTGTTTGCCTCTTCTGCCTCATCTGCTAAATATCTTCCTTTTTCCTTTTTTTCCTTTCAGTTTCATAACGTAAGGATTTTTTTTACCCATACTGGTTGATGCTTAAAAGTGGAATCTGTTATCAGTATGTCTCTAGCAGACTGTGAAAGTTCATTAGCACATTTGCTGGCAATAATCCAGTTAATGTATATTTGTTCAAAAATCTCAAAAATAATTTTATTATTAGGAAATGCAAGCTCATTTTCCATTGTGAAGTTAGACAGAAAACAAATGTCCTATACAGCATGATGCAATTTATATTTTTCGCTAGAAACTTCTAAACAGCATCTGAAATTTGAAAGCAATTACACCAGTTATCCAGACGTGATTTTTCAATCATTTTGGCTTTTTTTTTTTTAATTTTAAAAAATTTCTTCAGCAGCTCTTATTCCGTGGTACATCTCATAACTGTCATGCTGGCACAGCATTCTCTTTTCTTCATTAGTCATTCAGCTCATGGAGCTTAATTGGACAAGGCTAGAGCGAATTTGACAAACATCACAGCAGCAGAAAAAGCAATCACTCTTTCAAGATGAAAATTTGTTTGATGTCTTACTGTGTAACTCATTTACTCTCCTTGGGCATCATGTGACGTGAATGTTAATCAGCCATTGATTGGCTTCTCTCCGTGGACAGTCACATGGCAGGAATATTAATGGACTGGGACTGGTAGCGGCACTGGTAGGCAACCTTTGGATTGGCTGCCAGGTTAAGATAGGGAGATAAGTGGGTGCTTGATGAGCACTTGACAGAACTTCACAGAAAATTAAGGCCCTAAAATAGCATGAGAAAGTCTTGTCAAATCAAGCATGATTATCATTGAATGCTTAAGGAATTCATCATCTGCATGAAATTGATACACTTCAGTACCAGCAGGCCCTGCCGTCAGCAGGGACTCATCAGACTTTTATTTATATGTGTTCACCAAATCACATTAATTCTGAGAGCTAAAACATGCTAAGGATGAAGGTTATTTTCTGTTCAATCTAATTTATCTCTGACAATAATCATCACTAATAATATGTCAAATTAGATTGCAGTCATTTTATGCATGCATGCTGATTTGGAAAATAGTGTTAAACCATCCCATAGTAATTAACAATTGCTAAAGGTGTGCAGGGCCTAAAGTCATCAGCCTATCTAGATAGAAAATTACATTTTATACAAGGATTTGTAGATATATATCCTTATCTGACTCTGAATATAAATTACAACCTGTAAAAGTAGATGTAATTTTTTATTAAGCAATTAGAGCTAATAATCTTTGAAAGAAGTGTGTCCCTCTCACCAAATTATTTTGGGCCAAATTCTGCTACTCTAGAAATGGAAAGGAGTTATACTATTGCTTTGTTAGAATGAATGATTTCTTGTTCTTCAAATTTTCCTCTTTTTTTCTTTTTCCGTGGGTTAACTTTCTAAACATTTACTAACAGCTTCTAGCTTTTAGTACAGATTTAGCAAGGTTTTGCAAGTAATTATACACAAGTCTATTCACTGTACAAGCATTAACAGCAGCAGTTGTACTGTAATTACATGTATTATAACAATGCACATTCCACAACATCTGCCAGTGTTATTAATTTAATACATTCTGATCTTGATGTGATACTGGTGGGTGGGGGTTGTTGTTGGAGGTGCTATTGAGTTTTGCTCCCATTTTATTCTTTTAGATGAAAGCAAGATCAGAAATTGTGCACATTAACCCACCCAGAATCCCCTATTCTTAAGGAATCATTAAAACAAAAATTGCTTCTGCTGAAATGCTGTTAATGGTTATTTTTTCCACAGTAGGTATTTCATGGTACTGATTGCTTTAATAATACTTTTAGTCTCTTGACTTATTAAGTATTACTGTATTGCAAAATACTTCATTTATAACTGTCTGCTTGGTAATGAAGTTTTAAGGAAGCACTTATATACTTTTTGGCTGTTTTTTGCACACACACACACATATGCACATAAAAGCATGCTTTGGCTTACAGAATCACATTTTAAAAATCAGAGAAAAATAATCTGTTTTTTTCTTATTTTCCCTGCTCTAATCTCTCGTGATCCTGGTACTGCCTCCCTCTCTCTTTGGAGACCCTCTTTATTGATTAAATGAATCTGCTCGAAAGGCTGGTTCCCAGGCTCTTTGATCTAATCCGATCTGATCTTATCCAATCACTTCAGCAGGACATTGGGGAATTAACAATAAGCAGCTTTACCACAAGTGTTTAATAACTCAACACAATCTCCTTATGGCTCCGAGCTGCTCATGTTCTCATCCAGTCAACGGCTTGCGGTGTAACAGATTGGACATCCCTCTGAACCTGAGGAATTTTCATGCACTGTGAAACTAATCGCTTCAAGTTCCTTCATAAATCACACAAAGCAGATTTCAGCATCTTAACAAATTGAAAAAAAAAAAAAAAATAAGAGGAAAAAAGGAATGGGGGGAGGAATTTATCCACTGAGCTAAGGACTTGGAAGGGGCACGAGGAGGGGAGGAGGTATAATCTAAATTCTGTCATCTTATTTAATGTGTTTCTCATCTGCTTAACTTTCACAAGCATAAAATAATTCAGGCAGACTAAAGCTTTACAACCCTTCAAGCCCACCCTGACCTTATTTTTTTCCACTGCATGATGGAAAACATGTGGTTGCTGCAGCAGTTGCACTATTTTGTCCCTGTAAAAATCCCTGAGTTTGCTGTTGGCGTGAAATTAGGCAGGTAGCAACATAGTACAGACTGGCACAGTATTTTAACTTCCCATTGCAGGGGGCTACTAACAGTCAATAGATGAACAGATGGGATGCCTAGATGCTGACAGGAGAATCAAGGTTACTATTCTGAAATTCAAGAGCAGTAGCATATCCAAAATGGATCCAGTATGAGACTTGGTTAGCCCTTATACCTTTTCATGTCACAGTCCTCCAGACAGAGTTTTATTTATACTTTCCATGTACCAGAAGGAGATTCACAGCCATTAACATTTGGGCTGTCTAACTCTAAAAAAGAATCAGAGAATAAGCTGAGTCAGAAGGGACTCAGAAGAATCATTGACAACAAGCAACAGCTCCTTGCCCTGCATAGCACTACCTTCAAGAGTCACACCACGTGCCTGGGAGCACTGACCAAACATTTGAACTCTGTCAGCCTCACGCTGTGACCACTTCCCTGGGAAGATGTTCTGTGCCCAAATACCCTCTGACTGAAGAACCTTTTTCTAACATCCAGCCTAAACCTCCTTCAGACCACTCCCTTGGGTCCTGTCACTGTCACCACAGGGGAGAGATCAGTGCCTGCCCCTCCTCTTCCCCTCTTGAAGATGTAACCTCGATGAGACTTCCTCTCAATATCTTTTTCACCAGGCTGAATAGACCAAGTGAGGCTTCTCCTCAAGACCCTTCATGATCTTTTTTGCCCTCCTTTGGGTGCTCTCCAATAGTTTAATATCTTTCTTTTATTGTGGCACTCAAACCAGCCCCCAGCACTGGAGGTGAGGCTGCCCCAGCTCAGAGCAGAGCAGGACAATCCCCTCCCTTGCCTGGCTGGCGATGCTGTGCCTGATGCCCCCCAGGACAGGGCTGTCCCTCCTGGCTGCCAGGGCACTGCTGACCCATGTTCAACTTGCCAGGACCCCCAGGTCCCTTTCCATGGCACTGTTTTCCAGTTTCTCATTCCCAGTCTGTCCATACATCCAGGGTTGCCCCATCCCAGATGCAGAATCCAGCACTTTACCCTGTTGAACTTCATATGATCAGTGATTGCCCAGACCCCTGATTTGTGGAGGTCTCTCTGCAGGGCCTCTCCCTGCCCTGGAGGGACTCAACAGCTCCTCCCAATTTTGCATGGTCTGTGCACTTGCTCAGTATTTCTTCCAGTCCTCTTGGGCTGGCTGTGACTGATGACTATGTTGTCTTTTAGCATTTTCAGTATTTCCAAGAAAAATCTTCTCTAAAGAGGAATCCAAAGAAAAACTAAAGAAATCTAAAGGAAAAAATCTTAAGAAAAACTTTACCAGGCACTGAAGTGAGACTGACCGGCGTGTCCTTTCTGGGGCCCTCCTTCTTGCCCTTCTTGAAAACTGGGACAACATTCTCCAGCTTCCAGTCAGCTGGGACCTCTCCAGATTCCCAGGACTGTTCAAAAATTATTGAGAGGTTTTGTGATGACACCAACTACCTCTTTGAGGACGCTTGCATGAATTCCATCATGCCCCATAGATGCGTAGGGATTCAGCTGAAGCAGTGAAAAGTTCACTAGTCAGAGATCAGCACCAGTCCTTTTAGACACATGAAGAAGGCCTCCAAAAATCTGGAAGTATTGCTGTACAGCCAACTCATGTGGCCAATGATTTCGGGATTCCATTAAACATTCCATGTGTAGCACTTATCCAACATTTCAAAACTGAGTTCACTAAGTCCTTTTACACGGTTGTGAAGAGTCCTCCACAGTAAATAAAAAGTATTAACAATGCAAACATACATATCAAATTAGATTCACCTGAAACATATATAAACAGTTTCAACATATATAAACTGATTTCAACAGTTTTATTAGAGTTTTAAGGAGACACAGAAGGTGTTTGATAATTGAACCCAATTATTTCTGCCAACATATTTATTGGATTATCCCAAAACCTGGCTCAGTAATACAGGTTCTAAATGGCACCAACTGTAAATGTAGCCATTAATTTCATAGTTTCTTTGGAAAGTAGTCATTTACTGTCAGAAAGTTCCTTGCTGGATTTCTTAACACTTCAGGGTATTCTACAGTATGGCTATAAATGAGGATGCATGTCTAACCAGGATCTCAGATCTTAGACCAATTAGAAATTCTAAAATTATTGAAGATGCAGTTCATTTTCAGCTAACATATTTGAAATTCAATTTTTAAATTCAAATATAGTTATGGTCTTCAAATACAATTCAATTATTCTCTTACTTTATAAAGTACCTTACTTATAAAGAACAATCAAAGTATCTCCATAAAGCATTTAATGTCAATTGCAAATTCTTTTATCTATAGTTCAATCAAGAGGCATGAAGGAAGGCTTGAAGGCTACGTATGTCTATCTGAATTCATCTTAATCTTTAAGATTATGGCAATAAATGGAAAAATCTTTGATAAATAGAGTTTTCTTTGATACATATGGAGTCACTTTCCTCCTACAAACAATGCTTCTTGTCTGGTTAATGCCATGGGGCTACCATGTAAGGGGCCTTTAACTTCTCTTTCTTGCTCAGTAGTAATCACCAGCCACCAGAGACTTCTTTACTCTCTATTTACTCAACTCTCATATTAAGCAGTGATGATGGCAAAGTCATGGACAATTTTGGTGAGAGTTATTATGTGATGATCATTTCAAAATCAACCACAGGAATTCAAAAACATTGTGGGCTTTTCATGGATGATTTCTGGAAACCAGTTCAAGGAAGAAACAAAACCCAGTGTACCTTCTTAAATTAATTTAGATAGAAATATTTTTCTAGCAATTAAGCAATATTTCTAGAATTTATATACTATGAGGTGCTGTAATAGGGAGGTTAATTCTGTTGCTGTTATGTTTCAAGTTCAGTGGGATTTAATGTTGACTTATACCATTCACTCCTAAAAATTTTCCAGAAATGTTGTTTCATTTGACAACAGGATTTCTCAAAATTCAGCAATTAACAGGGCTGACTTGTGTATGTGACCATATGAAAAACTCTTTTCACTCTCCTCTTCACCCAAATAACCACAAAAAGGCCACTAAACTTGGAAAATAATTCTGGAAAATATTGTTGTATGACTGTCAGTTTGAGGCTTTCATGACACTGGCTTAATATTTTCCAACAACAGTTTTTTCAGAAAAATCTTTTTTGATTGAGGAATTGTTGTGTCATGGGAAGCACAAAAGTTAATTTTAATGAACTTCTGATGTAATAGTCAGCATGCCTTTGCAAAGCTATTTCTTCACTTGCCATCACAGCTGTTGTGGTTCTTTAAAGCCTAAAGCCCAACAAGATTGGGTAGCATGCCTGGACCATTTTCCCCTAAGGTGCTGGATTGTGGTTCTGTAGACAGCTTGGTTTGTGAACCTTGTAGTATTGTGAAACCAGAGCCTGGAAGCCTGAGAAAGGCCAGCAGCTCAGCAGGAACTGGAGATCTCAAGTATGAAAGCTTGAATGTTGTTCACACGACTTCCATGATGTGATGAAATGAACCACAAACCTCTTCTGCATTCGCAATTTTCTACACAAAATATTTTGACTAATTCAGAAATAGTAAAACTTTATAGGTTATTCTCCCATCCATGTTTTGGTTTCTGTTTTTTTAATTTTTTAAAAAATTAACCCATCTATTTTACATTCCAGAAATTCAATTCTGTGTAGTCATTTTGGGGATTAGCTTTTATTTTTCAAAAATTCCAGGGAGACAGAAATGCTGATTTTCAACACTATGTTTGTAGTTGTTTGATGCAGTGTGACTCCATGGATATGTCACTTTCATGTCTTTCAGAATCATAGTAATCAGATCTTGTTTGGTATTCCCATGAAGGACAGTAATGGGAATGGATGCTTGCCTGTAGCTGGTTTCCCTCTTGGCTTACTAAAAATGAGATAAAGGAAGATCTAGAATTTTACCTTAGTGTGAGAGCCAAATGTTACTTGGAGCATTACACTCCAAAATTATACCAAGGCTAAAGACATCAGTCTATGGGTAAATCTGTGTACTTAGCTGCAGAGGCTAACATAAAGATAAAAACCACACTCTACTCATAAAGCTGATTTATCAGAGCATGTGGAGAAAAGATAAATGTTTAGACCTTTATCACGTTCATCGAACAGTCTCTCTAAGATTCTGCAATGTATCTAAGTATCTAAGAGAAATATGCCAGGATAAAGACCATGACTGACAGCCAGTACTCTGAAAAAAGTAACTTTAAAGCCTATTAGTCATTATAGAAATCCTCTTTGTACAAAGTAGTGTAAGAGTAAAAAAAAAAACTAAAGGTTTTCACAATTTTTTACCATTATCTGTTCCTACTTCCAAGACCAAGTGCTTTGATTGCACTAACAAAACAAACTTTATATGGGTATATTAAAAACAAATAGAACCCTAACAAAACCAAAGACTGTATTTTTTATATAAGAGTAATGCTAAGAGAAACCCACAGATAGCAGATATCAGTCATGTCTGTTTAATGATCAGTTGAAGGCAATTAAGTTATCTAAGGATGAAAAATGTGGAAGAAATAAGTGCAGAAGTGTTAGGTATTTATCCAGCTGTACTGATTTTATCCAGAAGTTTTCTGACCTTCACCTATGGCTGCACACCAGTCTATTGGGATGGATAAGGCAAATCACAAACTTCAAAGTACGAGGCAGTGACATACAGCAATATCAAAGCCGGAAATGAATTGATGCAGTGATGTCACTTCCTTGCAGCACAGCTTGTCAATAAGCAGGCTATCTTGCAAGATACCACATTGTGTTGTGTTGGCACAATGCATCTTTGATGGCACATGCTCTCCTTGCATAGCTTACTCTCTCTCCATATGAAAGTAATAGGGTATAAAACCCAATATTTTATGTTCTGTATCAATAAAAATACATTTTTTATAATGCAAAATATAATGAAATCAGACTTTCTGTAAAACAGAACACCAGGCTTCTTTGTCAATTGCTTTAGTTTTAAAAATACAGCACCAGCATTGCAAGATATTTTCTCTTTTCAAGGTCACCAAATAGGCACTTGCAAAGAGCACATGTAATTATGCAATGAATACCTAAACCTAAATTCAAAGAAGCAGGTCTGTTCATATAAGAAATGGTAGTAAATTGGACTTAGGACTTAATGCTGAGTATTTGAGAAAATTATGAACTGTGCTACTACTTTTCAAATCTTTTTTTCTAGGCTAGGCTTGGACACCCAGAGTACCATTTTATGTTTGTTTATATTGTCATTTTTATTAACTTTATTCTACTGCTGACAGCAATGAGCTCCAGTGTTCTCAACTGTAGCATTTACTTGGTCAGTTAATCCAAACTCCTTTAGTCTTTACAAGGACAGAAATCATGGTACTTGGGTGTTAGTCTAATGCCTATTTAGTTATCTAAGCAAATTCTTTGGGACTTGTAGGCCAGATATTTCTAAAGGTGTCTAGATACCTAAAAATATGATAGAAAGAACCATATCCTACAAGGATCTTGTAGTGATGGAATTACCCTGTCCAATCTATAGACATTAGCTTCCTATGCTTCTCATATAGACAGTACAGAAAGACAACTCAAGGTTGTAATTCCTTTCACTATAAGGCTTTTTTTTTTTTTTTTTTGGCAATAGTTTAGAAGACTTATCCTTTAAAAGTTCCATCTTCACTCCATTGTACCTTGGATGTTCCCATCTAAGACTCCAACATTTGCACCAAAAGCCATCTAGGGTGAACTGCGTCTTGCTCTTGGTGCTTGCTTGCATTGCTTGATGTAAAAGAAAATGTACAAATAGCTGTTTGTGTATCCCACTGTGCTTACACATTCCCAAATTCTGAGTCTTCTCACACCAGGTAAAAATTGCTGCTACTCTGCAGTGTCCCAGGTTAGAATAATCTCAAAGTTCAAAAATTATTACAACAACATGTAAACATATTCTTGACACCAAATACTGCAAAAAAGCATTCATTCCTGTCAGGCAGCTGCTATTCATATGTAAAAGGGCATATGATGTTACTAAAAAAATGCTTCCCAAATGAAAGCCACAAATTGGAAAAGAAGACTTTAAAATAAAAGTGGATAGATTTAGTCTGTTTTTGAAATATCGCCAGACTGAATCATTAACTGCGGATCTGGTTGCACAAAGCCTGCAAAATTCAACCATGAAGCCACCACACCAAGAATGTTGTGCCAAACAAAACACAGCAAACTACTTATGGTCAATAAAATCTCTAAATCAAATAAATGTTATTCATGCTTAGAACACTTTCTGATTCCAGGGAAAATACATATGAGTTTTCAGAGATATGGGGAAGTGTAATGGTGTCAATTTATTAGTTAAAAAAAAAGAAGTCATTATTCAAGATTGAAAACCAGAAAGGCTAGGTAACTCTTTATCCAGTTTTGTAGATTTTAGTGGGTGAAAATCAGGGATTTTTGCAACAGTTGAGGTACTTATGGGATTAAGGGTTACTGTTGTAGGCCCAGACTCTCCTCCTTTTCTGATGAAACTTGGACGCAGGGATATAGGAATTATAAGCAGCTTGACTAAATAGTTTGTTTGCAGATACATACATATATTTTTGTGTGTATTTGTGATGTTCAAGGAGAAGGCACATAGGCTCACACTTGAGAAAGGAATCAGGTAATTTTCATGCACCATGATTTATAACAGAAGTACATTGCATATTTTCAAAAGACAAACATTTTCTATTTCTCCAGTAAAAACACATGTCACTGAGAGTGCTAGAAAACTATTTTGCAGGTGTAACTGTGTTGGGCTGACCCTGGCAAGTAGCCAAGCACTACTCACTGCTCCCTGCCCAGCAGGCCAAGGCAGACATCACAAACACCAAAATCAAGAAAACTCATGGGTTGAGGAAATAAACAGCTTAATAAATAAAGGAAAGACAAAAAACAAGTGATGCAAAGGTAAGCAATCACCACTTCCCACAAGCAGACTGATGCACAGCCGCTGTCTGAGTAGCCGGTATTCCAGAAAACATAAGGGCCCCCCCAAAC
Source organism: Pyrgilauda ruficollis (assembly GCF_017590135.1). Classification (NCBI taxonomy): domain Eukaryota; kingdom Metazoa; phylum Chordata; class Aves; order Passeriformes; family Passeridae; genus Pyrgilauda; species Pyrgilauda ruficollis. The sequence goes on from NW_024526933.1 coordinate 4,226,753, forward strand.
AACACTTTCTTCTGCTACACCAGCTTTATTGCTGAGCATGACAATACATGGTATGGAGTACCCCTTTGGCCAGTTTGGGTCAGCTGGTCTGACTGTGACCATTTCTAATTCCTTGCTTGATCTCAGCCTAGTGGCTGTGGAGTTCAAAAAAAAAAAAAAAAGAAAGCCTTTACATTGTGCAAGGACTACTTTGTAATAAACAAAAGAATGGTGTGTTTTCAACAATATTTTAGTCCTAAATACAAAATACAGCACCATAATGCTTGCTGACGCGAAAGTTGACTCCATCCCAGCCAGACCCGTACAAATTGAAGCAGTTACATGGCACACTGTGCAATGCATTCAAATAATTTCTCTCTATAATTCAGTTGCATTACTTTTATCAGCAATTGTTACTATGTGTCATACAATATGTCACACTCAAAAGGACTCTGGTTTTCTTCAGTGGAGTGATACTAGAAAAAAACTTCTTAAAAATACTGCTTTGCAATAGATAAGCCTTTTAGCAGTTTGGTTCACGGATTGCTGCCAGTACCCAAACTGTAACGATTAAAGGACCATATTACATTAAACACTGTATCTGTCTTTCCTTGGTCAGCTTCAGGAGCACAATCAGACAGTAACATATTCCGCATTTGGAAAGGAAACTGATCTCACTATTCACCTCCTTGTAAAATTCCTATTCCTGGCAGTCAGAACATTGACCTTCCTACCTAATTAAGACTTTAAAATGGTTAACAGGTTTGTTGAAAGTGGCTAGTAGCAGAAAGTCTACAATTAAGATGATTTTCTTCAGAAAGCTGTTTGCCATTCTAGCCCCAGTAATCAAAGTTGTCATGTCAAATCAAGTTCTTGATTATCCTTATATAATTTTATGAATCATCACAGGTACAAAAACAAACTGATGATAAAACTGTTTTGTTAAGCAAAATTAATTTTATTGGATAATTCATGCCTCTAGCCCCACCTTCCTCCAAAACCCCAACACACAAAATCTGCCTTTTTCTATACTGACTTAATCATTTAGAAAGCACAGACTTTGTGGGTGATTATATATTTTCATCTTGGGAAAGAAATAATTAAAGACTAACTGTACTTTAAAAATTATTGTGCTTGATTCTATAACCAGGCCTTTTAAATTTCTTCTCAAAGGAGCATTCTTACAGAACTAAATAAGCTTTCATAGGCAGGAATTTGGAGGAGGGCTTTACTGGGTGAATAGTTTTCACATGCACGGTACAAAGATCTATAAGCATTTCTTAAAAATCTTCAAAGAGTTAGTGACCAAAACAGACTTTTACAAGCATCTATTAAATAAAGACTACTACCCTATTTTAAGGATGAAACTGCTGACAAGCAGGGAGATCAAGCTGTTTTACTCAAGCTAAATTTAATCATATAGCAGTGATCCTTTTACCATCTTCAGGTAGATTATTATGAAAAAGGCTAGTGTAGCATTCTTGAGTATGAAAACCAGAAAATTTGTAACAGCCAATCTTAGAATATCTATCTTATTTTTCAAGAAAAGTGAAAATGCTTGTGAAGAATAGTAAAATTTCCACGTGGTGCTGGGAAGATAATTCCCACAAGAATTTTAAACTTTTGCCTTCTTTTTACCTTCATCTTGGAATAAAAAACCAGAAATTATATAAATATTTATGAATTGAAAATCTGACGGAAAAAAAAGATGAGGGTCTGATCTGCCAAAATATTCAAAATTAGGCTCTATTCCTCTGGTTATTCATCCATATGCTATGTGTGTTGTCTTTACAATGGTTTCTGTTGAATGGTCATTTTGACCTGAAAAAGGACATTTCTGATGAAATCTGTGGTCAAGTTTCTATGAAAAACCTTCAGATTCAAAATTAAAATGATACAGTGAGGAGGAAGAAGCCTCTATTTTAATGCAAATCCAATTTTATCCATCAGAGATTTGCAATGGACATTACATTAATGGCACAATAAGGGCCACTATATTCAACCTGTGCCTGCTTGCAAGAAATTATTTTGTGTGAGCACATATTATTTAAATTCTTCACAGGTTTGTAAAATTCTTATAGTTTTAAGCATATCTTGTACCTGCAAATCCCCAAACAAAACCTGTTCTTTTGCAAGCAGGGTTTCTGTATTTATTAACTTAGTCCTACACATAGTTTGCTCAAGATACACAGAGACTTTACACAAGATAATGCATCCCATTTTAGAAACAATTTTAAAAAAAAGTTCATTTTAAAATAGTTTGTGTAAGCATATGATGTACAGTTAAGTGATGAAGTAAATGAGAGAATCTTTCAGGGAAGATTCGTTAGAAAGACTGAGGAGCACAACTTTCTTGAACACCTGATTCCAAAACATTACAAATGACACTCTTCTGTAACTAGCTACTAATTCTAGAAACAAGAGTCTGTTTTAGATCATCCATGTCAAATGCTGATTTGCTATAATCTGCAGAACACAGAGCTAAGGATTTATCTTGCAGTTACGCTTCAGAGAAAAAAAAAATCTGAAAACAATGAGTACTAATGTTTTTCCTATGACCCTAAATACATATTCTGTCATCTTAAGCTTGTCCTTGCATCTATTGAAATTGTACCAGAGGGGGAAAATGTGGTTTGGAAAAATTATTTCATTTGCTGCTCTGCAAAAATCAGAAGAGGCCCAAGAAATATTAGTAATTAACTTTTTCTACAGTATATTCATTCATTTAGTGGCTCATAAACTTCTAGACAGGTAGAACAGCAGTGGAAACTCCTGGATCTGTTGTAATCTCCCTTTTGTATGTGAAGGGAAAATAATTCAAATTACTTTCAGTAGAAGAATTGCTTGCATATTTTTCTGCAAACTTCCATCACTCTGTATGAGATGGTATTGTGATCAAATTCATCATCTGATTATAACTTCACCATCTCTTGGCACCGTATTCTAAACTTTAAATGACTGCAATATTTTTTTTGATTCCTGAGTGAAGGGAATTATGTGTAAATCAGCTCTCCAAGGAATTCATAGTTATTGCAGAAGTTCTTTTGTCCCATTATTCCAGTGCAATAACTTCCCTGCTGTTACTTTAAACATTGTAAATAATTTTAGTTCTTTTACAGTAATTGGAAACTTATGCAATTTTGTGGCTTAATGTTGCATATGTAAATATAGGCTAATTGAAATTTCCAACTAATAAATGTTCTTAATATAATATTCATAAACCCAGGATATTTCATACAAATATTTGGTTGCATATGAGACATCTGAATTAAATTTTACTTTGAATTTAAAAAAAAAAAAAGCCTTTATTTCATTGAATTAGGCTTAAAATGTCATACTAGACATTGGAAAAGTGAGTGAATTCATACAGAAAGATTAAGACAACTATAATATCAGAAGATGCATAATCATTTAGCTATTCTTCAGTCTTATTAACAATTTATACCATAAAATTTGCCTCTGGATAAGAAACTGCAATGATTGGTGGTGGCAAAACAGAATCATGTTTTTCATGCCAATGTTTCTAATTTTGTCTCTGTTTCATGGCTATCTCTTGCATTCAAAGTTATATTCTCAGCTTGTTCATGGTATATTGCTGCTCACAGCTTTTAAAAGGCAGCAGGTATGGCATAGGACCAGTAAATTCGCAAGTCAAAATAAGAATTATTTAAAAATAGGAATATAACCTCATGAAACTCTCTTTTATATACTCTCTCTCTTTTATATACTGTGTGCTTAGGAGGAAACACTGTTTCATGGGAACCATCAGGCAGCTTCATCCATAAGCAGAAAAAGCCACTAACACTCCAAGCACAAACATGTCCTATTGCTTAAGACAGCCTTTCCACTGCTGTGCACAGGCAGTCGTAACTGCAGGTGTCTTCTCCACACTGACAGCCCCAGGTGACAGAGCTCAGCCAGAGTTTCTGCATAAGTACTAGCTGAAATATATGGGTGAATAAGACATTAACCAGACAGATGAAATGGTGAATGGGGTGGAGGAACTAAAATGAGTATAAAGTGGAGTCATATTTTTGTCAATAACATCAACTCTAAAGCAAAATTACAACAGTGGCATAGCTTTGTGTATGTTTCCCTGTTGTTTCTCATGTCAAAGTAGCCTGCTAATATTTTGACAGGTGATACAGATCCTACAATATTTATGTAATTATGAAAAATATCTAAAGAGACCTGCTAGTGATCTTGAAAGCTCACCTGTGAACTAAGAGCATATGGTTTTATAAAAGCTCTCTGTATTCTCTGAATGGATTACAGCATTTGATGAGTAGGTACTTCTACTGAACCAGCCTTTGATATCTCACTGGGAGGTGCAAAACAGCTGTCTGTGAGTTTTGCAATGGCACAACACTTCTGGTCATATACCCATTAGTGTTTCTTCCCCACAGCAATCAAAAAAGTGGTGAAGAATGATTTCTCTTTTCTCTGAGACACTTTCTACAACTGATTCTCTCAATTAGATCTGTTGCTGGCTCTCAGGCCATAATAAAAATTAGACCTACATCTGTACAGACATAAGGGCTGTGTCTGTGTACACAAACCTTTTTCACATCTTTCTTCCCAAATAGCCTGACTTTTTTTTTTTTTTTTTCCCCTTAATGCACATGGCTTTGAGATGTCAGCTATCTGCCAAAAGCTGAAGACTTGCCCAAGCTGACTTTGGCTAGCAAATTAGTCAGCATGTGTTTCTACTATGTATGCTATTGGCTTAATTAGGTTTAATTAACAAGTGCTTATGTCTGTTGTAGGGGACTATGACTATCTAGTGAAGGCTTATTTATTGGCAACATATGGTATTTTGGTGAATGATTGTCAGAATAACTATAATGAAGCATTTAAAAGAACTTGTTCAGTTCAGACTTGGAACACTAAAAATGTTTTTCAGATGTCCGCACCGCTCTTATTTCTTTGAAAATGGGCCTGGTGCTTCTTTCAGCATGTTGTGACCTAAAGAGATGGGAGGTAGGATGAAACTATCATAATATTAGATTATTTCAGCAAAATCTTGCATGTGAAACAATAGAGGTACTGAAAGTATAACTGTATTATTGAAAAATAACATCATTTTAAAAACTTACTAAAATTCCATCTTTGTATCCTAGCACAGTTATGTATACCCTAGACTTTACAGTGATAACCAAAGAAACAGCATCTCAATTTCAAAAGACACAGAAATTTAGCATTAAGTAACTTGTAAAGCAGGATACAATTAGAAATGTATAGTCATGGACTCTATACAAGCACAGACATTAACAATAGTTAAAAAGATTTGCCACAAATTTTATCTAAGAGAAAAAATAGGCAAATCCCACACAATAAAAGATGCTGGTCTAAGCAAACATGGACTTTGCAATATAATGCTTTTTAATGGGATTGGCCAGTAAAAGCACAAATTCAGAACAATAGTTTGCCATTAAAGTTAATCTTCTGATCCAGGGTTGATGCTGACAGTATTTCTGTCTGGATTTTAGCTAGGAGCTCATTGGCAGTTTAACCGCCTCTGAATAAAAATCTTTATTCTTTCATGGAATTACCTAGAATTTTGCTGGAAACAAAGCTCTTTCCTTTTATTACTTCTTTGAATTCTTGTTTTCAGGATGGTACTTGCAAACCAACAATAGAAAAAAGAGCCACACCAGTCTTGGCTCCCCTTTGGCATAAGTGGCATGCAAACCGAATTTACAGGCTTCTGAGAGGTTGCCTTGCAAATGGAAATTTCCAGGACAAAACTTTCATTCTGAATTTGTGTTCTCAGCATTGATTCCATCTCTAATATTACTGAGGGGACTCTACACCATTCCCTTCCTCACCCCTCAGATAAAGAATGGTAGATCTCTTGTTGGTAGGCAGCTTTCATAGCTCCACTTCCCCTGGAGGAGTCAGGACCAGGAGGTTATTCTATACCACCTCATGTTATTGCCAGGGATGGGGAAAAGGGAATCTCTTCCAGGGAGAAGGGTTCCTCTGGTTAAGTAAATGTGGCAAAGGGAGCACAGGAGGTCCCCACTTCCAAGCAATCATTTGCAAATCATTCCCCTGTCCTGTAGATTTCATTATTGATTGTGTTGCTGTTACTGCTCCCTTTCTTATCTCATTGCTGTTTCCAGTAAATTGGTCTTATCTCAAGCCATGATCTTTCCCTTTTGTGTCACCAGTTCTCCTCTTCAGCATGCCACAGGGAGAAGGGGAAAAGGGGAGGGGGAGAGAGTGAAGGGGAGAAAGATTAAGGGGGAGAGAGAGGTAGGAACAACACTCATAAACCACTGCAGAGACAAGTAAGATGTATCAGTTGCAAGGGACTGCATCGTTCAGGGCTGTTGTAATAGAACAAATACTCAGCCAATCTAAAGTTGAAGTGTGGAAAAAGACAGTCATGGGATCAGAAGTCCTGCATGATCACTCTTGTTGGAAGTGTTTTATCAGTATATAATTTATAAAGAAATGTCACAAAACCTCTTAATCATTGATATTTAACCGAGACTGGTGGAACCATATGGCATTTCAGCTTCTTGTTGTAAGAAAATATTATAAAATACTTAGAGTATGTAAAAGCTCACAAAATTAAATTTCATAATGCTGGCAATATGCTTTCAAAGGGAAAAAGGAGAAATTATTTTTGACCGATTGAAAAGCTGTTACTTAAATGCAGCTTGTAGGACAAAGTTGATTTAAACCCATCCACAGTCCTTCAGTACCTGAATGATTTACATGAAATTTGCATACTCAGGGTAAATGCAGCCCTAGTACAACCCCATAGAAATTTGATTTCAGTATGTACTTCCTTGTTTTAACAACTGCTTGGTTCATACTGCAGTCATGAAAAATATAAATAAGCACATTAAAAAAGTTGAACAAAATTTTTTTTGGAGGAGAGTATTTTCATCATTACCTTCGTTACTGGACCTCCACATTTACTGTTAGTGAAATCCTGGAAGATCTAAAGCACCAGTTTCTACCCAGAAAATGGGGACATTAGACAGGATTCCTCATCAAAGTTTTATGAGTAGGCTTATAACAAAATGCATTTTCAAAAGTTTACTAATAATATGTTAGACAGGTACAGCTCACCAGCTCTGATACAACAGTTCATTTGTTGGCCAGACCCTATGTGAATAAGCAAAGTCTTATGAAATATATTCTTATTTGTGGAAGGGCAAGATGCATCTTCAGAGAAATGCTGCTGTGGTTATGTAATATTATTTCATCAGAAGATGCAGAAATACTTGTAGAGGTTGAAATCTAGCTAGGATCTCTTTAAATGCACCCCAAGGATGACAAGGTAGAATGAAATATGCATAAGAATTATACTTGAAAGCAACATTATAACAACAATAGAGTGGAAATTCTGTTTGTCCAAAAAAATAAAGAAGCTCCAAGTCAAGCTTCTCACTGAAAGCACGATGGTGTCCCTCATTACTTCTGAAGTAGATGACTTTTAATTATTTATAATTGCCTAATATACACACTGAGTGAAGTCTCATAAGTTAATGATTGACAAGGAAAAAAAAGGTGTTCCTTCCTGCCCTATAACCTGTGACCATTGTGTCATACGGACCTTTTGCATATGCTGAAGCAAAGAAGGAAAAAATAAAGTATCCTCACATGAGAATAGATTCAAAATTCTGATGACTGATGCTGAACTGAAACAGTGCTATGCTGGAAAAACAGGGAATGGAGTTCTACTCTTTCCCTCTCCCTTCTATTCCTCTAATGCACTTAAGAGACTCTGGCTTTCCCAGCTGTCTAAAGAAAAGGCTAATGTCCTTAGCTGTGGATGTACGTGCTCAAGAAATATAGCCTCTCAATCCAAAAGCTAAGCAGTGGACTTAGATACAAATTAAGACATCAAACTGTCCTGAAATTTCCCTGTATCCAGGCTCAGGCAGCTCTGTTTTCTCTCTAGGGCTGTCCATAGGCATCACCCTTCTCTTGTGTTGTACCAGTATCTGCAATGCATAACACAAAACTGTATATTCACCAAGTTTATGGTATAAGCCCAAGGGTTGTCAAAAGTCCCAAACCCCCATATGAACTGTGGCCTCAGCTCAGAGCCTGGCCATATCCCTAAACAATTCAACAATCATCAAACACTGCAGTATGAGTAAGGATTCAATTTCACTTGAAATGGTGGAAAATGTAACTGAAAAATATTGGAACAATTTTTAAAATCAGAAGGCCCTTTAAATCATCCTCCTTCCTACATTCTTCAAAATCCCTGTAACTGTGGCCTTCATCTCAGCACCAAGCATTACATTGCATAGAGCCAAGATTAGCCTTGCCATAGTGAAAAATAACCATCTGGCAGTCCTGGTACAGTGTAACAGTGTTCTACCCAGAAAAGAAACAGTGCATTTTAACTATGGACAACTAGTCTCATATCTAATACCATTACTGTGTTTAAAAGTAACTTTCATTGTTGTCATTTTCCCCAGGAGGATCAATTACATTTTTCCAGAAGAAAGTGGGTGGTGACAAAATTGAAGGGGTGTGTGCAATGACATCTAAATTTTGTCCCTCTATTCAAAAGACTCCTTGCCTGCAGAAAATTATTTTAAAAATCTATATTTTTTTCTAGTATCTGCCAGAAATTCATTCCCAGTTGTCAGCTTTCTGATTCAGTGCAGTATTTCCATTTGCCACTCCTCTTCTGAACAAGTCATACAGTAAGAAAAGCACTGTTGCTGACATGACCCTGATAGGCTGACATACAAACAGAAATGAAAATTATGATATTCAGTCTCCTGCTCATTGCCAGAATGCCCTTATAATGACACTACTCAGACTGGGTGTTTACTATGGGAAGGAAACAAAGAGGTTTGCTCTATATATGAGATATGCATTTTCTCTAAAATAAACTGACTTTCAAAAGTTGCTTTAAACAGGACGAAAAGTAGGAAACTGCTTTCCTTCTATGCAGTGTGACAAATCAAAATTGCACAAGAGGAAAATCTCCTTAACATTCTTAAACTAATTCTTGTAGGCCAAACAGTGCAAAAGCATATGTATGCAGATAAAAAGTAATTCTAGAAAGAGCAATGTATTAGATTATTCACCAGAGAGTATACTATTCATCAGATGTTTGACTGCATAGACCTTTAATTTCCAATGCAATATCTGCTGCAGTAAAAGTTGGTGTTAAAAAGCAATGACCTTTAGATCAGCAGAGCTTTAGGCTTCATGCAGTAGCTGACCAACTAATGTAAACCATCAAAAGACAAAGTCAGAATAGACATAAGAATAACTTGGAATTTTTTTTTTCCTCTCCTACTTCTTTCCCATTTTAAATTAATTGCACTCCTCCATAAAGTCTAATAAAGATAACCTTATAATTACACTGTAACGACACACTTTATGTTTTGCCACTGGATTTCACAATAATGGTTGATCTGGATGTCAACAGTATTGTCAATTCAAGTAGAGCTTACTCAGCATTTCTTCATTATGTGCATTGCTGAATTGTCCATGACAGCAGGATGTGGAATTTTGGCATGCATTTGGTTTGTGCAGTTCATGGAAAGACATTTAGGGCAAGCCTACTGCTCCCTTTTCTTCCTCTACATTGCATCTTTAACACTGATCAGATTTTATTTATTTGTTAAAAGAGAAAAAATATTCCAAGAAGGATGAATGTAAAGTCTAATTTCAGATTGTGAATCTCTGGTTTTTCTTTGCAGTGTGTTTATCACAAAGGGGTCCCAAACCTCAGTTCAGTACAAAGGGAGACATTAATGACTTTCTGTGAAAGGCACATAGAAGCACAATCATGTGAGCATAGATTTTGCAGTATAAAATGGCAATCATCCATGCAAGAATGTATTATTTTTACAGCATTAAAAAATTACTATTTTTACAAAACAAGAGAAGCCAATGGTGAAGAATGTTGTAATGCCTGCAAAATTTTCACAACCTCATTAATTAAAATATGAAAATATAAATTAATATAAGCAATCTCAAACTTGTGAAAAATGTGTTCCATGACATTGAAATAAGCAAACAAGATGCTTTAGTAATTATTTCCAAGTGTAATAGAAAACTGAGTTGTAATATTTAAAAGAAAATATTGTTAAAAATATGATTAGGAAAAATATCTTAGGTAAATACAAGGTTCATAAGGAAACTTTTATCTATTAAATTTTTGTTACAAATTGAATGATCTTCCAGTCTCAAAGACTTTATTTTTCTTTAAGCAAATTTAACGTATTTTAAGTATCAATCAAAACTCTACTGTAATATAACATAACAAAGTGCCATGCTGTAACAGTGACAGACTGCAACAGAAACAGGACTTAAAGGTGCACATGGGCAGTTTGTTTAACTACTAAATATGGAATTCTCAAGACAGACAATTTAATCTTATTATTCATGTGATGTGTTTTTCACTGTGTGGCACAAATGGAAGCAGGGGACTGACTCAGGGATCCAGGCAGTCCTTTTCTGCCATTCTCACGTATAATCTTTTCTCATTTCCCTGAGCACTACCAAAGTTTCTTATTCCTGCTCCTCTCCTCTCCTCTCCTCTCCTCTACTCTCCTCTCCTCTCCTCTCCTCTCCTCTCCTCTCCTCTCCTCTCCCCTCCTCTCCCCTCCCCTTCTCTTGTCCTCTGGGATGTATCTTACAACAAATAGAAACAGAGAAACAGTATCACTAATAAAAAGCTTTGAGCAGTAAGGAAGTTAATTCTTTTTGTATGAAGGCAGGATTTTTTAAAAACTGTTTACCCTTAGAAGCAGATTACTGGAAATGAGACACAGGTAATTGTTTCTCTCAGTGGTAAACATGAATTACTACTTTGTTTCCAAAGGAGTTTCACACACCCTCTAAAATCTGACTGGCATGTAAGGTGAAATGCAAGATTGAAAAGATAGGAAGATTTTTCTTGATTTTAAGCTTAGTTGAGAAGACAAAGAGACAACAGAGCCATGAGCTGACATCAGATATGCATGATGCAGGAACATTAGTCACGTAAACAAGGCAAACTGAAAGAATTAATAAGATAAATTATACCCTAGTTATCACCATCTGAAAATCTGAAAGAAAATACTCTATTTAAACATCAAATCACACGTTCCACAAACAAAGGATAAAAGTTGACAATCTAGATAATAAACCATATTCTTATAGGTACACTACTGGTTTAAAAAGGAATGCAATCTATGCTCCAGGTTTTGTATTAGCAATCATTTGCCTGTTTGCCTACTTGTGGACATTTCTCTTTTAATTGAGATATAATTATTTTCCTTGCACTAACAAACAAAAAAGTTTGGGCCAGAATTTTCAGATACATAACCTCCAAATAAGCAATTTTGCTGAGTCATAACACTTGTTCTCCAGACCCTTCACCAGCTCCATTGTCCTTTCTTGGACATGCTCCATCTCCTCAATGTCTCTTGTCATGAGGGGCCCAGAACTGAGCACAGGACTCAAGGTGTGCCTCATCAGTGCCACATAAGGGGGATGAAGCCTCACCTACTCCTGATGGCCGCACTATGCTGGATGCAAGCTAGGAACCTCAAATCATTGGCCTCAGCTCATGGATCTATTCTGGCCTAGAGCTTTCCTTTCTCCAGCAGATCAACACTCCTGCCTGACTTGGAGTCATCTGCAAACTGAACGAGAGGCCACTTCGTCACCTTGGTCAGTAGCTGCAATCCGACAGATCTAGCACAAGAAACCAAGGCTGTTTCTCTGCCAGCCATGTGTCTGAGTATATACTGCTCCTAAATATTCTCCAGCACTAGGAGAAATGTAAGAATTATTTTTTATTTAGATGATGGACCTGACATTTCCCTGTTGTATTTCTACTTTTTGAGACCTGCTTACACAGTCTCCAGTTTCTCTTTAGGACTTACTCGCATAAACCCTTCAAAGTCTTCTACAGAGATATTTCCACATAACAGGTGAGGCCTACAGGCACATGCCTCACCTTGCCTATTCAGCCACCAACTATCTGTGGATTTTGGGAATGCTTTTTATTTTTATAAGGCCATATTTTTATGGCCTTCTTTCTTGACAGCTGCTGCTTTCAAATTTTCACAGAGATCTGTCTCCCAGGGGACTGGGACTGGGAGAGGCATGCTTGTGACCAAAGTGAAGAACTGGGTACTTTGCTTTGTTGGATGGCCTTGGCCCGTTGATCCAGCCTGTGCACATCCTCTGCAGAGCCTTCTGACCCTCTGGCAGATCAACACTCTCCTCCCATTTGGTGTCATCTGCAAACTGACTGAGGGTGCCCTTGATCCTCTTGTTCAGGCCATCAATAAAGACATTAAACAGAACTGGCTTCAACCCTGAGCCCTGGGGAGTCCCACTAGTGACTGGCTGTCAGCTGGATGTAACTCCATTCACCAACCATCTGAGCCCAGCATGTGCCATCCAGTCAGTTTTTATCCAGCAAAGAGGGCACTCATCCAAGACATGGGCTGCCTGTTCTCCAGGGGAATACTGTGGGTCACAGAATCAAAGGCTTTACTGATCTCCAGGTAGACCACACCCACAGCCTTTCTCTCATTTACTAGGCAGGAATATAGCATGGTACAAAAGAAGCATGGTGTGCTTTCTCAGAAATACCTTACTTTGCTCTTTTTTTGCTTTTTAATACTTACTTCTTCTCATAATAAGAAGAAAATAAAAAGAAAGAGAGACCATTTTTTTCAAGTTTACAGCAAGTGAATCTTTTCAACTGGAAACCTTTAACAATGGAAAAAAATCTTCAAGAATGTATGGAAGACATAGAAGTAACCTGTGTTTCCAATCACAATATTTATTTCCAGAAGACATAGCCCATGAAATGCTGTAGATCTTCTAAAACTTAATGTTCTTCATGGTCTACTGCATGGCAGACATTGCAACTTTTCTGCGCTACTAAGTCATTCCCAGGTATTTCCTCATATCAATGTGCATCAATGGTTCTCACATGCAATGATAACTCAAGGGAATATAAAAATTTCAGAGAAGTTTACCAGACCACTTAAATATAAAAAAAAATTGTCCTTTAGGAAAAGAGATTTTTTTTAAAACATTTTTTCAATTGTAACTGCTTTCAACTTCCTAATGTGAATATCTGCTGGTAGGAATCATGGGGGCAGGTTATAAAGAAGCAATGACATTACAAAGATGCAGAACTTTAATGTCACTTTTCAATGTGGATGAACTTGCACTTCTTTAACAAGCCTCTGTGTTGGATTTTGGTGGGCTTTTATGTTTGTTATTGGTTTGATTGGCTGGTTGGGGTTTTGTTTGGTTTTTTGTTTGTGTTTTTTTTTTTCTTTTCTTTAATAAAGACAGTGAAAGTAGTTGATTTCTGAAAGACAAGGAAGTAAATTTAAGGTAGTAGCAATAATATAGCAGGAAACACAATCACCTAGCTGTGACCATTTGTTGACCAATCTACTAATTCTAGTTGAGACTACTATAAAAAGTCTCAGTCCCAAGGAAATACCATATATTATTAACAGAGGGGGTTTTTTTGCCCACCAAAAATAATCAGACTTTCTTAGGAGCAGACTAGGTCTTTGCTTCTTCTCAGTATACTACATTTCAGATGTTAGAAGCTAGATGAAGAAGGGCACCTGGTACAGTTTCAAAAGTGTGTTCTGCCAGATATTGTTGAAGTGAAAGATAATTTCACTGACTTCTACCACATAACAGCAACTCACTGGATTTTGCTCTTATTTAAGAAAGGCATATTAGTTCTCACTAAGATACGTCACAGGTCTAAGAAAACTGAGTCAAGATTTATAAAATGGCTAATATGAAAAAAAAAAAAATACATAAGTTACTTTTGTAAATAATGTAGGGCCTGAACTACACTATAAAGAGAAGCACATTAAATTAGTTTTATTATTTCAAACATACGTATAAAAATGTAGAAATGCCTGACTTTCTGCTTATTAGAAAGCTCAACATACATTTGATTTAAAATGTAAGTTGATTGATTTTTTCATACTTTCCATATTTTTTATCATTTCAGTATAGATAAAACAGAGCTTTTTACTAGTACATAAACCAAACCATGCATTCTGTATAGAAATGCCGCTTATATTCCACAAACTGCTCTGACTTCCATCAAAAGATTGTATTAAAGTTGTTTTTGGCCAAAGGTTAGGAGAAACTCCACCAGAAAGAAGACATAGCTTATGACCACACATTATCAATCTTGCACGTGGTGGCTAGCATGAAATCCTTCTCTCTGCGGATGTGGCTCCTTCACTTTAGAGTTTCTGCAGCTCTATTAGATCTAGATGTTTAAGAACATTAAGCTGTGATTTATGTTGCTTGGAGTTCTTTCTTCTGATATTGGCTTAGTTGCTAAATCTTTGGGTACACCGGATGCCTCTTACTATTTTTTTCAGTTGCACCTCTCTTCTGTCATGAATTTCTAACTAAAATACTAATATTTGACAAAAACAAATAACCAAAAGGTATCTTTGTGGTAACATCTGACTACACACCCCAAACTTTTCATGAAGAAGATGAAATTGGGGCAGTACAGAGGAACCTGCACAGAACTGTTCCACATCAAAAGCACTGTTGTGCAGTTACCAAGTGAAAATATCTGATATTAGCATCCCCCTTGACACAAGGAGAAGGGAACCACTGGCAGTGTTCCTTTATGTGTCAACACCACTCTCTTCTGAAAAAGCAAGCTTCTCCTCTTGGTGTACATATTTCCTATCCCTATATTTTGTGGAAAGCTAAGACAGTGCACCCAATGGCTGGTGTTGGCCCTCTCTCATGTTGGCACTTTATCTCGTTGTGCCAGTGCCATTTCAGCAGTTTGCATTGATCAATAAAGTATGGTTGCTATTCCTGTATTTCAGCACTTGTAAATGCCAAATGAAAAATTCAATGTTTTGACAGTTTCTTTTTTTTTACAGTGGAGGTCTGAGTGTGCTCTTTGAAAGTTATATTAATATATCATTAGCACCCAATTATATTTCTTCACTTCTTCAAGGTTGTTTTGTGGTTATTACAGCAAGTTCCCCATTGCAATGGGTTGAACTACTCCAGAAGGGAAGTCAGTGTACTGAAAACTACAAGTAATACAGAATGTTTTTTTCCTTGCAGAAGTACTTCAAAGACCAGTTTCCACCAAAACACCCAGCACATGGTTGATAACAAGCTCTAGATGAGATAGCATGGACACTGGAAGTGACCTAGCTGTGACCACTAATTGAAAAGCAGGTTTATGTATCTTTACTGTATTTTGGCATGCTTCCAGTTCCATCATAACTCTTTTCCACAACCAATATGTGAGCATAGACCCACATATTTTGAAGAAGAATCTTAAATTGTGGAGAACAGTTTGGTCACATGAATCTTTGTTTGCGCCCCTTGAAAGCACATTTTTGATGACATGAAAAAAAATAAATAAATATGTTCCTACAAAGATCACACAACAATGAGATAATTGAAGCTAAAACCTAGGCACTTAGCAAACTACTCCAAAGCAATTATTTAAAAAGTACTTTAAAAGAAGTACTCAGGGTTTTTTAGCCATAATATTTATTGTATTCTACTTGAAAGGGATACAGCCCTAGAATAAAATTCTATGAGGTTCCTTTTAGGGAAAAAAGAAAAAGCAAAAGGGATAAACCCTGACCTTGTTATTGTCTGGGACTGCTTCCCTCTAATAACCTTCAACATCAATAGAACCCTGATATTTAATTTACAACTTACAGACTTATTTTTGAACTAAAAGGAGAGGTCTTTTAGCAGGAAGCAGTAGCTGGATCTTTAAGTTCTTACTGGGTTATTTGTCTAGTGATTCTTTCCAGTGAACTGGAAAGAATCACTAGACACATAACCAGCCCTATCCTCAGTGACAGAACCCCATCTTCATGTCCTTCAGATACCCATGGATAAAAGTCTGGGTTTACAAATAGCAGAGAAATGTCTTTGCCCAACCTACCTGCAACAAAATAATAACTCCACTTGACTAAATCCTTTTTCTTGAAGTACCTCTAACACATGACTATTCAGCAGATTTATGTAAAAGATTAGTTTTAAGTGGTAACAAAACAACAGACCCTTTGATCTAGACTGATTAAAACAAAATTTTGAATTAGAATATTTTTAATATAACAAAAAATGTTATTTGACTAATTTATTCTTTGCTTTACAGAAACATTCTCACTTCCCTTTAAAGGGAGAGACGTCAAGCCAAACTATTTTTTTTTCCAATCTGGAATTACAAGACTGGATGAAACAGGGTTTCATATTTGTGGTTGTTTTTACCCTGAAACCTGAGGGTGTTACTTGGTATGTTAAAAAATAAAGCCAACCAGTGATTATTTCGTGGGACCAAACCAACACCACTATACACGTGAAGTGGTATAGGAATGTCTGAATTTATTGGCTCCAGTGTTCTTTCATAAAACCTGAGGACTACATCACAGCGGAAATTTTTGGATTCCCCTAGTGAACCACTGAATCTTTCATTTTGCTGTGCATCAGCTGAAGAGCAAGATTGCTGTGCATCAGCTGAAGAGCAAGAAGAGTAACTTCTGAGTATGTCCTGCCAGGAATTTCTGCATCCTTGAATGACATATCTTTTCCCTCTCTCACCAGTAAGTAGGCAGCAGGGGTAATTCAAATGGGAAAAGAGAGAATGATGTGTGTAAAATAATACAATATATTCTAAAAACAGTAATGGAGAGTTTTAAATTAAAATAGAAAATACAGACATATCACAATTCTATATGAGCTCCAACACTATACAAAAATCTTAGTCTGCCATATACAAAATCTTCACAGTACAAAAATCTTAGTCTGGTACTGAGTATAGCTTTTTTCTTGGCGACCAGACTCAGTGTGAACCACATATAAGATATCTACATGGTCTCACAGTTTGTTCTTTGTACCCAGACAAAGGTACAATCTATTCTCATGCTCTCCTTTAACCAGACTCAAGGATGAAGATAAGTTCACAGCTTGTTTGCTTCCTATCTATAAATGTAAAACATTATGTCAGCCTCCCATCGAATAAACTAAAGGACTAAGTATATATATCGACTAGAAAATCCTCTTCACCAAAACACAATCAAAATAATTTTGTAATTTCTTCTATTCTGCATAAATTTATCACAAATCCCAGTGGCTTTGCATCTCCATACTCATTAAGCATCTTTTGATTTGTGATGTATTTTTTTGTGTGAATGCATGTGAGTGTGCAGACTGGTGTATACAGAGGAAGAGAAAAAGTGGAACAACAGTGTCATATTTAAAAACATGGGTGTTAAAACCCACCTGACGGAATTATATAGCCCCAGAAATGGAGAGAGTGACTTGTAAGAAAAAAAATCCATAAAATGTCTAAAGCACAACTGTCAATCACTTAATATGGTGTCATTTTTACCACTGATTTTCTATTTAATAAAATCATATTGTTTAATAAACGGAAGAGATACATGTTGCCATATTTTTGTATAAAACTTTGGAAAAAAAATAAACAGGAACCCAATCTGCAAGAATATTCCACCATTTCCTTATCATATGAATCACAAGTTAAGGTCTTTTAGACTCTTAATTACAGAACTATCTCCAGGAACTTTTTTCCTCTCAAGATATCAAAAGATATTTATTATTTAATTTAAATTATTGTCCATGTATTTATTTTGTGCTAAAAGCTACATTAATATGTCTGTTTGCCCAGATACACACATTTTCAAACAGATCATCTAAATGAAGGTGGTATGTCTTCCAACAGGCTGTTTGCATTTATCAATGTCATGCCAATACTTTCAGTGCATTTTAACACTATTTTTCAGGTCCAGTTCCGTTTGCCATTTATACTAAGGAACAGAAGATCTAAAATGCTGAAAACAGAAGACAACAGCATTTCCTAGCATCTGATGCTCTTAAAAGGAATGTTTTTAACCAGACTGTTAAGATGCATTTTGAATAACCATTTGGAATTGGAAAAGCAAGAAAAAAAAAAAAAAAAAAAAAAAAAAAAAAAAAGAGGTTACTTTGGTTTGACTTCAATGGCATAAACTAAAAGTTTAACACCTCTGGATCAGGTTTTCTTCCCAACTCTTCAGGTTCATTGAATGACCTGCCTGGGAATTAAACAGATCAGTATTTCTTATCTCCATGTTCCTTATCTCATGTACATGTCACTGGATGTAGTTACATGTATATATATATATATATATATATATATATATATATATATATACCTTTTTGCATAAAGAACTTTCTTATTTACTGAAGAACAGTAAATTGTTTTTTTCAAAACAGTCAAGAAACAAAATTATACCCTGTATCATATAATATTTTATGTCTTAGCCATAATTTTGTATATACCACACTTAGTGCCCTGAATAGTACCTGTGAGTTGACCTTTTTGCTCAGCTAATGCAAGATAAAGCTGGGAATAGATTTAAACATTTTTCAATTATTTCATATATTGAGGATATTTACAGAATATACGTTTCCAGAAAATTTGGAAAAGCATTAATATTCACTTTTTATTCAAGTGATATATCTTATTCCTATGTGGACAACTAATAGTCACATACTAAATAGAAGATGGAGTTCAATCAGAAGCTTAAGGCAGTACATTCTGCCTTGTATAGAGGAAAAATCTTCCTGGATTGGTCCAGATGCTAGTAGCCCAGTTTCCTGTAATAATCTCTCAATCAGTAAGAAAATATCATACTAGGCCCGAGACATCTTGAGATGGTTTCTCAAATGCATTCAATGGAAAAATATTCAACAAAGCAAATATCTAAAGCAGCACCTAAATTAAACTCTATTTTTTACTCTCTCACGCTTTTCAAATACTCACTACCCCAATAGATATTTTCTTCATTTTTACTGGAGATTTACTATAGATGTCTTGCAATGACATAAAAAAGTTCAGGGCACTATCAATATAATCAGCTGATGATTTGAAGATTTCTATTTTTAAATTTTTGTTACATTCCCATTAGAAAACTCTGTTAAATAAAAAATCCAAACAAATGAATGAGAAACCAAACCAAACCAAACAAAAAAGCCCAAACCACCTGCCCAAACCCCTCCCAAAACCAACCAACCAAAACCCAAAAAAAATCCCCAAAAAACCCCACCCAAACAAAAGCAAGTGACAGAAGGACACCTTGGGAAATAATTGGTTTTTTGTGAACTCAAGAGCTGCTTATAAATATTTTTTAGTACTGTATTGTAGATAAATTGCAGACATTGTAGTACTTCTTTGTGCAAGTAAGTAAACCAGCCCCAGATGTTCTTCTTAGACAAGAGAAGAAGGTATTAATGCAGAGCAGCAAAATTATGAAAGACCTTAAGATAAGAAAAAGTGGACAAAGAGGGACAAGTATTCCCCACAGTAAAATTCTACACCCAGCAATATTTCTGCAATTGCCCAGGTTCCTTGAAAAGAAAGCTGTGCTTGACAATTACGTCAACATAGGTAATTCTGGACAGCTGCTTTTCTCTCTGAGAGAAAGGAAAATTTTCAGTACATCTTAGGGCATTCAGTGTATTTTACTAAACATGTCAGATACCTAGGATGAAATCTTACCTCATCTGAAGTGACTGGGACCTGTTGAATGCATAGAGCCCTATCGTGAGCTCTGTACCTCATTCACTGAAAGTCTTCCATGCTTTATGACTCAGGGGATGGGGACACACATCAGCTTGACTTATGCTATTACACAAGGAAGGATAATGTGTGAGGCAGAGGTTAGGGTTAGGTTTAAGGTGATGAGGTTTGTGGCTGTGCTGCAGCTGACAGTCCACATTCAAGGGAAACCATTAGAAGACAACCATCCTGGTGCAATGCTCCATAAATTACCTGTTGCACTCCTAGGGCCTTCTGTGAAGTGTCCGACAGCTTGGGATAGAAGTAAATTGGGACAGAAGTAAACATGCTTCTCTCTAGCCCCAATTGTTTTCAAACACAGGGGCAAAATACACCAGACTTTGTTGAGCAATTTGCTTGTGGGGAGTTTCACTCAATTGAGAGTTCAGAAGTTGTCTTGCGGTTTGGCTGGCTAGTTCAAAGAGAAACAACCAATACTCAAAACTTATTTAAAGACATGTGGGACCTTGTCTGCACCATCTGACCAGTTCAGCAGGAGTCCTATGTGAGCCACTTAAAGAAAAATCCTTTAGAACACAGTCTCTTCATTTCCCATTAGATCTCAGTCTAAGACTGACCTAAAGTTCTGTGATTTTTTTTCTCCTTACATTTATTTGCTTTTTTTTTTCCTCCCAGTGAAACTGGTAGTTTAAGGAAAGAAGAGAGGAGAGGAGAGATTTCACTTGCAGATGTGAAAAGAATTTATAAAAGTTCTCCTGTATTGTCCCACCTTCAGAGGACTAATAATGTATCAAGTGAAACACCTTATTCAAAACCAGAATATTCCTGTATTCCTTGTGCTACTTGCTCTCTGCTTTTTAGGGTTTACATGGGTCAAATTTGCAAACTATTTTATTGCAAAATTAATGAAGATATAATGGTATCACTTATGAGATTCAGTCTGTTCCCACAGTACATTCTACTGCCAGTTTTAGGGCACAGACATTCTTCTGAGTTATGCTCTACAGTCATGTTGCATTGAGATTTTCTTCTTCATGGATGCTACTTAACTTGGACAGCTGAGCACCTGAGCATGCATAAGCACATTAACAGACAGTAAAACTACAGCAGAAAATGTGAGAGGCTGTGTAGAAAATGTCTTAGTACCAACTATTGAATTTATAATAGCAAATTATGAATATGTGCATACTTTTCATTGCTTTTGAACTCAGGCGGATAGATGGAAAATCCTTCTTTTTCAAAAGACACACACACAAACCCAACCAACCAAAAAAACCCCAAAAACACCAAAAAACAGAGACCTGAAACAATGAAACACAACCCCCTCCCTCCCCCCACCATTCTCCCCACACCCAAGCAATGTTCAACACCTCACATATACTGTACTCATTAGCTCTCTTGTTTTCAAAAGGTATCCTTTTAGTGACTTTGGCTGCTCTCTCCTCAACAAGCAGTATTAACTTTTCATCATGCTTTCTTAATGCTAAATATTCAAATATTTGTACTGCTAACCATGATTATTCCACGGTCTGTGTAATCATTATGTAGTTTTCTGCAACAGTATTTTAGAGGCAGTAATATGTAAATGGAATTGAATGGGATGGATCCATTTTTCCTTACATTCATACCCACATTTTATTGGGTGATGCCAATGATTATGAGCATACCAGTGTATCAGAATATATGCATAGTTGCAAGACATGCCTTTTTAATTGTATGCTTCATGTAGACATTCACTTGATGGTGACTGAGTAGATTATACATATTAGTGACAATAATATGTGTATGTCAAATGGTGGAATTTATTATTTCGCATTTTGGAAAATGGATATACTCTATTAATAATCACAGTTGTCATTACATGTTAGCCCCTCAGGATATAAACTGAGACTGCATTGAATGTAGTGGAAGGGCAGTGTAAGTAGAAAAACAGAGAGGTGGACAGTGCTGGATGACTCAGACAGTTAATTATTTCCTTTTTATACTGTGAACAACTGTTACTGTTCATAATTTTGCCTGAAGTTCAATGGGGTCTTACTAAGGAAATTTCCACATTTGTTAAGAACTGCATCACACTGGTACTGATATGTTCCCTCCCGATTCAATTCCTCTCCACAGTTCTCCTCCCTATCACTACCAGCACTATCATTGTGTAGGATGCTTCTTTCACATAATTTCTCCACTTTTCATTGGGTTCTAAAAAATATTTTTGTTAATTCCATTTCCACAAGAATATGGGAGCCCAGAGCTTTTGGGGGATGGGGGAAGTTGGAAACACACTTAATGCCTTTTTGCCACCAGTACTGGAAGAGCATCTCCACAGATGTTTGCTGTAGCATACCAGCCCATTACAGCATCTGCATTATGAAGAGACAGGAGGACAGGACAATCTGCTATCATCTAGACTCTACCAGACTGAATTCTGAGGTCTGGAGTGGGAGGTTGGTATAAGAGTAGTTCATACAGCATTTATAACCTCAGTAGGCAAGAACTTCTTCTGAAGAACTGAGAGGCAGAGGTATAATACGAAACAGCTGCCGAACTCCAGCCAACTTTCAGCTGAATCTGCTTCCTATTGGCTGACAGAGACCCATGGTTCCACACAATATTTCTGTAACACATCTGTTCTTTACAGATTCCTAAAGGCTGCTGCTTTCATACATGGAGAACAGATACTAGGGTAAAGGATAGTACCTTCATGTACCTTAGCAGCGGCAAGCTAGTTACTGTTCCTAATCCTGAAATGCCAGTGCACTTGGAGCCATCTCTCCCTCTCAGACAATCCCTTTCTTTATACAATGAAACTTCCACCAGCCATTTCCACAAATGTTTTGAAAGCATCATTTCCACAAGACCATTTACCTCAATGCTATTTCCCCTGTGGTATTAAGTCTAAGAGTATGGTGATCTGTAGACTCTTTCTAATGTTATTGACAGCTTAGGGGAAAAAACCTCCTATTAATCCTGTCAAAAGACTATATGTATGGAACAAAAACAGGATGAAAAATTTTAGTATTTTTCCAGGCAAGGAAAAATAGTATACCATAACTAGTCCACTGAAGTGCAATGATTAACTGCACTTTTGTGGCAACCTTCCCTTTTAGGTAGCTCCTGAAAAGGGTGATTAAACTTCTACACTTGCATGGCGTCACTGGTAAAAGCACATGTGTTTTACATATGTATGTCACACACAACCTACTATTCTGTATGCATGGCCCTGATCTGGTGAAGTCTGACACAAAGACATCTTTTTTCAAGCAAGTATTGTCATGGACTTCAAAGTGACTATTTCCAGGAGTAAAACTTTGTCATGTGTGTGATGACAGGATCAGGGAGCTGGTATGATCATGCACTCTCATTTACTGTACAAAATAGACACAAACTGCTCCTTTAGTTGTCACCTCCTGCAATGGAGGCCTCATTCTGCTATGGGCTGAAGTGTGATACACTGGCAAGTGGTCTTTATTAGAAAGGTCATTGACACTGTCAAGCAGCCTTTGAAAGGTGACATTGCACCTAGAAGGTTATCAGGCCAGAGCCATGAAGTCTACAACAATTTCTCTGTCAATATTGTAAACAGGTAATACATCTGACCTCTTTTTGTGCTTAACAAAACACAGATGATTAAAGTTCTTCTCCTCTTTCACCCTTCTGTCATCCATGTATACACTTTCCCCAAGCTTTGTCTTGAAGTACCCTGCAGAAGTAGTGAAGTTGGGAAAGAGCTACTTTAATTATAAGTACCACACTAATGAATTCAAGTACACTCATTTATCATAAAGGGCTTCCCCATCTGTCTCTAAAGTATGCTCAAAAATGCTGTGTATTTGATAACATGAATGTTGAGAATTTAACACATTTTAGTTTTAAGCACTCCATTTTGGCTAGCTTTTTGTAATATTGTACAACTGACTTTTGACTAAAGGAGCAGATTGGGGGCAGCAGAGGGGGGAGTGTGTGTGGGGAGTGTGTGTGTGTGTGTGTGTGTGTGTGTGTGTGTGTGTGGTCTCTTCCTAATTTATTTGCACTTCAACCCACTGGGATCAAGCTGCAATCCCTGTAGGCAAAAGAAGATTAGGGAAAGCGACTGACTGTTTTTTCCCAGACACAGAAGGGAAAGCGACTTCTCAAGTACCGCAAGTTTTTCTGGCCACTGTACAAATTGTTCCTTAGTATGGAGAGTTTCCAAAAGACCTAATTAGCAACTCGCTACAAACATTTCTTTGCATTAGCTAATGATCCGGCTACACTTGTAAGCAAACAGTACCAACATATCTAATCAATGCAGAAAACCAACAGAATGCCTATTAAACATCTGGATGTAATTTTCTAGTTAGACTTACAACAAAATGAAAACATATGCAGGTTTCTTTGATCTATGCCTCAACAAAGAAACTGTCGATAAAAAAAACACACTGGCCAGTCAATGTGTCATTTTCATAAAGCCCAGTCATTTCTTTTCAAACGTTCCCAGTTAAATTTTTTTGGTTTCCTGCAATCTCTAATTTTACCATATTGTGTGAAGCCAAAAGGGATTCTTTGGATCTGATTCTATTTGAGGTTTTACTGCTGCATGATTTGCTACTGTTTTTTTTTTGGGTTTTTTTTTTTTTTTTTTTTTTTTTTTTTTTTTTTTTTTTTTTTTTTTTTTTTTTTTTTAATTCAGCTCAGGGATTTTTTTAAGGGTGAAGGAATGGGGGAAGTGAATACAGTCATAATGGTAAAATGACCTAGTGCAACTTTCTGAACATTCTTGCCTACAAGGAAAGCTACTAATTAAAAAGAAATCAAACTACTAAGAGGGTATGTAATGGCTATTAGCCAAAAGACAGAAAATAATTAGAAATGTAATTGCTTTATGCTGTTCACATCATTTTTGCGTTTCACAAATAAATGAATATTTTTAAAATGATATTGTTTTTCATGTCCTTGTAATAATTACTATTCTTTCAACTCTATAGACAGTCACTACTATACCACATGTACTATATGATTCAGGGTTTTTTTTTTTTTTCCTATTTCACCTGCACCACACTGGCATTAAAAACAAACAAACCAAACCCCAAAACAAACAAACCAAATAGAACAACCCCCATACCCATTAACACATGCATGTTTCTCTTTCAGTTGAAAATCCAGTGATCTATCTAAAACTCTGAAAGCATAAAGTCTACTGAATTCTAGAATTGCTTCCTCTATTGACTTGCTCTCACTATATAGAGAGTAGAAGAGTGGGACAAATCACACTAAATTGTTTACTGCCCACCTGCAGCTAACACTTAGTGATTAACATCATCAACATCTTTGTTTTATGTGCCAGTTTGCACAAAGTTAAAAAATATTGCTCATAAAAAGTACTGTGAACAGTGAAGAAAAAAATAATAAACAGTGCATTAAACAGAACACTACAGTTTCACTTAAGAATGGATGCTGCATTTAAAACCCTTTCAGTACATTTAACCTACATTTTTGACCCAAGTGTGCTTTTTTTTTCACCCAAAGCTCCACCTGCTTCCAGTGTGAATTTTCAGTAGCCAGTTTAGGATTAGGCCCTTTGCTTTATGAGGTAGGAAGACGACACTAAAATTTTGACAGTAAAAAACAACTGATTTCAAGCAACAAAGTAAAATAGATGGCTGGACAGAATGGTTGGGGGGGTTGATACTGAAGGAAATATTCTTATTTTTGAAACATGAAACAGACATTTTAAAAGTATTTTTAATCCAGTTGGAGAATTGTGTAGAGTACATACAGCATTGTGGCAGAATGATCTGGTAGGAAATGCTACCTACTTGAATATAACATGCTTAGCCATATTTTTCTGTCTTTCTATGGTGTAAATAGTGAATATTGCCACGGAATGAGAATGTTCAGTTTCGTGGAATTCATCCAGATTTATAGCCATCCAATAAAAATAATTTTTTTATGTTTTAATGACCCAGTGATGATGCATTATAACTTAGTTAAACATCAGATGATGTTGGTTATTATTCCTGCTATGTAATGTCAGTAGCTCTCATTTGGAAAAAAAAAACAAAAAAAAAAAAAAAAAAAAAAAACACCAAAACAGCACATTTGATTCTACATCTGCTTGTACAGCTCTTCTATCTCAAATATAATGGAGTAGATTCAAAATGCCCTTAAGTGTCTGATTCCAGAACCAAAGTAGTTTAAAAGCACTTGCTAATAAGAACCAGGAAAACAGAGTTTTTCTCTCTCTGTTAAAACATGCCTTGGACGTTTTAATGTTGACAAATACAGGTAACGAGACATTTTAACTTTCATGTTGGTGAGCAATTTAGAAAAAAACAAACTCCTTTTGTTTATGTTCCAAAACACAGTGTTGTTTTAATGTCATATCTGTCAGTAACTCATTAACAACTTGTGCCAGCAGGTTAAGCAAAGTACAACAAAAGTTAGGTAAGTGTTACATTATTATAGACTCCATAGCTACTAGGTACACACACAAAGCATATAATCATGGCTTGCATTTTTATGGCACCTTTCATCTGAAGATCTAAGTACTTTAATAAGCATTAAGTAATTAAGCTTTCCATTGCCATGAACAGAGCAGCAAGCTGGCTAGTCCAAGACAACAATGGAAGAGCTGGGAACAGAGTGCAAGACTTTAAGCTTTGCTTATGCAGGTGGAGCACCAGACAAGTTTGCACTCCCGTCCTGGGAACCACAATCTATCAAAGCTCACTATCAAGGGTATTTTGTCTCATCTCTTAGAAACCATTAAAAGCCCACACGTTTATTTATGTGTTCCCCAGGATGCATGCACATATGTACCATATACATAAACAGAAATGCACATATATATGTACACCTATAGGTACAGACCCCATTACACGTAGACATATACAAGTATACAGACATGCATGGAGACACAGATGTACCAGTGCTCACTGACAAAACTCTGCAGTCCTGGAATGAAGTCCAAACTTTTCACTGCAGAAGACTGAGAGTTTCACTCCCTTTTGTGTTGGATGTTTTTAAGTAAAACTGGGAATACAGAATATTCTGGAAATAATAATGGGAGATTATTACTCTGAATGAGTAAAGCTCTACTTTTATATTGCAAAACATTAAATTTCCTATCAAATATTAAACACAGACTGCTCTTTCTTTAGGATACAAGATGAAGCACAATACAATTCTAAGGAAGTAATTTGTATCTAGTAAAGGCTAGTGGGGAATTATAAAAAAAAAAAAAAATGCAGACGGTAGCATTACCATGTTTAAATGATGCCGTTCAACATTCTAAGACCTCTTTTTAGGTAGCACACAAGTATATACCAACAGCAAAAGTGTGTATTAAGGCACTGTTTTAAGTCCAAAGGTATTTCACACTTCATTGTGGAATTCTGCTATGAATAAGGTGCTTGCTAATAGAGGATATGTTTTGAAGTGTACTTCCCACTGCAAGCTATGTCACCATTTGTCATCTCCTCAGCAAGCACACACAGCCTGTGGAATTTGTTTGACCCTCATCTATCTCAAGTGGGCCTATAAACCAAAGTTATTGACAGCTTTCCTCTATCAGGCCCCTCTTAAAAAGAAGCCAGTTTTCCCCAGAGGACAACTTCCGTCTGATCAGAGGGTCACTCCAACCAGCACGGCAGTTGGCGTGCCCTGAGCCGCGCAAGCACGCGGGTCGGCTCATCCTTCCCCTCGGCGTTTTCCGTGGCGCGCTCTCAGCAGGTGCCACGGTCCCCCCGCGCCGTCGTCTGGCGAACGAGGCGGAGCCGCGCGCCCGACCAGCCCGCCGCGCTGCCAGGGCGCGTCGCCCCGCGGTGTGGGGCCGGGGCGCGCTGCGGGCAGTGCGGTGCGGGCAGTGCGGCGTGCGGGCAGTGCGGCGTGCGGTGTGCGGGCAGTGCGGTGTGCGGTGTGCGGGCAGTGCGGCGTGCGGGCAGTGCGGTGCGGGCAGTGCGGCGTGCGGGCAGCGCGGTATGCGGGCAGCGCGGTGCGAGCAGTGCGGTGTGCGGGTAGCGCGGTGCGAAGGCGCTTCCCCCACCGGACGAGGCCGCCCGGCAGCTCCGGCGGAGGCTGAGGTGACGCGCGCAGGCGCCACACGCCCGCTGCCGCAGCCCCGCCCTCCCGCGCAGGGCCCCACGTTACTTTGATGGACAGCTCGGCCTCCCCGCTCTCTTTCCCGCCGACCTTCCCCGCC
This sequence comes from Pyrgilauda ruficollis, assembly GCF_017590135.1. Taxonomy (NCBI): domain Eukaryota; kingdom Metazoa; phylum Chordata; class Aves; order Passeriformes; family Passeridae; genus Pyrgilauda; species Pyrgilauda ruficollis. The sequence continues at coordinate 4,254,472 of NW_024526933.1, forward strand.
CCCCCGCGGCGCCGCGCGCCCCGCGCCCTCCCATTGGCCGGCTCCGAGCGCTCCCGCCGCTCCGCCACGGAGACGCTTCCCAGAGAAAGCCGAGAGGCGGCGCGACTCTGGCTCGCGCCATTGGGCCGCGGGGCCGCGGCGCGTCACAGGCCCACGTTGGCGACGGGGCCGGCGATTGGGCGGCCGCCCCCCCGCGCGGCGGAGTGGGCGGGGCCGCGCGGCTGGTTAGCCGGCGGAGTGTGAAACCGCGTGCTAATGTAAGCGGCGCGGGCGAGCTCGGCGTGTCCAGCTCGGCCACAGCCGCGCTCAGGTCCCGCCGAGCGCCGCCCGCCAGGCCGCCGCCTCGGCTTCCCCTTGCCCTTGGCCGGCGCGGAGGGGACGGGGCAAAGGAAGCCGGTGGTGTTCCCGTACGCTCGGGTTCGGATTTTTCAGCTGGGGGGGAACTTTATCCCGGGTCGACAAGGAGCGACGGGCCACCGCGGAGGAGACCGATGATGAGGATGATGCTGCTGATGTCGCCGCGATGTATCGCGCTCGGGGGGCTCTGGTGAGACGCGCAGCTCCCAGATACGCGCCCGCCTGTAAGAGGCTGTAGTGGTGCTGTTGCACGAAGAAGGAGCTTTCCGTCTGATTTAAACCTCAAACGGACGCTTTCATTTTTTTTTTTTTTTTAATCTTCCCCAGCGGGGTTGGTTTCCTGGACGCTAAGGCCAGCGAGCATCTTGAGGGGTTTGTTTTCCTTTTGTCCTGGGGACTTCTCTGCAACTAACGGAAGAGTCTGCTGCGTGTGTGGTACCCTTTCCTCTGCCCTCCAGCGTTTCGTGCATGTGCGATTGGAGCTGCTCCGATCGGCGACGGCTGTGCAAGAGCCCCCGCCCGCCTCCTTCCTCCTCCTCCTGCCTTCCTCCCTTGTTCATCGCTCTGTGTCTTGCCGGTGGTTTGGCCCCTGCGCCGACGCCTGCGAGCAACGCGTCCCTGCCTGGAGACTTTCTTTCGCCCCCTCGGCTTGCGACGGTCCCGCCGCGGACACTGCGATCCGCTCTTTACGGCTGGGTTTTCCCCTTTTGACAAGGGACAGAAGAGGAGAAAGGAGTCGCCTCCGCCTGGGGTTTCCGGCCTTACAATCGCATCGACCACTTGCGAGTCCGTGAAGGGGATTATTCGCTCCCGCTGAGGGGCGGCTGTTGCCTCCCCCCTGCGCCCCGTCGGGTCCCGTCCCGCCGCGCCCGGGCGTTGCGGGCGCCGCCCGCCGGTCGAAGCGCAGCCGAAAGAGCGCGGAGCGCTGGTGACCGTCCCAAGCGCGGCCCGTCCGCCTTTCCCGGCCACCTTCAGCCCTCCTTGGAACAACAGCAACAAAGGACGCCGCGGCTGGGGAATGTCCCCGCGGCGGGGGCAGTGAGCCGCGCCTTGCCCCGCTGCTGCTCGCGGCGGCGGAGGGAAGGCGGTCGGCGGGTGTCGCCGCTCCTGTCCCCTTGGCGCACCGGGTGTGAAGCCGGGGTAGGGCGGGGAGTCTCGCCGCGAGAACCGCGCTGCAAGGGAGACCAGCCGCGGCCGGAGCCATGTTCCCCCAGAGCCGGCACCCCGTAAGTACGGCTTGGGCCTCCGCTCCGCGGGTCCGGGGCGCGGGGCGAGGGCCGGGCGGTCCGGAGCGCACCTCCAGCTCGCTTGCTCGGCTGGAGCTGTGGGGAAGGGAGAGGAAGGCGCCCTCACAAGTTCATTCTCTTCGGGGTAGAGCGGCTCATCCTGCCTGCAGGAGCGGCCCCCAATACTTTTGTTGCGTGGGTAACTTACTTGCCTTGGGCAGGACGGCGGGGGGTCGCCGCCGGACCAGGCAGCATCCGCCGTAGGCAGCGCCCGGAATGGGGCTGGCTGTGCCTCCGCGGCGGGGGTCGGCGGGGAGGAGCCGGCACTTCCCGCTTTCGTGTAGAAGGCGGCGGCAGGAGCGGGTGGGTCGGAGCCGGAGCGCGGTTAACCTCAGCCCCACCGCAGATGAGGGACGGGAAGGTGGGTAACAAGTGCGCAGCGCTCCGGGGCGGGGGCAGACCGGGCCGGGCGCTGTCTCCATCCCTCCGGCCCGGCCGCGATGGACAGCGCCGCCTCCTCTCGCCCGCGGGGCGGCCGTGCAGTGTCTGAACGTGCATCTTTCTCCCGTGCCGCCACCGCGCCAGACTCCGCACCAGGCTGCGGGCCAGCCTTTCAAATTCACCATCCCGGAGTCGCTGGACCGCATCAAAGAAGAGTTCCAGTTCCTCCAGGCGCAGTACCACAGGTGAGCGCCGGCGGGCCGCCCCGGGACCAGGGAGTGCCGCCCGGTCCCCGGCCGGGGGCGGGGGGCTGCAGCGAACGGGCGCGTCCAGGCGGTGGCGTGCGCCGTCGCGGCGGAGCCCCGCCGAGGGACCCCGACGGGCCGGGAGGGGAGCGCGGGCAGCCCCGGTCCGCGGCCGGGCGCGGGCTTCCGTGGGAACGGGGAGCGTGCGGGGAGACAGCCCTGCCCTGAACGGACCCGTGCTCCCCGGGCAGCTGCGGGAGCTGAACTGTCGAAACCGCAGTGTTCGGCACCTCTGTGCATTTGAAAAAATACAGTGTCTTGGGAACCCGTATGTGGAGGGGTCATTTCAGTATATCACGAGAAATGATATACTGCACCAGTTCTGTGGGACAGTGCGTTAAGGAGGCTACTTCTCATGTTTGCTCATTTGTGTGTGGTGTCAGTGCAAAAATTAATAAAATTCCAGCGTCCTGTGCTTGAGAGCCAGGGAGGACAGTTAAAACACGCAAGTACTCAGAGTAGTAACACAAAGTTTACCAGAATCCATGGAAGTTGCAACAACTACTCGTTGTTGCTGTGCCCTTCAGAAGTTCTTTGTGGGTGTGTGCTTGCTGCTGAAGTCCTGTCAGAGATTTAGGGTACAGGTTCTTTTTCATCCTGGTCATCTGGTGTTAAGGAGCATTAATCTTCATTGATTTTGTACTTATGTGCACCTGGAACATTTGGAGAGAAGTAAAAGCTTTACAAGTTTCCCAGTCAGAAATTGGTTTTAGTTATGCTTCCTCTTTCTTTACCTATGATACTGTAGTCTTAACTCGCTTAAGCCATTTATTGCTTAAGAAATACAATGTAAACTCTAAACATCTGGCTTTGTATGAGTGAAAAATACTGCTTGCACGCTAACGGTTCCATAGGATGCTCACAAGTATCATTAAAAAAAATCAGTTTGATAGAAAACAAAGGGAACATTGATGCTCTCAGTGAAAGTAGTCAGAATTATATCAGGGTTTGTGATGAGACATGCAAATGCAGCTTACTTTTGTTTATGTAAACAAAAATGGACAAGAAACTTGCCAGTAAATGATAGTCAGAATTACCACTTTTCAAGCACTGGGCAAGGTAACATTTGCTAGAATATGTTTAAGGCAAGAACTATACTCAAGTTGTAATTGTAAATGTGAGTGGTGCTACATGGCAGTCATTTACTAAACACTGTATAGAAAGAAATGCCTATATTTTTATATTTTTCACTCCTGAGAAGTACTTACAGGAAATTCAGATCCTATTCTAACTTGTAAGTTGCAGCACTTAATAGCAGCTCTTTGTCAAAGTATGAAGAGTAAGTATGTTTAGGTTCTGTAGACAGTTCAGGCCTCATACAGCACCTATGAAATGTTCTTTAAATTTCTTCTTTGGCCTTTTTATTTCAAGTTTTATTAAGTCTTTCGATATTGCAAGTCAGTTTGAGTTTTTTTTTTAATTAGCAGCATCTGTCAAAATACAAATAGGGAGGGTAGATGCCAAAAAAATGACATGTTACATTAAAGCATGATCTATTTTGTAGCCTTAAATTGGAATGTGAGAAACTGGCAAGTGAAAAGACGGAAATGCAGAGGCATTATGTGATGGTAAGTGTATTTGTTTTTATCTTTATTTCAGTAAATATCTTCTAATACAATGAAAGTCAGCATAAGAAAATAACGTATGCTCATTTGTTTGCAGTACTATGAAATGTCGTATGGATTAAACATTGAAATGCACAAACAGGTAAGACATTTTGTTTTCTAAGCCGCAGTCTGTCTGGTGCATTTAAATGTAGCTGTGCTGTTTATGCTTAGATGACTGTATAGTGTCTGAATCAATAGTCTGATTTATAGCCTGATTAGTAGACCTTTGCCTACCTCCTGTCAGATGAGGTGTAGATTAGGTTAAGCAGCAATTCCTTTTTTTGGTATTGGTTCTGAAAGACTTTGGCATTAATAGGAAAGATCTTGTATCTGTGGTTTTAAAAATACAGTTTAGTACTTTACAAGTTTGAGGTTTTTTGGGTTGGGTTTTTTTTGTTTGTTTGTTTTGTTACTCGTAGAGGCGCTGACATGTAGAACTGATCCTGTGTCTGTGTAGCATATGTAGTCATAGTTACTCAAATCCCTGCCTTATAAAGGTATGAAGAGATTAGTGACTTGGAAAGCTCTAGTTATGACTATGAGTTTGCAAGTTCCCATAAAATTCACACTTATGGCCACTATAATGGTGAATAAAAAGAGTATTGAACTGGAACAAGACACTAAGGACCTCATAAGAGAAGAAAAGCTAAATGATTGCACAGCCCAGAGGACCCTCAATTGAGTAGTCATTGTCTGCCAAATAAAGCATTAATGGCAGGGTGTAAGTATTCTGTAGATATGCTGACATTCACTTTTTCATCAAGATGCTAGTACAATAAGTCTTTCAGAAATCGATGGCCTCTTAAAAAAATTATCATTAGATGAAGTTGCACAGTTGGACACATTTCAAAGTGCAACAATACTATTCTTTCTTGATGTGTATGTGCTATTTCATCTAAAACTCTTGTTTCATTAAATTAAAGAGCATGGCTGACCGGCTAGGGCACAGCGAAGAAATTGATTAGTTCAGGCTTCAGATCTTCAGTATATTCAAAGACATTCATTAAGCAAGTGAATTACAGAGTTGAGTTTTGCTTTTGTAACTCTGAACTCTTTGAATTTTTTTTGTTGTTTGTTTTGTTTTTCCCTAAAAATACCATATTTGATAGGGTGGCATTGTAATTCCATGGTAGCTTTCTATCTTCAAATCTGGGTAGGTATTCTTTGTGGTTTTTGCTTGTTTCAATTCAAAATGCCATTAAAAGAAGTCGAGGAGAAGTTGTATCATGACAACCTTTTTTTTTTTTTTTTTTTTTTTTTTTTTAAAAAAT